>NC_140455.1:7879404-8479243 GCF_963576455.1 Neolamprologus multifasciatus
TTGTTTTGTGAAGATTTGACTCAGGAAGTTTTCAGATTGTTGGTATCTACACAGTGCACGTCTGTCTGCAGCCAGGTCAGCTCTCTAACAGCAGTTCTTGATTTCAGTTACAGCAGCCAAGTTAAATAAAGATTTTAAAAAGCCGTGTTTTATAACCAGGCCACGTCTTGCGTCAGTGCTGTGGACTAAATAGTGTCCACATGCATAATGAGAACACGGCAGAGATCTGGGTTAAGAATCTGATGACAACACGAAGGAAGCATGCAATTCCTTCACTTTCTAGTCAAGTGTTCGAGAGGCCCCTGAACACAATTCTGGTTAACGACTCAAAGAAGTCTTTGATCCACTTTTTGATTTGGTTGTAGTTCTGATTTGTTTTATAGGTTTGGGGGTTTTAAAAGGTCACAGGTGAGCTTTGAAACTGAGCAACAGATGAGAAGTGTAAAGTGCGTTTGCATGTTGATTCAAATATTAGAAAAATATTAGAAAACTTTATTATTTCTGTTCCTGGGATGCCAGAACTAACAGCTAAAGAGATCAAAAGTCATCAAAAATGAAGATGATTAAATATCTATTAAGATGACATTATTATTGGGATATGCCTTTACGCTTTCCTTTAATGTTGGTGGCCATTGGGCACTACTTAGCTCTGTTTAAATACAAAATATGTCTTGGTCATAGAAGACCGCATATCCCATAATTCCGTGAATTTGAGTCTAATCCTTACCTCAGAGCACATTTTTAAACAAGCCAGCTCTTTCCCTCTCAGCCTTAACATGTATTCTTCTGTGTGAAATGAATGATGTTCAACATTTTTGCTGTATTTCCATTTGCGTCTACCAGATAACGCTACTTTTTGAGAATGAGAGCTTTTAGAAACCACTACAGTGTATTTTCCTTAATCCCAACAGTGTATTCTAGTCTCTGTAGTAAAATGCTACGCTGGGATCTAACAGGACAAACACAGAAATGAGTCCACTGTCAGAGGGCAGAATGTCATTCATAATCATCATTAACCCCGACTCAAACTTCTTGAATAGACCCTTCAATATGACCCAGCCATTTTACAACTGCTCTTTGAAGATTTATCTGAAAAAAAGAAGATTAGAAATCGGCCTATAATTAGCTTAGACACTTGGATGAAGTAAAGGGTTTTTAAGTCGTGGTTTAATTATAAATACCTTAAAAACCTGTGGTATGTAGCTAGTTAATAGAAATATAATGATTGGTATTTGAAATGTAAGAATGAATCAATGGTGAGTCTTATTTTAACAGCCTTGTAGGAATTGGGTGTAATAGACATGATGATGATTTAAAGGAAGGCATTATTATTATTTCAGAAAGATTGATAGGAGAGAGAAATAAATCGCCACAGTTATTAAAATTAGTGAATCATTTGTCCTTGGGACGGCTATGAGGGCTATGAAGTTTTTTTTCCCTAATGATTAAAATTTTATTTATGAAGAAATTCATCAAGTCCTTACTAGTTAAAGTTAAAGGAGCACTGTTTGTCAGCCTGGCTACAGTGCTGGAACTAAACCCGGTGTTGTTCCTGTTTCCTCTATCAGTGATAAATAGTAAGATGTTCTAGCCTTACAGAGGGCTTTTTTAAAATAGAGCATTTTCAAAAGGAAACAAGGGTCATCTAAATGAGTGCAATGCCATTTTCTCTCTAACCTAGGAATTATCTGCTTTACAGTTTGTATTTAGGAATTATCCCAGGGAGTCAAACTGCTCTGATCTGATGCCACAGTGTCCAGAAGGCAGTGAGGATGTATGACACTAATAACAAGATAATAAACCTCTGTGGGAGTAAAGTTTAGGATGCTGCTCTGCGTTGTGTTGGCACGTTACATTGAAGAATTCTTTTCAATTGCTTTATATTGTAAGGTAAAGACCCTACAATAATACAGAGAAAAGCCAACAATCAGACGAGCCCCTATAAGTTAACACTTGGCAACAGTGGGAAGGAAACATTTCCTTTTTAAAGGAAACCTCCAGCAGAATCAGGCTCAGGGAGAAGCAGCTACCTGCCACGACCGGCTGGGGTGAGTTGAGTGAGGCAGGACAAAGAACACGCAGTGGAAAAAAAGGCAGAGTTGAATAATAACCAAGTGGATGAATGAATAAATAAAGACAAAATGGTGTAAAAACAAATAAGAAGATGAAAAAAGAAGGGAGCACTTTTTAAAATCTCATCAGAACATTTTCAGAAAGACGTCTAGTCCCTTGAAATTGTTTTTCTGGTGCTCTGTAGTCCATTATTGTAAAATGAAATGTTATTAGGAAATTCTCAGGCAAAAAACTGTGTCTATGCCACACGTCAGTACAAGATCGTGCTGTGACCAGGTTACTGTAAAGCAAAATACATCAATATTTTTGATCAACTCATGTACTGACAGAGACATAGAAGAGAGTTACCTGAAGTACCTGAAGTTTTGCTGTTTGGTTGGAATAGTAATATTTTTCTGTCTTTATAAGGGTTTACTTTTCTTTTTGCTGGTATTTTATTTATTTTTAGGTGGTGTGGGAGGGGGGAGTTGTTTGGGGGATTATGGCAGTGATTCTGTTGGAATAAACAATCAAAGTCCTTATTAATCTCCTAAGACACGAACTCTTTCATGGCATGCATTTTCAATTTCTCTTTGCTATTTGGGCTGATTGGGTCCTGATGAATACAAAAACAAAGAATGACCTGTTTTGGTTTTTTTTACCTGATTTTTGTTTCTGAGATCCACATATGAGGATATTCATTTTAAATTTTCATTTTGAACAGTGGCAGTATAACGTCCTCGTAAGTGGAAATCAGGCCCTTGTAGAGCAACATTTTGTATTTTGCTCTAAACAACCAAACAACCCAACCTCCTAGGACCTGGCATCCAGGTCCTAGGAGGTTAGAGTGCATTGGCTGAATTTCCAGGTAATTAAATTGGGGGACAAAAACTCAGAACAGGTCGGACCCAGAGGACATTAGATACTGCTCGATTGGTCACCTGATGGAGTGGAGCCTGATCTGTAATTGTAGCAATTGGGTGGTACATGTAAGGGGCCAGAGAAAGGTGCAGCATGGGAGTGACATAGATATAGTTGCAGAAAACATGTACTGGCGGTATACCGCAGTGCTCACCCTCAGTGCCAAAACTGGTTTTGAGCTTCATTTGGTCATTTTTTTCAATTAGCAATATAGTAAAGATAAGTTTAATATAGTTAACTAACAATAATACAAAAATAGTGTGATTGTGCTGTACTGGATCGAAATTTAAGGAAAGAAAACTAACATGAAACGAGCTTCTGGTACCAAAATGCAATAGAAAGCAAAAGTTGAAAATGAATAACATGAAGAACAAAAGCTCAATGGAAAATCCAAAAATATAATGATGTTAATCACAAAGAGGACGTGCTGTGTGTCTGCTTCTGTCTGTCCAGAGTCTACAGATGAAGAGGTTGATAAACTCCACTGTCTGAACCACAGCGGCTCGTCGGCCACCTACTCCGATTACTCTCCCTCACAGGGCTCCTCGGGCTCCTCCAACCCACCCGGCAACACGCACTCACACACGCTGTCGCACGGACACCCCCACAATCCCGCCCTACCGCCTCCCAGCAAGGACCAGGCCCCTCAGACGCACTGGACCAACAGGTGCGCACGCCCGTTTCATGACTCCTCCCTCCCGCTGTCCGTCATCTCTTGTACATTTCAATTGTAACCCCACTTCAGTTTCTCCCTATCTGTAATCTGTCACATCCATCTTCCTGCTTGCTCTGTCAAGGTCAGAGAGGCTCACTGGAACACTGCAGACTTCTCTTCAGGATTTTCTCTCTCAGCTTCAAAGCTGTCTGGTCTGAGCTTCAGTCATGTTACTATCCAGAGGAGGGTTTTTTTTTTTTTTTTTGCCCCAGTGCATTAGAAAAGCAAATAAAAAGGTTTGGGCTGTCTCCTGAAGTTTTAAGTCTGGGTGCAGTGCACTTGATGATGTTGGTTGGAAAGGGATAAAAATGTTGTGAAAACTTTTTGGGACAGTTTTGAGTTCTAATCAGAAATGTTACAGCTATAAAAAAAAACATGTCATCTTAGTCTGCCTGTCATATTTATGACACTGTCAGTGTAGTCTCAATCATATTGCTCAGACTGGATGGAAGTAACAATAAAATATCTGTCACTGATATATCAGCTATCTACAGGAAGACATAGAATAAAACAGAAATGTGCAATATATGTGTTTATATTACACACACATGCTCAAATTCGCTCCACCGATAATCTTCGGTTTAGCAGATTGGACTGTCTGACTGTATCTTACGGATGTTTTCTGTTTCTGTTAGACACCACAGTGTCTCCTTAGCTCAGTCAAAACATAGTGTCCAATAATGCTAGTTTTCTTCTCCTTATCCTTCCCATGTTTCTTCTTGTTTTAAGCAGGCCCTGGAGGATGGTAGCTGGTTTTAGTATTGTTTGACACTAAATCTGTTAATCCACATGCCCTGAAGTGAGGTACAACTGCAGTATTTTATTTCTACTTGTGGAACATGATATTTGCAGTCTGTAAGTAGTAGCGAGGGAGTTTGAAGGCATGTGTTCCCTTGGAAACAATAACTAACACAAACATGATTTCTGGCCTAATGGGTGTGACAGACATCAGAGAGAAAGGGAGAGACAGCTGATCTGTCCTCTGAGCTCATTGTCTCTGATTAAATGTGCAACACACATCCACATGGCATGTCGCCTGTTTGCAATTTTGATCTTCTTGGTTTTTCTCCCACAGTATAATCAGTCATTGATATTTTCTGTCTTTGTAGACTTGCCCAGTCATTTCCCAAGCCCATTGACTCCAAGCCCCTGCTGTCTCAGAGAGAAACTCCTCCATCAGGAACCCTGCAGCAACGCGGGGATCGGCGTCCACTTAGTGAGCCTTTTGACTGGGTTGACGCACCTCACTACGACAACACGGGTTTTGATGCAGAGGAGTCTTCTCTGGACCCTCCTTCATCTACCACCAGTCAGGGAAACCCTCCACTGGGCTCTAAGCCTCGCAGCTCATCAACACACGGCCGCCGCCCCCTCCTTAGGCAAGATCGAATTGTAGGGGTCCCATTGGAATTGGACACCCAGACGCTCCCCTTCCACGGCAACCAACGACCCAACCAGGACAATGACTCGCAATCTTCCGGACATCCTTCCCAGAATCCCTGGCAGAATTGGACCAGGACCCCGAGCCCCCTGGAGGACAGAACCGCTTTTCCTTCCAAGCTGGACCTTACACCTACTTCCAGCCCCAATCCTGATCGCAAGGACATGGATTCAAGGTAAGTGACTGACGGTCATTTACAATTGAAATACATAATTTTATTGGGAAAGCTTAATAATTCCAAGAGTTTGCAGGTCTCAAATCCTGTTTACAGTGCAGTCTTTGGGGTTTTTGTAGTAAATAAACATATCAGAGCTGTTATAATTAAAGCCGTTGATTTGAAAGTTTTACAACTGTGACTGTTTTTATTTCCACATCAATAAAATAACAAATCAGCTTACTTAACTTAGTTTTGTTGCAATGCAAAAACACCAAAATGTCACTAAATTGAGATTGTGAAAGCATTTCAGTTTTCATTTCTTAGTTTTATGTTACTATAAAATGTATTTCTGGGGACAGTGCAAGGTCATTTCGATATGCCAAAGAAAGTTTAAAATAAAAGTTCATTTCTAAAAATTGTGAGCCTTAGTCTCAAATTTTGGTGCAGCTGCGTCACAAGAAACTGACAGATGGTGTGGTAGTAATTTGCATTAGTCAAAAAAATTCAGTTTCTACTATTGTAACACTCCTCTAATCCAGCTTGTTTCTGTGCTTCATAATTGAAAAACACTTATCCCTATCATCAACTCATAATCCTTGATTATTTCTTCCCCCAAGGCTTCAGCAAAGCACAGTGCCTTTGCCCGGCAGCTGGACATATCACGACAATGAGGGGGAGCAAAACAGGAAGGATCAGCTCAGTGTAGGCGGGGTCAACAAGGTGACCGTGGTGATGAGTAAAAGCTCAGATCGCCTGTCCCCCATGATGAAGGAGACGAGATCCAAGTTTAAGAAGTCACAGAGCATAGATGAGATTGACATTGGCTCCTACAAGGTCTACAGGTAGATATTGTTCTGCTTCTTCTTAAAGAAAGCTCAAGCTCGATTGCAGCTACTGAAGTTGATTTCTAATGATGCCACGTTCCTCTGCAGCATTCCCATGGACAGCTATAGTTCATCCATTGAGCAACAAACTAGTTTGGACCGTCCAGAGCTCCCCGGTTCTATGGAGCAGACCAACATGTCACGGTCACAGTCTGCCCCCATGTTAGATGAGGAGATGGGATACCCCGGACACGGATCTGGTGACCAAAACCAGAGACAGAACCAAAAACCTGCCATCCCACAAAAGGCTTACCACTTTGACCACAACTACAACCCGCAGGTTCGATGGAGTTGTGAACCATTGGTAGCGCTCATATATTACGTTTTTAGACATACACAATAAAACTAAAATAATCTGATTGAAACCAAACAATACAAAGTTAAACAAACAATTCTGTTCTTACCAATCAGGTGACCATGGATCGCCGGGTCCCTCCCCCTTTCCCAAACACACCAGATTATGTCAACCACTCATCGAAGGCTTTGGAGTACCTCAACCAACCAGGGAAGACACTACCCAAAGAGCTAGTGAGCCCTCGGTATCGTGCATATCCACCCTTGGAGATGTTTTCTTTCCCCCAGTTGCCAATCAACCAAGATGGTCCGCCCAGCCAGCAGCAGCAGCCAATCCCAAGTCAGCGCTCCAGACCAGGATTTCTAAGAAGAGCGGACTCACTGGTGAGCTCTACGGAGCTCGCCTTGTTCCGACGGGTTCATGAAGCTCAGCAGGAGGCGCTCCAAGAGTCTCAGTACAGACAACAGGTAAGCACAACAAAACAAGTAATGCTCATATTCCATAAATGGATGTGATTTTCCCTTTCATGTACTTTATTGAAATGTAAAGTAAATCATAGAAATGTGTTTCTTTCACACACTGTTTATTCCCTAAGACCCAAAGTTAGTTTTTGTTAAGGCTCTACTTGAAAGTCATCCCCATCCCCATGCATTTATTTGAGGCCAGGATGAAAGCTCATACTTTTGTTGTTTTTTTTAACTCCCACTCGCTTCCCATCTGTGACCCTCAGGCGGATCCCCCTCTTTATGGCCGGGCTGTCTACTCCACCCCCATGGAGCACTCCGCGATGAGTAATATGGCCGACAACCAGAGTCAGATGCTGCACAACAAGAGAAACGGTCGTTATGACGACGACTACCCCACTTACCAGGAGCAGAAGAAGCCCATGATTGGTTATCCAACCAAGAGCCTGACTCAGCGGCGTCCCCTGTCTGCCAGAAGTTATAGCACCGAGACCTACGGAGCATCTCAGGTACACTGTTTGTCTGTGTGTTTATGTTTCTACTTCTTAACTGAATTAAAGTGAAAGAGTCATGTTACAGTTATAACATAATGGCTCCAACTAACAGTTATTTTCCTTACAGGCAAATCTGCCAGTTTCTTTTTGTTCACTTAAGTATCGCTTGCCTTCTTTAAAGATGCCTTAAAACAATAACAGGGGCAGATCACCATTTTCAAAATCCCATCCTGACATTTTCAAATATCTTGTTTTGTGTGGTCAGCAGTCAAAAGCCACAGTGATTCAGTTACAACACAGGAACACAGGAGAATAATCTGCCCTGCTTTTAATATGCCTGCTTTTATGTCGTCTCTTTGAGGATGCAGAATTATAGCTTTGTTTCACTTCCATTTTCTTACAGGTACCCAGGTTCAGGTTTTTGTAGTAGCGAACTAAGAGGCATAGCACTGGTGTCCTTTGCCTCAGTCATATCTCTGAAGGCGATCCCTCGTCCATAAATAATCCCTTCAGGCTATTCTGGGTTTGCCTCAAGTTAGACTTTCCCAAATTAGTCACAGTGAAGTGTCCAGCAGCATACTGATTAGACGTGCAGATCACTTCATCTGGCACCTTTCAACAAGAAGAAGCTGGGCATGGGAATGAACGTAAGGGCTTACATAGAGCGCTTGTGGCTGCTGTCTTTTTCCTGCCATCATTAGCCAACATTCAAAACTGCAGGTTGGAAAACACACCAGCTGTTACACAAAGAGCCTCACCTTTAGGCAGCTTGTGTAATGTTTGCATCGCTGTTGTGTTATCTTCGTTCACATGTGCCATGTGACCCAATCACATTGATCGCTATTAGTAATATTTCCAGCTTTGCTAAACAGCAGCAGTATCACTCAGTTGATCAGACCACCTATTGATCCAGACTGATCACCTTTCAAAGTAATTCCGTCTGTCCATCGATCCACTTATCCACTCACACATGTACACACACATACGCCCAAAGACACCTTTAAAGCAGATAGCGATTAGTCTCAGAAGTACTGTGTTTTTAGTGATAATTTCTTATGGGTCATACTGGGACTGGAAGCTGTCCCAGCTGTAATTGGGTGAGGGGCAGAGTACACCTTGGATAGGTTGCCAGTCCATCACAAATCGATGCTAAACTAAGAAAGCAAACAGTGAGACTATTATACATTAAATGTTTTGCATTGAGTTTTGAGTCCTTCCTGCTTTTTAGTACACGTAAAGTAACAATTGACACAAAAACCTATCTGTACACACTCACAGAGTTAGTAGCATGCTGTAGGGTTGATACTGATTTAAACAACTGACCAACACTGTCTTTCCTTTTGTGATTGCAAGTGGTTGGCAGAATAAAACAGCAATTTAAGTGTTCTAGTCCTTTTGAGGAACATCCAGTGGTACTAGTCTGTTGTTTATTTAAGTCCTTAAACCACTTTGTGGGAGTGAAACGAGCTGTAAGCGTCATAAATAGCATTACATATGTTATTTAATACCTAAAAAACACTAATTTTTAGCCACTTGATAAACTGACACTTTTTCACTCCCTGTTGGTCTCCGTCTTGCATTTAGCTTTTTATCCACAAAATGTTCCAATATGAACACTTGTTAATTATGAAACTTGTACATTTTTATGTTTAAATATGAACTCCCTTGTGTTCAGGCACGTCCGGTGTCCGCCCGTCCCACCATGGCCGCCCTGCTAGAGAAGATGCCACCTGACTACACCCTGGCAACCTGCCCCGAGAAGCCACCCGATGACACCATCAAAGTAAGACCTGTTGTACCCCAGAAACCTGAAGACATCACCTCCAAGATGCCTGCCGACTGGAGGCAACAGCTACTCAGGCACATAGAGGCGAAACGACTGGACAGGGTATGTCAGTGCAGTGCACACACACACACGTAAGAGAGAAACACACGCGTACACATAGAAAGCATTCGGAAGCCCTCCCTGTGTGTATTTGTGCAAGTCTGTGTTGTAAGGTTAACCAGATTCATGTCTGGCTTCATGTGTTTCCACTTCACACCGTCACTCTGTCAGCCTGACCGACCACAAACTCATTACGACAGACAGCGCAGTCAATTCTGCATTGTGATAAATATTTTAATCTTTTGTCGTGTCCTCAAATCTTCTTTCTTTTTGTGAACAAATGAAGAGTCAGCAGGATCATCTCCATATTAGGATTTTAATGGCGCTGAAAAAAACTGTATTTTCACCTTTTTGTTTGTTTTGCACAATCACATGTTAAGGATCGTGCAATAGTATCACTGCAAAGGAGTAACATTTGGGAAAATACTTTTGTGACAGCTCAGTTATACTTTAGATTGAAAAATAAAAAGCTACAGACTTGAAGTGCAGCTTAAACTGTCTAAAGGCAAAGTAATCCAATCAAATTCTCACATTTTGAGCACTGAGGATGGATTGAGCTGTTGAATGGTGTTTTCTGGATTTCTATCTTTCTTTGGCCTCCAGTTTTATACTTACCTGCAAACATGAGAGTGCTATCAGTCCTTTCATCTAACTCCCAGCAAGAAAGCGAATGAGCCTATTTTTGAAAATGTCAAACTAATTACTGAGAAGCAGTACCTCAGCAGACAGGACAATCAGACATGCTAGGGAGGAGGACTGGAGCGTGCAGTTATGAAAAAAAGATAAAAACCTGCAGAATCGAAACAATATGGTCCACCAAACCCATCACGCGGTGCCTGATGCATCATCAAAAATGAAGTCTTTTGGTTATAGGTTTGGTTTAATTGTTTGTCAGATATGTTACACGACAGCTAATCTGAAAGCCTTACATACAAATGTTGGAATGAACTGATCCACCTGTTGTTGCCTGTATGACGCACTGTTCTGTGTGTATTGACCGATCACTAGCTAACATTTCTCTGTGCTTTCAGCAGCTCTGCACTTTTGTTGTTGTTGCTGTTGTTGTAGCTGTTATTATCAGTGTTATTGTTGTTTGTTTGTTTGTGGAGCTCACAGTGTGTTGTCGCCATGCTACAGCCCGCTGTGTTGGCTCCGCCCCTTCCTCCTCCTCCCCCCCTCCCCACATTCACCCATGTCGTGTGATGTTGTCTTCTCCAATCAGAGTGGTGTCCTAAAGCACAACACGCTCACGCTGGGCATGCTCTGTCAGGGCGGGGGTCACGGCCAGGGGCGCAGCAGCACTTTGAACTTTAACCTTTACAATAACACTAAGCATGAGCCCCCTGCTGGCCGCTGGCTGCCACTACCTCCACCTCCGTCTGCTAACGCTGTGAGTATCCCTCCAAGAACAATGTTACTGATGCTTGCAGTATATGATTAAAGACAACTTCAGCTACTCCCTCTTTACATTCTCGCCGCTAATACAAACTATTATTTAAACAAAACAATGACCATGCAATCTATTTTAGTCACTGTTATATGTTCCCTTTCTACAACCCAACAATAAGAATTGGAGAAAGCCATTAAAATCCCGTGGAGTTTTTTGTTTTTTTGTGTTTTTTTCTCAGCATGACTTGAAATCATTCAGTGCCCAGTGTGGCAGCCTGGTGGTGGCTTGTTTTAATGGATTTAAAACTTGAAATATGTCACTTACCATAACAACAAACAGAAACGTGTTTTTCCTTTCTCGCAGCAGTCACAGTCTGTCAAATTTTGTCTGACATGTGTTAGGCATTCCTCATTTACAGCATTGTCAATCATCTTAGGCCAGCTTAGCTGTTACCAGCTTTTAATATCGCTGTCATTTCTCCACGAAGTGGCACTAAACTCTGGAAAACAAACAGACTACTACTCAGGTTTTTTTTCCAGGGATAAACCAATATATTGTTTCAATATCACATCAGCCTCATGAAGCTTACATCTTCTGAATGTAGTGCCCATTGATTTTCTGATAATCATTAATTATCAGTTTTGGACTGGTTAAGAGGCCCAGAGGAAGGGCTGAATGACTTTAACCCTCTAAGGTCTGACTCATGAGTGCTAGGTGATAGCCTAGCACTCATGAGTCTATATTTACTCTATATTTTAGAGACAGATAGAATTGACTCTTTTGAAAAAAAAAAGGGAGGGGGGGGGCTATAGTTAGGGTTGGAGCCATCGCTGATGATGTCTTTTTTTAAAGACACATTCTTTGTTTCTTTGCAACAGCAACAAAAACCAATATAAACTATAAACATCAGTATCTGAAATGGCAATAGACCAAATTGCTATTTCAAACTTTTTAAAGTTTCAGTCGTTATTTCTGTGAATATCTCAGTGGTTTGATGTGGGCACGGCTCATTTAGGCTTCAGTCACACAGGCCTGGGGACCAGATGGTGACAATCTAGCAACCACCAGTTGGTCACTAAGAAAAACTGTGTATTCTGCAGTCACTTCTCGAGTATTTGTAGGAGGTTGCTGCCAGTCACTGGTTGAAATAGGTTGCAGGTTGCCATCGTTTGCCAGCAGTTTATATGGAAGATGGTGATTTGTCTGCAAAAGTAGTAAAACTGGGGAAAAGTGCTACACAAAGTGGAAATGGAGTCTAAGTAAAATTAACGCCTGTTGAAATGTGTTACTTTTATTTTGAAGGGCATTTTACTCAGACTCCATTAGCATTTTGTGTTACACTTTTTCAAGGTTTTTTCTGAAAAACTCCTCTCATTTAAGCGGGTTTTTAGGGGGGCTTTTGGTGTGGAAAAAAGGGGGAATCATAAAAACAATCTGTTCATGTTGAGCACGATATCACAGGTTTTATCACCGCCTAACATGACTTCATCTCGAAGGAGAAAAATCTGTTCCAGCTCTGTTCATTCTTCCAACTGAATCTCAGATGAGCTGTCTGAAACTCCAGGAGATAATAGGAAGACATGACTGGGGTAGCTAGAGTTTAATGTTCATTGTCAGTAATGACCACTTTGTCTCTTTCAGACCCCGTCTCAGCAGGGTGGCGTGCTGGACAATGACCAGGAGGGGGTGTCAGGAAGCAACCAGTGGGCTCCCTATTCACTAGGCAGGAGGGACGTCCCACCTGACAACCTTTTAAAAAAGGTGAGATCTGTTCACATCTCAGTGAAGCATCTCATCTCTGTTTTTATGCTGAGCATCTTCTCGGTGATAAAGATAACTATTTGTGCAATTACTCTTAATCACACGTTACATGTATTCCCGCTCTCCTTCCACAGAGCGCCCATTCCCACAACCCTTCCCATCAATCACACAACACCATGATCGTCACTTCCTCTTCCTCCTCCTCGGCCACTACACCTCATCGTGTGGTGGGTCAGCAGGGCTACGATGGGATGATGAACAAAGGAGGCCAATACAACCAAGGGATGCAGCTGTCAGTGGTTCCGTCTGGGGGGCCGGGACAGTACCAAGGCAACATGTCCCAGGGTATTGGCAATAAAATCATTTTATTTCTATTTATAAATGTTCACAAGGACACTTTTTTAAGCAAGAATGTAGACATTTTGATTAGCAGCAGTAATCCATGTGCCTCACATTAACAGCATGTACACATATCTATTTTAGAAGCTTTGTTTTAGAGTTAGATGCTACCAGCCTGTTTTTCTCCATACAGCCCCTGGACAGGCCTACCCCAGCGGTGGTCTGCCTATGGCCCTGTCCCAATCCGGAAACCAACCCCAGTACAACCCCCATACCTCTCACACCTCCCATCAGCCCGCTACCAATCCTCAGTACCATGTCAACCAGGGCATGGGCCATAGCAACCAGGTCGTTATGACCACCCACACCAACCCACGGCCTCAGAGCGCTCGCTGCCTGTTGCAGACTAAAGGCCAGAAGAGCACGGATGGTTTTCAGGAGCAGGTATCTGTCTGTCTGTTTGTTCATGTGTCTGCCTGCACCAACCGCACCAAAAGCAATATTGGAGGTCTTTTCAAAAATGGGCTCTTCTAATATTACTATATACAGTATTACTTATACTACTATTACGTATGCAGTATAGGGGAAGGGATATTTCCGTAGCAGTAAATGTGAATGCTTTGATGGAATAAATAGTTCCCCTTAATCTCCATGATCCGCTGTTTGGTAACTAACCCGCAAACTAAACTGTCATAGAGTGATTAGTGTTTGTTTACATCAGTTTCATTAATAGGAGGACACGGAGGGTTCGGATTGTGCCATCACACAGTGGTTTTTTGGAGTTCTGTGTTGAAGCTTGACGATTACGGCGCCATCCTTCGCCACCTTTCTTTGGATGAAACCAAAAGGGTGGAACACTAACTTATCAGCTAACACTAGTTAGTGTTCTCTCACAGACTAGCTAGGTTTATTTAAAGATTTGATGTGTACATCATACAAATACCTACTAGTGGCTGCTAGTTTGTGCTAATTACAATTAAAAACAAGATGCTGAAATATTAATTTACAGATTTACAGACTTGGATGGGCTGACCAGAACCAAAAACCAAGTCTAGATGTGCAGCTCAATAGCTAGAAGCCCAATGAGCAACCTCAGGCGAGTTTGGCCTGTGTCAGTCTATGCTTTTGACAGGCTGTAAACATGTCTTTTTTTTCTGATGTAAACTAGGCCAACATTGGAATCCATGGGGAATTTACTCACTTTTGGAGCCAGCCTCAACTGGCCATTTGGGAAATTGCAATTTTCCCGCCCGTACAAGATTAACTTTTAAACTGCAGACCTTGCTTGGCTCTTGGATTAGACCAATGCAAGGCAGCAGTCAACTAAAGGGGGGAAATCTTGAGATATCTCATGCTTCTAAATGCAATTTTAGCCACTTGACTGCAACAGCCTGGGCTGAAACATTTTAAAAAGTGACAGAGATGGGATTAAATTAGATTAGACATTTCAAAGCATGAGATTAGAGTGCCAGTTGAGGTGGGAAGCTGAAGATCTAAACAAAAAGCAAAGATCTCAGTGCCTCAGCTGTTGGTCCATAAAAGACCTCCAATACAGCATAGGTGCCAAAACATGTTGCCCGTCACACACAGGCGCACTTCCACATGTTGTCTGGTCACTGTCTCTCTGTGCGGGGATTTTTCACAACTTTGTATTTCACTTTCAGTTGTTGTTTTGTCTTTCTTTTCTTTTCCACCTGTATCTCTCCCTCCTCTCTCTGTAGCTGTGCGTGAGAATAGAGAAGAACCCTGGTCTCGGTTTCAGTATCTCTGGTGGCATCAGTGGCCAGGGGAACCCCTTCAAACCCTCCGACATGGTACGACCTGACCCGGCCTGCCAGCCAATCGCAGCCTCCCCGGTTTTACCTCAGAGTTGCCATGGAAACTGCTGCTTGTTACTGCAGTGTTTTCTTTCTCTGTCTGTTTGTCTGTCTGTGGGGCAACCGCTTAACGTGGTTAGCTGTGGGTGTGTTTGAGTGCATAATGTTACATGGAGGGCTGTGCTATTAATTTGGTAAAGAAACACTAAGGTGTGATTGGGGGTGTTTCCAAAACTAAACCTGAGCATTGTTAGACTCATTAGTGATTATGATTCTTGAGTCTGGCATACTTTGATTTTAGGGTTGTTTTGATGTGATCTAAATACCTGCACAGCATCCAGGGCAAAGCTCCTTGTTTGGTTGGTCAGCAAACTTTAAACAGCTATGCGCACATGCATGCAAATACAAGATAAGCCAAACTCTCTTATCATTCCTACTTCTGAGTCTGACAGTGTCTGTCAGTGTATGCCAGGACAGAGAGCCTGTTGGGGTTGCAGCTCCCCAAGGCCTGCTGCACATGGCAGTCTGTCCTAGAAACACACTGCTGCAGTCAGTCTAAAGGAGCGATGCTGCTCGTGGTGCTCTGACTGCTATTTTGGGAAAGCTGCTCAGTTCTGGGACACCGTGGGTGATTTCAGATGTTCACCACTTTGATCTAGGGACAGGGTTATATGACAGATTTTGACTGACTGTTATTCTGAGCACCAGAGGAGACGACTGCCCTATAAATAGAAAGCACACAGAAAGAGTGCTTTCCATTCCGCCCTTGCAACAAACGGAGAAGTTTCTTCCGAGTCGGGAGTAGACTGATTATGTGGAAACTGTCAGTTCATCATTTTAGTTTTTGAAGCAGACAACTGGTGAAACAGTTGCTGACTCGTGCAGTTATTTTAATACTCCCTCCTCTGCTTGTATCCATAAGTCTTGCACTAGCTGCAGTTTGTACATTATTAATGCCGCTTTACACGGGCAGAAAATGGAGTCAATGCAGATGAACATTTTGTCAGAGGAATACGAGATAAGGTTACATTATCTATCCAGTTAGTGTGGAGCAGTGGGCATTGTGGAACACTTGGAGACGTTTCACTTTAGAACCGAACGCTTGCTTTTACCATACATACTGTGGCGTCCGGCGAATGGCGAAAGTGGACGTGTCAGTCAGTCACTGCTCATCTGCTGGATATTTGCAGTGATTCCCACTGAGTCATGTCAGCATGTATGGTTTAAAGGAAATGTTCTAAAGTGAAATATTGATTTAGATGTCCCCTGTGTCATGTTATATAGACTGTATGTCTGCTTTATCTAACTAACCCACAGGGTCACATGGAGGGAGCAGATGGAGGATATTTGTCTGCTGTCAAAGTTACAGTGCCGGGATACAAGCGCAACTGTTACAAGCATCCTCCTCTGAATCCTTGTTCTCGCTCTGTTGTTTCATTCACACGTGACATCAATGGCATCAAGCGGAAGCCATTAATTAAGTGCTTCGGAGTTTTATCAGCGGTAGTCACCTCGGGCGTCAATTTGTCACCAAATTCAACTCAAACTAGAAGCAGATGCCTTTGATTATTCTTTGAATCTCTTTTCTGGCCTATTCATGAGAGTGTATCTGTTTGTCGTCTGATGTGTTTGCAGCTATTTTTGGTTAAAGCCAGTGTTAGCTTTCAAATGAACTCGAGGTGAAAGAGTTAACAAGGGCTGTATGTTTGAAAACAGCTTGACCACTAAATTATACATCTGTGGTTTTGGATCCCCAGAGCCTACTACAGCTGTGGCTATTCCACAGGGCTGTGGCTCCCCCTGGTGGACAGCTTGTTATTTGCACTCGTGCTTTGATGGGTCTGGAACATGCCCACATGTCCAGGTGAATCACAGATGGTACAGTAGGAAATTGGTATCAAAACCACCAAGTATAACACAACTATACAAAATAATTAAATCTATATTTGCTTTTAACTCTTTACCTAACAGAATAAAAATACCTTCTTTAAAAATGTAGCTTTATCTGTCTCTGTTTTTTTGCAGAGAAACAGAATAATCTCCAGGCTATATCTCCATATAATTGAAAGTTTACAAAATGTACCTCTTTTAGTAACGCTCTCATGTACCTGATGATAATTTTTTCCTCTTTCAAAAATCTACCAGAAGTCATCAACAGGTGTCTAAAAAGAAGCAATGATGATAATATCCTCGATGTTGGACTTACAGGACTCACTGAGGCCCTCTAAGCCACTGGGCCAGTTTTACATCTGCCTATGTTGCCTATAATTAGGAATCGGCAAACAGAGACAGGGAATTAGTTCATGTATCGACCGGATTGGGATCTGGGCTTTGATCTGTGAGCTTCTCAGGGTCGGTTTAAGAACAGAAGACTGAAGGTTTTAAGGATCAGAACACGGATTTTATTATGTTTTCTTTTTGTTAAATCTGGGTCAGGAACATTAGAAAATCCAATTTTCTGTCCCTTCTGTTGTTAGATGTACTGTTGTTGCGCACTGAGCTGCTGAGATACAAACACATGTTTAAAGGAAAAGTCTAAAATCCCCGTGTGAAACATTACTAATATTGTTCCCGATTGTGTAGAAGTTTTTTTTGGAGATGGAAGGATTTTGCAAGATGCTGCAGCTCTGTGTGCAACTGCTCTGTTGTGTGTAATTGTTTAATTGGTGTGACTAATGCTACACAGTTCTAGCCCCTACTAAACTTATTTGTAAAGTACAGTGAGCTTCATATTAGATCAGAAAGGCCACGCTGTCGTACCCGTCCGAGGTGCCAACGCCGTAAAGAATGGACACAAATAACGGCGTCGTACACAGCGTTTTGCAGGCAAAATAAAACCAGTTTGTATCCTGGTGAAGAAACTATTTTATCTGTATATGCATGCATGAGGCTCACTGTATACTAAATGTCACTGTTTTCACGTGGAGTCACTGAGCTAACCCTTCTCCTGTGGAATTGTTTAACATGCAATATATGTGTTTGTTCTTGCATTCTCTCTCACAGACTGTAGTATGTAGGTGCTTCTGCACTCTCACTACTACACGTCCTATTTGTCACCTCTCTATGGCAAATATATCCGTGTGTTCAACACAACCTGTTGAACCGTGTTGAGTCGATACAGGTGCATTGTCCTACACTTTCTGTGTCCAAAAACATCTTTCAGCTCTCGGTGAAAAGATGTTGGTGTTTTTACAATCTCTGCCTTGGGTTATTGAGGGAAAATATGGGGGATGAATTTTTCTTCTGCCCTGCCCGCGACCTACTTCCTTCCCATAGTGAGAAACCCATCCCACGTCTACTCTTCTTCCCATAATCTTTAAATATTTACTGTATATATTTATATATATGCCAAGTCTATATCGTTAAAAATAGCTGCTAAATCTTTTTTGTCTCTTCGGGAGGGCTTTATCACCCAGTGTTTGTAAATTTTAAGAGAGCCGCTAATCTGAAGGAAACGCAAGCGCCTTACAACATAACAGTTTCAGTGTCAAAATATGTATGCAGTATTTGCATGCCTCTCCAAATTGTGAACAAAGAGAATGCTTTGATGAACTGGCCATATATTTAAAAGTGATTTATTTATTTATTTATTGGGAGGGTTGGATATTGAGTTGAGAGTGAGAAGGCAAAGATTCTAAACCATCGTGTCCCTGTGTTGTCCTAACGGTGTATCATTTTGACTTATAGGGTATCTTTGTTACTAGGGTACAGCATGACGGGCCTGCCGCCTCCGCCCTGCAGCCCGGAGACAAGATACTGCAGGTAACACCCGCTCACTCGCCATCACATAGACATCACAAACATCCACATCTTGTCCCTTCCATTCCCAGCCCCACCCTTTTTTCTTATTAAACTGTGAGGTGAAAAGCAAGGGTGTAGTCATCCTACTGAATCTTTATGTTAACTGTAGATTGTGTGTAAGGCTTTCCTGCTAAATATTCTACCTGTATGTGTGTGTGCGTGCGTGCCACCTCAAAATATCAAGCACCACCCCCCACATACACCCGTGCGCCTTCAAGCCAAAGATCACAGTCAGATTTAAGTAGCTTTTAGCAATGTGTCATTTGTTATTAATTGCTGTAATGACAATGGGAAAAGCTGAAATTGCAGTAGAAGTTACAAAGTCAGCTGAACTGACTTCACCCTTCGTAATTTACTCGGATAAACAAAACTGACAGGCACCTGAACCTGTCACTGGAGATCATCCTAAAGCAAATTACAAAGAGCATTTAAATCCCATAAAATGTAGAACAGTTGAATTAGAGCAGGGCGATATGACCAAAAATATTTATCATGATATACATTTGAAAATTTGCGATAACAATATAACTGACGATATAGACAAAATGCTTTACAACTCCACAACTTTATAATTGCAAAAAGCCCCATCAATGTATTTTCACTTAAACAAGCAGCTGTTTTTTATGTGCATTAAAGTTATATAAAAATGTAACAGTGCAAATGCAAATTCCTTGCTGACAGTTTAACCAAAAGGCATTTCCAGTGGAAATTGGCCGACATATCCTCAGCATAACCATGTAGAATATCCACAAAACTTAAAAAGAGGTAATACACACACAATACGGTAATATTATGTTGAAGAACAGTACTCATCACTCCGCGAGGCGCCTGCCTAATATAGCCGTAATGCTCCGAGCAAGCGGTGCGGGTTCGTAGCTTAGCAAAGTTGTACTAAAACATTTGACAGATTTTCGAGCGCCGTGTACGACATATAATCGTTTCGAGGTCAGTAAACACAACCAGAATTCATACATAAGACACACGGGACTGTCGATTTTCAGAAAAATCAAAGGATTGATTTTAAGTGTGCCGTATTTTCCAAACAACATGGTAATAACGACGGCCCGCTAGCATGCTCTACCAAAAATAGTGCTTTGTTGTGTATCTGACGGACGAAAGCTAAACCAGTTCCACACCACTGAAGTTGCAGCATTTTAACAAACCACTTCTGGTTCATCCGTTTTATTCAATGATCCACTTTCGCTCTTCTCATTCTGCGTCGCCGCTATGTGCGTATGTAAACATAGGCACTGCACATGCGCGTTTTACCCATATTCTATCGCGATATTTCATTTTCCTATCGTTGCCCAAAATTACACCGGTGAACGGTATGATATAGCCCAGCCCTACTCAGGATAAAGGTAGTGTAATTGCAGATATACAGGTTCGCCATTATAGTTTTTCAAGCGTGAGAAATAAACAAAATAGCACAGGAGATTTTTACAAATGAAAAAAAAAACCCTCTTTTTGCTTTAAATAGCCATTGGTTGGTATTTCCTACAAAGGTGCAGTGTTAGTTTTGTTCACTTGTGAAATGCCATCAGAGCACAGAATGTTGGGAGGAGGGTATTGAATCACACAAATGTGATCTACTAAGATGTACAGCTTAGTTTTCTGCAAATTGCACTGAATTTAACACCAAAAGGAAGCATGTCAATTTTGGACCCTGTGTAGCTGTGATAGTTGCTGTTATAGGTGTTAATTTGTTTAATGGGAAGGGGAGAGGTTATCAGAACAAGTGTGTAATTTGCGTAGGCGCACGGTTTAAAGCTTTGACTTTATCCTGCAGCTCTTCACTGAGTCCTCACCGTGAATGTTTAATATTTCTGGTCCTCACTGAAACTGGTGTTTTAATGAAACAGAGCAGAATTGAAATGAGCCAAACTTAATGTGTAGGGAGAATCCCAGTGTGAGGGGTATGCACACTTTTTAAAGGCTGTGAAGTTAGTTTTTCCAGTGAACACTGTTTCTTTTGTTAGTCCCATTTCTACACAGAGGTTGATATACAATTAAAGTGTCTCGGGTGTCTGCTCTTCCAGCAGTTTGCCTGCAATGAACTATTGTTTCTTTTTTATACTGATCTGTGGTTTTACATCCATTACCAACCAAATTGAAAGGGCTGTCAAAATACAGCTACTGGAGCTCAAACAGATCTGAAGTGTGTTAGATTAATGTCTCAGTGCAACCTTGCAGTATAAAGCACCTTGAGGCCACCGTTGTTGTGGTTTGTTGCTATATAAATAAAATTGAATTCAGTTGAGTATCTACAGCCTCACACAGAAAAAGAAGTAATGCGCACATTTGCGAATGTGACAAACAGCAACTTCATTAACACGCGGATGGGTCAGGATCTGATGATAAATAATCTTTGTGCTCTACTACACATAGTAAAGGTCAGCTTTCTGCATGTTCGCTGGATGAATTCTGCTTTACATTATGTGGTCTGCAACCCAGACAGCCCAGAGAATGCCCGTCCTTATAGTTTCCTCCCGTATAATTTTAATGTTTCACTAATCCTTACATAACGCCCAGTGAAGCAGTGAAAACTCACTGTTTGACTACAGTTATTTACTGAACTCCAGCCGTCCACTCCAGACCGAGCAGGATGTCAGAAAAAAGCCTGAATATCAGGTACAATATAAGTGGCTTGTGATGATTTCTAATTAGCGACCACTTGAATAAACAATTTCAATGATCAGTAGGAATCCATGGGTTATGTCTTCACATTATTAGAAAGCTGTTCTTAATATAAAATAGCTTCAGCCGAGGCCTTAGATTTGAAAGCAGCTGAACACTGCAGCTAGGTTATTTTTTTAAATGTATTTTTACCCATGAACACAATCTAACATGGTTTCATTTGAAGTAAATATGAGTAAAACGATGTAAGTACGCAAGTACAAGTTATTTGGATTGATGTGCCTCGCAGCAATGTTTTCCCCATCAGCCAAATAATAATTGAACATCCGCCTCCCATGTAAAGCAGTCCAATTGAATCAATAAACAGTAAACAGCAACAGTAGAAATCTCACTCTCGCGCTACGCTACACGCATTTTATTGAGATGGATTGAGGTCAAAATAAGACGTCAGTGCTTTACAGTAATAGCTCAGCCTCCCTCACCCCCCATGTGCCATTCCTTTCATGTTTCCCTCTCTCCTCCCCCTTCATCTTCTTTCCACAGACTTACAGTGTAGCTGGATGAATTCATGTGAAAGCCCTTTTTTGTCTTTACCCCTTCTCTCTCTCTCTCTCTCTCTCTACAGCATGACTGTGTAGCTCCTCCTCTTCTCTCTCTTTTTCCCAACAGTGATGTGTTACTGAGATAATGATGGCAGTGACCCTCCATCCTTCCACAAAACACTCACACATAGACATGTGTATGGGAAACTTAAACGAGCCGCAGCACATATACCTCTATACACACGTGCACCCACACACATGCTGTTGACTGTGCTGCGTGTTTGCCTTGCAGGCTAATGGACATAGTTTTTTACACATGGAGCACGAGACAGCCGTCTCTCTGCTGAAGAGTTTCCCGCGGACGGTGGACTTGGTGGTTCTGAGAGACAGCAGCACGCGCTAAAATAGTTTTTAAAAACAAACAAAACAAATACAGCAACGCTTCTCTACTCTGCTCATCGCCATCCCACGCCATCCCACCTGCCCTCCTCTGGAGGTTTATGGAACTGAAAATTGAGCCACATTTTTTCCCCCCTTTTTTTGTTGTTTTTTTAAAACATTTTTAAGGGAACAGTCAGACATTTATTTGCCTATTGCTGGACCAAAGGCAAATACCAGTGCCAAATGTACCATAGGAAACATATCGGCTCTTCTGTCTACCGGCGGTCAGCGATCTGATCTGATCGACGGCTGGACGGACCGCAAGAGGACTATACACTTTAAAGTTCCTACAGGGCTGCTGCAGTTTGGATTTTGTGGTTGGTTTGTGATTTAAGCTGCCATCTGAGCGGTCAGTCTGAGTAGTTTTTGTCGGTTAGTTAGATTTTGGGATATTTTTCTTTCTTTTCTCCACTGCCGTCCATTGTGAATTTAAAGTATTTTGTTTGGTGTAGCACATGGTTCGCTTTCCTTGTTCTTCACAGCTTTATTATTTCTTTCGCATCTTCCGTCTTTTTTCCCCACTTTTCAGTCCTTTTTCTATCACCGTCTTTGATTTTCATACAACTCCGATATATTTTTTGTTCTGTTCTGCAGGTTATTGCCTCCACTGTACAGAAATTGAAACTTAAGACTCTGCCTTGTGTACATACATAGAGATTCAGCTTGTTAGAACTCTCCTTGGGGCCTGAGCAGACAGCTCTTAAAAGTTTATGATTCATATGATTATTGTTGATAAACTATATTCTCAATTCCCACCTGTGGAAATACAGGGGTCGTTTCTTCAAATGGTTTTCTAAAGAGTGTATCACCGTTTTATCTGTATAGAAAACACTTTTCATAGTTCATCACTGCTACTTTTTTCTTTTCTCTTAAAAAAAGCTGTTGCTTGCACAGCTGTGCTGAAAGGAGCTAAAGCAATATTTCTGAGGCTCGGCCCATTGAGCTTTTCAGCAGAGCCTTACTTGTCCTGCAGTGCCATCTATTGAGCAAGTCATGCTAATGTTTACACACACTGCCATGCACATAAACTAACAGGCAAATACACACATAAAATTACACATATCTATTCTCTGCAATGTTGCATAATGCATCCCTCATTTTAGAATATCATTTCCATTATAAAACTGGTCCATTAATATTAACGGTGCCATCTTTTTAAAGTCCTGTCTTATGTTGTGCAGTGATGTCACATCCCTTTTGAGGTGTTTATAAAGTCACAGCATGCTTTTACATCACTGGGCACTGACAGATAGCCATTTTCTGTTGGTTTCTAGACGTCTCTACTCTCTAGAAGACTCTAGACGTATTAAAGCACTAAGTGCTGCTTGTTGATCTGTGCCATATGCAGCCTCCTCGGCTGTATTTACAACAATATCAGAGCTTTACCTCTTTGTGGCCCAGAACTGATCTGCACACACTAAAATCAAAAACGTTGCTTCAGTGAGCCGGTAAGCTGTTCTATAGTCGTTGACCCGGCTTCAGCATCTCCTCTGCTGAAGTCTCCTGACCTTCGGCCTTCCTGTGGAAAGCAGTGTGAGACACTAATGCCCCTACAAGCATCTGCAAGGTTTCATTTTAGGAGGATAAATCAGATATCATCTCTTTTTTTGACAATCGGGGAAACTGATCTGATTTGTGTCACATGTGCTTTCGGTTACACTTGAATTGTCGAGGAGGTGCTGATTGATACTCGGCATACACGGAAGGCTTGCTGAATTTGCTGGTAAATGCTCAAACTATTTAAAAGAGCAGGGAAAATGAAAGTTACGGTGGACCTGATGGGTCAACAGTACTGCAATTTAAGAAAACATCTGCAAACAGAAAAATGCTACAAAAGGTCACAAAAGAAAAAACCTTGGAAAACACAATGGAAGCTTCCATTGTGTTTTCCAAGGTTTTTTCTTTCCTAGTGTATTAGGGGAGATAATAATGTGACAGAACCAAAACTTGCGAAGGGTTGCACCGACACACGCTTAAACGAAGGGGAGGATTCTTGTGAGGGGAAAACAAATGCAAGGTACTGTGTGTTTAAATCGGAGAATAACATAAATATATGTTTGCTATTAGCTGTTAGCTTCTCACGTCGGCAGCTGTTCCGTCATGCTATTGTGTCCCCAAAACACTTCCGTTGTGTTTTGTGAGGGTTTTTTTGGTTTTTTGTCTGATTTTTAGCTTTTGCGGCCTTATTCCATTTGCCAAAGTTTCCTAAAATTGCAGTGCATTTGACCTCTCAGGGCCACCGTAGCAATAGACTCTATGTAAAAAAGCAAAAAGAGGAAAAAAACAAAACACCAAAACAGAGATTGAAAGCCTTTGCTCTGTAGTCTGACTTTTATAGTCAAGCTTGAGAAGATGTACTGACTAAAATACAGAGTCTCATTCTTTTTGTCTTTATGTAAATGCACCATGGGTCTTGAAGGCATTTCATGGCAGTGAGTTTTGTTCTGTTCTGCATAACATCTGATGTTTCATCCGGAGCGAACCATCCTTCACTGTCCTTTTGATTTCACTTGACAGGTACCCTTTTTGTGCCAACTCTCCAAGTACGATTTCCATCACTTTATCAATAGGAGACACAAAACGGCACAGTTTAATCATGTGGTTAGGAGATTTAACCACAGGTACCTACCCCGACCCTATTCAGAGTTTGAAATATCAAAGATATTGTGATGAGAACAGAGTAAAAGGTTTGATAATATAATTATTTTTTACTACATGTTTCAGGTAATTCTTTCTAAATATATTGATATACCTTAGCTTTGCTCAAAAATTGTGATATTTTATAATGACACTTATAACAAAGTTATGGATGGAAGTACGCACAGTATGACTTGGAGACCTACACATGTACTATCCAAAACTGTATAAAATGTATTTCTACTGTAATTGTGAATTTGTGTTATACAAATATATATTATATATATGTATATGACTATTTAAAAAAATTCAGTCATTTTCTATGTGTTTAAACTGCTAAAAGAGCTGAACAAATGAGGGCGGTGTCACTGTACATAGCTGTGAATGAAATCCAATTTAAAAATGACTCATATTGATTGTGAATGTACTCATGCTTTCTGCAGTACCTACACCTACCCAACTTGAATGCTGCTTCTTCTGTTGTGTGACAAAAAGTACTTTGACCTCCGAAGAGAGAAACGCTGTCGAGTTTATAAGTTGGACAAATTTTAGTGACGATTTAACAGAAACTATTTATTTCTTTATTTATTTGCACATGCAAGTTGAAATCCTTCCAGTTTTAAGTTTGAGTATTAATGCGGAGAAATGTAATTGCCGAAGTATATATAATATATATCATGTGTTTAGAATGCATTTTGCAGACGCTATCTGTACATACTATTTAAGATACAGTTTTTACAAAAAATAATATATGTATAAAATTGAAAAAATGCTGTGCAGCGATTATACTGGAGCCATTTTGGGCTTTGGGACGTACCATTTTTTCAGTATATAAGAAGTGTTTTGAATAATGTACTAAAGTCTCTATTGTACAAATAATAAAAATGTCACTATTGGTAATATGGGCTTCTCCTGGTGCACTGAGCTGTTTTTAGGAGGGTGGAGGAATAAAACAACGCTCTTCTTTCCATATTTACGCGTAAGGAAAAGGGGAGGCAGGAGAAAGGAGTGAGGAAAAAAACGAGTTCAAATGCAGATGCGGGAAATGCAGGGGCCAGAATAAGGAATGAAAGTAATGCTGCAGTGAAGGAAGCTGAACAGAACAGATGGTGAAAGGTGAATATGGGAAAAAAAGTGATGTAGGAAATGGGAAAAGAAAAGGAACCGATGGATAAATTATGTGAAGGAAAAGACAGTGACGAGGATTGCCTCAGCAGGTCTGTGGGAGATTACAGTTACCTCTGTGGATTAAACTCAGCAGGGCCTCTCATCATCTCTGCAGATGCTCCTTTGTCTCTCTGTCCATTAGGCTAACAGCCTGACTCCTCTTCATCCCTCTTGATCCATCCATCTCATCTATTCTTGACACTTATCTGAGCTGTAGATCGCAGAGGGTCAGCCGAGTTCTGACAGGTGCCTCACAATGTGTCTCTTCTGGGGCTCAAAACCCACGTTGAAGAAAAAGCTTGGCGCATCGCGGTAAGTATGAAAATCTTACTAGTTCATGCACACAGGTTACTGTGCAATTAAGGCAAACGATTTAACATGATAATTCAAATCCAGAAAGTAGTAATTGGTTCTTGTTGGGTCTGTGCTTCCACAAGCCCCGCTAGTTTAGAGACTTATTCCTCATGAAGAACACAAGACATAACAGAACATCTTCAACTGGTTTTTCACTCGCTAACGAGGGATGTTTTGGTCAAGAACCAGCTCTTGGAGCTCATGCTCCTAACCAGTCTCATGCCCAAAATCCTTCAAAGAGCAGCTTCCCTCGCAGCTATTTATTGACAAACTGTTACAATACACATCACAGCACAAGCAGCTCCCTCCGTAAACCCCCAATGGTTCTAAGACAAGGCACTATGTGTGTGTATGTGTAAGCACCTGTATGCATGTGCAAGAACGTGTGTGTGTGTGTGTGTGTGTGTGCATGACTTCCTGCTCACCAAAAGGATCATAAAAGCAGGAAGCAACATCACAAGAAACAGATCTTTCAGTTAGGATGTATCTGCAATAAAACCTCCCCCTGCACAGAGTGGCTGGAGAGGTGGTCAGAGACAAAGGGATGTCTTGATCCTATAGATTGAACTCAGACTTACAAATTTAAGAAACCCAATGACAACATTCAACAATTAGACTTAACAGCTCTATATGGAAATCTTAGTTGAAACCAAAACGTTTTATGAACTTAACCAGAAGCCTTCGATGTATGTAGTGGGAATTAGTGAAAAGGAAATTTAATGAGAATGAATCAGTGAGTTCATTTGTAGGCCAACGAAAATCCCAGCTTTGAGGAGTTTGCATGTTCTCCTTGTACTCTGGGGTGACTGACAGACGGATAAGACTGTCCAGGATGCACCTCGCCTCTTGCCCTATGGCTGTTGGGATATGATCCAGCCCTCACAGTGATCCTGAAATGAATGGATGGAGTCCATTGCCCTGTGTGTTCAGTTACTCAGCAGTCATTTTGTCTGCATTACACAGTATGGTGAAGTACGTGGGTTGTTTTGTAATTTGCCATTTAAAATAAGGCAAATGGGGGTTTTTTCTATATATTTTCTTCTTTTTTAAAAAAATATAATAAAAATTTATCCGAAAAGGTAATAAAGAAAATATGTAATTTCCTCAATGACGTCCAGTATTTTTGAATGCATCACAGATACATTAGTAGTTACTTTTCAGTTTAACACATTGCACGCTAAACATGTGAGCAGCTCATAAAATATTTTGACTTACCTGCATAAAGTCAGCTGCATTGCTCAATCAACTATGTGCATCATTAACATTCAATACAAATGAATGCACATGTAACTGTAAACAAACAACAGTAACAGATATTTGTCAAGAGGAATTTAAGTACCTGTTGATGATGTGTGTGATGTGTATTATTAACACATCTGAGTTTTTGTCTCTGCAACCAAACTGGAAGTTAGATGCCTTTTTTCTAAACTCTCTATCCGGTGGCTGGTTTGTACCATTCCCCACTGTTCTCTTGGCATCAGAGCCCACTGTAGAACAAGTCTGCTTACTGTGGTATCAGCCGACAATAAACAATAGAGAGTAACACCGCACACACACACACACAGGCGCCCACACACTAACGTACATTCTGGCAAAAAGCAGAATGACGCCCTTTTGTTCCCTTCCCTCTTTACTCTGTCTTTTACACACTGCATTGGACAAAAAGATACTTCTGTTTGCCACATGACCAACCCACTTACACAATCATGCATGCATTTACTCCCCACTCTGACTCATGTATTATACTGGAATCAGAGTGACTGCTGGCGAGAATTTGTAACAGATACAGAGCGAGAGTTTATGTGCACCCACCAAAAGGGTCAATAAGCTCTTCTGACCTAATCAATAACAATACCAGAGCCTGGGTCCATGACCTGCATTCAGCTGCTGCATGCTTATGCTGATGGAAGTGTCCATCTGCTCTACTGTCCACATGAAGACACAGGCGCAGTGTGTCTCCAGCATGCATGAACTCTGCTTTTCTAATGTCACTCTCTGAATGATTTCATCTTTTTAGTCTTACGATTGCCTCTAAAGGTGATTTATGCTCACCCATTAAACACACCACGTCACAGTAAAACAAAGATAAACAAGGCAGTGGAACAAAAGGACACCACATCATTTAGGAAAAGCTACTCTTTGGCTAGTTGGATGAAATGATCAATAACAGTTTCCTGTCTATTAAACCAAGCATAGATTGATTTTCATAGTTTAACATATCCTGGAAGTAGAGCTCTTCATCTTATATATCTATATGTAACTTTTAAAAAATATAGGTTAGCTAAATTTAGCAAACAGGAAATAATTTGAAAATGACTCTGAAAGAAATACTAAAATTAGGTGATGAAACCATACCATATATGTCCGTCTACTATGTTGATGACCTATGTAAGAGATTAAATGCTTCCAGTCGCATAAGTGTGCTGCTTAAGGTAAAAGTGGACAGTTTATTGCCACTTCCTCTTAATAACTGACACAGTGACAGAGATACAAATGTCAGCTACATTCTTTAAAACAGAAAGCTTGCAAGAACCACTTAAATAACCACAATTATTAGTTTATTTATTTATATCCTTGCTATAATGATAAGTGCATGTGCATGTTTGTATTAACACTATCTGTTTCTTAATGGGTGTGCCAATGTCAATAAAACTTTGCACAAATATCATTGCACATACAGCAATTATACTTCACAGTGACCAAAATGTATATCTGCAACAGAATTTTGTTCAAGTCACAACTAAATACAAAATGAAGAATGTGAAAAGTGCAGCAGACCTGACAAAAATTGCCCTTGGTGTAGGTTTTTGCTAGTTATGACTAATGAGTTGGCAAAATCTCTTCAGCTTTAAGTAACAACTGAAGCATTATGGATTCATATTTATTATTACGCTCACTTATTACTTCAGTGTTTCCCAGTACAGCTTGCTTAGCTTGCTGTTAGCTCTTGTGCTAGGCACAGCTTTTTGTGATGTCCTAACAGATGTGTCAGTGGTACAGATCAGGAGTTTGGGCTTCAGGTTTCCTGAGCAATATTAATAGTACTTAGTAAGTCTGTTGCTTAGCAAAAAATAGCCAACATGTGTATCTATTTTTCACCATCTCATAGTTTATGATTGGACATTGTCAACTGAGCTAATTGGTGTAGCAGGCAATAAATTAGCAATCGACCCATTGATCCATATAAAGTATGTTCTGGGTCCAAAAAGCCAACATGGAAGCAGGAAATGAAATACAGACCCCAAAACTAGTGGGTGATATTGTGGTGGCATTCTGTCTATGTGTAAAACATCTTGAGTGTTATGTTTTTTAAAAGGAAATGTTTCACAGTCCCACTAACCTGTCAGGAGACGTTTTAATTAATTATGGAAATTTACAGTTACATTCAAAAACACTACTCTATATAAATTTCCTCTCAAGGGTGGCGGTTAGTAAGTGTCAATATATAGTAATATATTCATTATTTGCCATGACAATGATCCCAAACACAATGCTGAAGCAGTAAATGCATGGGTAGAAAAACAGCATTTTTCTGGCTTGTGTAGCTTTAGGATCCCCACTTGATCACTGATAGCGAAACACCTCACTTTTAAGAAACTTAATTCATGCAAAGGGCAAAGACAATAGGTCAAAAATACTGATAAATTTTGATTTATATCACACAGAGTTTTGTTTTTTTCACTGAATGGGGCAGCAGATGCTGATACTGATTGAGCATCTCCCGTGTCGCTGTGACTGGAATAGCAAAACTTTTTACAACTCTTGCTCAGAGACAACCAGGAAACCAGGCTACAGCTCGCATAAAGGTAGAAAAGGAGGGACGACAGACTGCATGCTAAAGCTGAATGGGCATTATCGCTCTCTATATATACTCATATATAGTCATTAGATTCTAATGAAAGACTTTATTTCTTTCCACTACTAAAGAAGACTTGCCTGGTAGGGATGTGGATCACTACAGTTTAGTGAGACACGTCTGGTACAGGGGATGGTTTTCATCTACTCAGCACACTCTGTTTACCATGACAATATGGCTAAAACCACACAGGGATGAAGTGCCTGGACTTTTGCTGGGATTGCACCAGTGACATTTCAATTGGACCCCCTTGTGTTTTTCTTTGTATGCACCCATGTAAGCTCCATAAACAGACATAACTGAGTGACAAGAGCCAAAGACTAAGCTGGGAACAGGAGAGGAAAGCTTTCATAGATTTAATGTAGTTAGATCAGTATCTGTAAACCCAAGTCTGTCCTCGGCATTGAGTGGATTAGATGTGGATAGGCACCCCAGAATAGACCGGGCTTTTATCCACTGCATACAATATGGCTGTTTAACATGACAATACCTGCAAGACACAAGCTCCTTATGAAGAGCCCCTCCAACCTGCTTCATCTGTGGTGTTCAGTTGAGTGTGTGTGTGTGTGTGTGCGTGTGCGTGTGTGTGTGTGTGTGTGTGTGTGTGTGTGTTCGTCTCGCAGGACCGTTCAACCGGTCGGACGGCGTTTTGAGTCAAGTCACTGGGTGAAGAAATCGGTATTAGTTTAACCAAATGGTGACACAGGGAGCCTTGAAGTGAAAGAGGAACAGAGGGAGGGGAAAAACAATCACGCTATCATTATTACTCCGGGTTCTAAGTCCACGCGGTGATTGTCAGCGTTTGTTGACAGTGTCTGTGTCAGTTTTCTGACACTTTTTTCAACACTCCATTGAATTATATTTTCTCTTAACTACCGAACAGGTCGGTGGTGCCTGTTGTGGTGACAGTTCGGTGTCCCAGTTTGGGTGAGCAGGCTGTCGCGGGACAGACGCTCACATCTGTGATAACAGAGTCGGATCGGTGTGAGCCAGGGGAGGAGGACTCGGCGTGCGTGCCACCATGCCTGTGCGACAGAAAGGTAAAGAAAATACTTGTTAAGAAAATGGACTTTCGGTCTTTAGTTACACTTCTGTGTTATAATACTTCTGTGTTAATATTCTTATCGTATAACGCAATTTGTGACACCGAACGTGTCACTTTTAGCCACTCAAAAAGGTCGCGTTGATGTTGCGCTAGCTCCGCGAGGCGCTCCTATGCGTTAGCGCACGAAACTTGTGCGAAACACCTGCACTTTTAAACGAGGAACTAGTCAGTGTACGTGTACACGACTTTTAGAAAATAGCTCCAGGGCTCTTACTGCATACTCCGACGCTGTTGTAAATTCGGCATACATAATATTTAGACAACAACACGTTGGCTGTTTTTTGCAGTGAAATGCAAAAAACAGCAAAGCTGCCCAGAAATAGAGCTCTTCAATATAAAAGTGCTTGCAGATAGATGCATAGAAATTGAATTGCCACCCTTTTAATTCATTTGGCTTTACGTATTGTCATGCAAGTGTAAAGTTAATGTACGCGCTGACACATTTAGTCGAAGTTTGACGTTGATCGTCACTGCTTCCGGTTTAATCAGCTGTTCGGAGACTGGAATTTGCAGCCTGCACCTTCCCTTGCACCATAAACTCTACTACTCTTCTGCATGAGGGCATCGGGGCGATATAAAGGATGGCAGTAGAATGTTATAGTTTATTTTTAATCCATAAAATGTGCAAATACACGGGTTATGAAGTCTTAATTACCATTTTAATTAAGAAGGCTTTCACTGATCATTAAAAACCCTAATAGAAGTTGTGATCTAGTAGCCTGGGGGGGAAAACACAGAGTCATCTACTTTTTTTATTTTATTTTTTTTCAAACCAACCCTGGTTTGAAAAAAAATGAATGAAGACACTTTATTTTTCAGACAGACATGCAGAAATTCTCAATTTTAACCGTAGTTATCTGCAATTAAAAGCTTTTAACATCTAGAGTCTCCTTGCTCTGCTTAAGAGCAGCTGGAAATTGTGTTTTCCAGAAGAGATAAAAACCATGTTTTTTTCTATTTATTTATTTATGTTTTCTTTAGACGCCCAGCGTGCCCTGGAGCTGCTCCAGCAGTATCGAGCCAAGCTAGACCAGAGACAGCAAAAGGCCAAGCAGGGACCTGTGGAGGAAGACCACCAGCTGCAGCAGTCTTTGGACAAAGTCATCAACGTCTTTCAAAGTCAGCTCTTCAGTGCACTTCTTGGTAAGAAAATTTGCTTTGGTCAGCTTTGATCAGATTTCCTGGATTTTGACAATTTAGGCAAACTTCTTTTATATTGACTTTTTTGGAAATTAAGCTGTGCTTGGAGTGCTTTCTGTCAGGCATTACGTGTATTTTATGTTTAATTTGCTATCAGTTTAACGCATACATCTGCATAACTTCTTGCACTTTATCTTAACACATCACAACATTTTTGCACTTCTGGTGTCTAACCATTCATCTTACGTGCAGATTAGTCCACATGCAATTATTTTATAACATTTTACATCATTTTTATAAAAGTAGAGACGGTGGTTTTGCCATTTGTGAATTACATTATGTTAGTTCACTGACTAATAAAAAAGAAAGTTTCAGCAAGGGTAAATATCCGTTTTATCGATCTTAAAGATTTGAGCCTTTCGTTTGATTCTTCACTTCCTCTTCGCAATAATGCAATAATCTCAATGTTGTGCATGGATTTTGTTCATTTATCAAGATTCGTGTCTTACCAGATACCACACTACAAGCATTGTCATGCTGTGTTTGGGATTGACAGGGACTGACTAGATTTCCAACATTAGGTCTGCAGAAAATAGGCTGAATTCATGAACTGTTTCATTTCTGTGGGGCTGATACAGTTTTTACAAGATGTTTGAGCTGTGCTGTCACTGGACCGCTAAGGAGAAAAATGGGGAGCAGAGCGTAGGGTGTCACAGAAAGCAAGCACCCACCTTTAAAATCTAAATCTATGTACAAATACCTCTAACAAAGTGACAGTCTAACCAGCAAAGCTTCCTTTGATTAACTGTTGCTTAATCACACGAGAATCCTCATGGTAATGTTAATGGTGACAAACTGGTTTTCACTCCCAGGCCCCACCTGCTTTCTACCCCGCCCACACCTGTAGCTATTACAGCAGCGCACCTTCTCACGTTTATTGTGCCAGCGTTTGTGTGCTTGTTTATGCTGTTCACTCAGTTCCTCTTTTGAAGCTTGACTTTTTACTTGAACCAAATTGGATCTGATGTGTTGCGAAATAATGCTTCCCCTGTTTTGTTGCTTGATATTGTTATTGATCCTTTTTCTGGTAAAGATTAGAGAAGACTTTGTGTATGGGTTTGCGTTCCTGCTGCTGCACTGGATTATTCCACTATTTACATTTCACTGTCCTTTTTTATTCCCCCTTATCATCTGTGTTATAGCCACCAAACTTATTTGAGATGTACTTACAGGATGATATATGATTTCGTGCAGAACTATTTGTCAGCTGTACTGTGGATTAGGGGAAGCGAACCATTGCTAGTAATATTATGTCGCCACTAGAGGTCCTCAGAGTATTAGCTATGTTTCATTAGGTAACGCATTCTCTACTGGTGTACTCTGAGATATGGGGTCTCTTTGTGACCATCTCGGTTTTGCTTGCATCTGAATAATTTAGCATATACTATAAAGTAATAGTTAAGCTCTGCTGGAGCAGCTTTTTTTAACATCTCAGCCTCTGTCCAGCTCACAGTGGGGACTCCCTTAACAACTTTAACCAATCCTGGGACAGTTGCAGATAGTTGTTTTCAGAACATAGGGGCTACATTTAAATAGGGCATTCATTTGTTAGCTGCCAACCTGCAGTTGACTTAACAGTCACGGCAACATGACTTTTAAGGGAACAACTGACTGTAAATAAGAGGCAAGCATTTCCCCATATCTGCACTTTTATCTACGGCCACTCAGTAACTAAACCTGTCGTACTGTATAACAGGCGCTCTTACACCCACCGGTACCAAATCCCGACACACTGGAATACAAAGCAGGCAAATCAGGTCATTCTACAGGTGGAGTAAACTTATCAAATCTCATCTGATAAAATTCACTGCAAACAAATTAGAGAGCCACACACAGAAAACAAAAAAAGCTGGACTGTACACCCGTCAAGTTTGCCAGGTTCTTAACAAATAAGCATTTATTGGCCTTTTTGGTTAAAACTGGTTAATTAGTGGTGATGCCTCGACACTTAGTGATGTCTGTTCTCCCCACGCACATCTAGCTGTCATGGTGGCCTTTCCACCATATTCAGTAGTTACTTTAAATGCAGACATATACCTAATAAATACTTAGGTAGATGTCTAATTGCACTACCTGTGAGGTGCAAGTCCTGAAGATCATTCATATTTTATGCTTTTTTTGGTGTGTTTTTCTATCCATCTATGTTTTTCCGGCATTGGCTTTGTGCTCGGTATTAGCTGGTGGATCAAAACCTGACAGTACTTTTCTGTGTTCATAATTCCATCGGTTTTTGACAAGATCCCCAACGCCACTGCCTTCACCCCGTCCAGCCTACAGATGGCTGTAGGCTCTTACTATTGCACCTCTCTCCTGAGAGAATGGCTTGATTCTTGATTCTTCAGTGAACAGTAGATGGATCAACTGAGGGAAACTCTGGCTCTTATGAAGCAAAATATAATGAAATGTGGGATGGCCCAAGACTTTTGCACGATATGATTTTTAAAGGTTAACTGATTATAAATTACACCATGGATTAATTTTTTTAATGATCAACTAATCTGTCTTTTGGTGAATAAATTAATGTATCAATCAAACACTCACTGTTTGCACTCAGTGATTTGCCCACTTCTGTAGGGTCTAGTTAATCACTACACCCGTTCACATTGTTACTTTCCTCCTTTTTCCAGATATCCAGGAGTACTATGAGTTTACTGTCCTTGCAGACAACAAGTGCTCTGCGGACAGTCCCAAGAACCTTGCTGCCTCCTGCAGGCTGCCAGCAGAACCCTCAGCCCAGCCACTGTCCTCCACAAGTCCCTTGACCTCCAGCATTTCTGATGGACAATCCCAACCCAAACCACTCGTCTCCAAACCCAGGTCAGTCAAGTATCCTGCGCCTCCAGTACCATCAGCAACACCAGCAACAAAGTCATCGTCACCTACAACACAGTCCAGCACACCTGAGTTGCAGCTGGCCAAAGTGAAGTACCGTGCTCCTCTTCCTCCTGCTCAACCGGGGGGCTCCAAATCATTTGAAGCGGAGACTTCTAAACCCAGTGTCACAGTTAGTAATGCAGAAACCCCGACCGGCTCCACAAATACATCTCCTGGAGTGTCGCTAAATGGAACAAAGCTTACTGCCACCAGCTCTGGCGTTTCTTCAGAAAGCTCCACCAGCCCACAAAGCATTCCTGCGTCTTCGGACCTGGTGACAGTCTCAGCCCTCGTCTCGAGCACCATTCAAGGCCTTGTGTCTCCAACTGCTCCGGTCAAACCTGCCCGCACCAGGATCCCTTCCAGCACAAGCCCAGGTCCCAACAAAGTCACAGATTCTGTCCCTATTGCTCCTCTGACCAGCAAGGACTCAGGATTCAGCAAAGTCACTCCCATTCCAAGTCCGACTAGTCCAAGCCAGGCAAAATTCACCTTCAGCGGACGCAGGTCCACAAGTCCTCCTGGACAGCTGAACAAAGGACCTTATGCGTGAGTGCAGTCTCTGGTAATATGAATGTGCATTGATTGCTAGTGTAATATCTCTATAAAGTACTTCAACATGCTATTAGGAATTTAGATATAGAACAGAACACTAATGGACACATATTTGGAGTTCACCTATTTGCAACCTCCCTTGATCTCTTTTCTCCAACCAGCCCAACCAGTCCTGGGCCAGGAAAGGGCCCTTCCACTAGCCCAACCCATGGCCCAGCCCTCTCCAGGCCACCCACAAGCCCAGTGACCCACAACAAGGTAAGACATCTCTTTATGTTTTGTTGTAAGCACCACAGGAAAGCTGCAGCAAATCTGTCTGTAGCTGACAGGAAATGAGATAGAGGTTGTGTCACGAGTCTGCAGCTGCAGACTCTTGGAATTTGCAGTGTGAACCCAGATGCAGATAAACAGAAGCAAGAAAACGAAATCTTAACAAAACAGCGAGCCGGTTTATTGTGGCTAAAGGCAGGAACAAAACAAAGGCAAAAGGAGACCATAAACACTAACGAAACTGTGAGGAAACTAAACTAAGAATACTTAGAACGAGACTAGCAAAACTGAACACACTGAACACAGGACGTGAGACTATCAAAATAAAACAGGAAACACGTTTTAATTGATTATGTTGTGATTGTTAAACTATTGACTTTGAAAATGACATTTTCAGAAGGTGTTAGAAACGTTCCTGAGAAGTGTTTATGAGGGACACCACGTCTGCTCTTGAATCAGTACATCGAAAGTCTTGTGGTGGCAGCAGCAGGCAGAATAAGATAGGCAGGTTGTTTATACAGATTCATGCATTGCATAATATGACAAAGGGAAACAGTTTAAGTAACATTTTAATAATCTGGACAGTCAGCAGAATGAGGTCAAAGGGTTAACCCTAACCCTCGGGTAAACAAGGATTGATGGTTTCCTTTAGTTTTTAGCTTTTTGACCGCAGGCTTGTTGCTGATGACTGAACATAGAGCATCATTAGAGTAATGCCATTGTGCTTTTTTCAGTGTGTCTGTTTACTAAAGTTCTGCTCTTTACATGATGATTGAATTTGTGGAGTTGGAAGCATCAAGTTTTCATTTTTGATCACAAAAATGGGTCAATTTTCAAAATGTTAAGTAAAGCCCAGCCAATATGGAAACTGAGCAATTATTTCTTTTGTTCGGAGCGTACCGAGCCTCATCTATCACACAGTATCTTGCCCAAGCACACTTCATGGATTGGAGAAGAATTACAACTTTTTGATTAGTAGATTATTCAATATGGAGCACACTTTTTTTTCCCCCTTTTGTTTATTTTTCTGTGTTTTTTAAAAATTATTTTGTGGGCCATTATTCATTTGTTGTAACGGGAACGAACAAGTGAAAATGACACAGAAAATAGTTCAGGATTGACTCAAACCCGGGTCACCTGTTCAAACACGTTAGCTGTACCTGTGCCCTCATCTCCTCTGAGGTTGATGGAAATAATGATATGTTGCTATGCTCGTATATACTTTTCCTGTAATGTCACACCCACCTGGGACAAAACACAGACTTTCTTCTAGTCAAAATGCTGGATAGCTAGCATGTACCACTTCAAGCCACTCGCTTTGTTTAGAATTGCTATACAGCTGAAAGTGTAGCAATGCATGTAAACACTCTTCATCTAATTCTTGTTGTAGTGGCCAAAATTGCACCATCCTTTTCCACAGCAGCCCACATTACACTTGGTAGGTCCTTTAAACTATTCAAAATGTTACTGCCTTGCCATCATGACCTTGTCTAATAAGAACTCACTTTTGTTTGGATAGTGAAGGATAGTTTTTTTTGTTTTCACCCCAAAGCTATTAATAATGATTCTGGTTATCACAGCCCAGTGCAGACAGACTGACCACTTTCTGTTGGCAACGGAGAGCATCAGGAAAAAACAACAATGAGTGCAAGCACCGGAATAGGACAAAAAAGTAGAGCAGATACAAATGCACATGTGAACTCGAAGACATGTTGCACATGTTCATGCTCTGCTACAGATGTGGGTGTTAGACATAGATTTGCTTACTCCAACTTTCCTTTCTCTCTCAGCGCCACAGGTAGTGTATAGTATTTGCTCTATATTACAGCATTTACTGTATATTGTACACATACAGTATATTACAGTGCCAGCAGTAGTAATGTTGTGTATCAAGGAAAAGCAAAAGAGTCAAATCGCAGCTCTGCGTGTAGCTTTCGGCTATATGTGGAGCTTTAACTTCACCCACAGTCAAAAAGTTGAAAGTAGAGCATCCATTGCTATACCGCTGTTACTGTTCACTCAAGCCCCACCACTTCTGCCAAACAGAGACCTGACCTGATAAAAAAAGCAGAGAGTGGTGTGAGTGTGTGTGAATCTGTTTGTGTATGCGCTTATGTCTGTGCATACACGTCTGTCAGTGTGAGTGTTTGCCTGTGCATCCATGTGTGTGCGCTTCTGCGGCTGTCTCTAGACGTTTGCCGCTTTTTCGTGTGTGTGTTTGTGTGTGTGTGTGTGTGTGTGCTGAGTGTTCTGCATGCGTGCCGATATATATTCTGAGCCATGCACTCTTCGAGTTCAAAATGTGGCTACCAGCTGCCATAAATCGAAGAAAGCAGCTGGAAACCAAGAGGGTGGGTCGAGGTGCATCGGGACAGACTCGCCATGTTTCCGATTCGGCCTCTGTTTTAGGAGAGAAGTCCTATCTGGCTGCTCCGATGAAAGGACAGGTGGAGAGGACAGAAGGAAGGGAGGAGAGAGAAACTGAACGATGAAAGGAAAGGAGGAGACAGAGACAGACAGACGGGAAAACCATGCCACCAAAAGCAGCAAACATCTGATTGGTGGAACAGGAAAGTTGGAGCCACGAGATGTTTTGGTGAAAGTTTGCCAGTCGAACTGGTGAGGATGGATTGCATCTGTATCCTCACTACCAAGGTGAGACACGGGAACAGAGCAGGCTACTGTAGAAAGTGGCGGAGAAGACAAATCAGGGCACAGGAGAACAGGGTGTGTCAGTGTGGTCATTGAACAGTGAAAAAAAATTATAATTGCTAACGCTTTATAGTTTGTGATCGGTGTATTTATTCAGTCATTACAGCAATGCCTTAATTTTTAATGTCAAACACATTCTGAATGAATCATTGATGGGAAACTCAGCCATATCAAATTGGGGACACGGTTGCTTCATGTACAGTTGACTTGCTTTAGTTTGTGAATAAACAGGTTATAAGAGTAGTAGGCTGTGCTTTTGGGAAGCGATTCTAATGGGAATGCTGATCTGATGTACAGTTATTGGTCTGACATCATGTGACACACAGCAAACTAGGTTGATAGGACAGACACTTCAAAAGAGTGACTGCCTGGCTGTGAAGGTATGCGACTGGTGCAGGGGTTGACTGAATGACTGACTGCTCTTGAGGCAGAAGAGAGAACTTGGCTAAAAAAAAAAACTAGGCTGGCAAAATTAAACACATACATTATGCACATATGTTCATGCTCAGAAATGCATGACCCATTTATAAGGAGTTGAATCAGTGTGAGCTGGGACAGATTTAAAGCCTGCATGTTGCAGCAGGCAAAAAGGTGACAAAGATATTTGTGTGTGGACTTGAGAAAAAAAGTTCAAGTTTTGTATACTGCAAAAAAATCGACATACCTGGGCCTTTCGACAATCTTAAAATTTTTGCATTTCTAAAAGTACCCTATCATGGAGCACACTACCTACTGGCATGGTTTGCTGTGTGGCAGGCAGGATGTAGGACCCAAACGCAGGGCTCATACATGGAGAGGAAACTCAAAACGGCAGTTTTATTGCAGGAACAACTCTTAGGCTACGTACACGGGTATTTTTGAAAACGAAGATTTTCCGTTTTCGTTTTAAAAAATAATCCCGTCCACACGTAAAGGCAGAAATGAAGGAAAACGCTGCTAGGAACATGCCAAAGCAACAGGTGGCGATATATTCCTAACCGTGCAGAAATGTTGGCCAATCAGAAGTCTAGAAGCCTCGGTGGGAAAAAGTAAACAAAGCTGGGGCATAGAAGCAGAACCGAGTGGTATGTGTGGAGGGACAGTAACTGTGTGTATATGTAAGCATTTAAACACTGCAGAGAGTACAATTAACAGTAACAGTATTGTAGAAATTCATTTCACCGAAACAATAACGTGGCGCACAGTGTGACGTCAAAAAAGGCGCACATCTTTGACACTGCGTTTTCTCAGTTTTTCTCGTCCACACGTAAATGCAAAAACGGAGTTTTCAAAAATATCCACCCTGGCCGGAGTTTTTAAAAATCTCCTTTTTCAGTGACCAAAAACGCCGTTTACGTGTGGACGAAAGGTGCAAACGCATAGAAAAATCTGCGTTTTCAAAAATACCCGGGTACGTGTGGACATAGCCTTACACTAATACAGAAAACAAAAACAAAAATAAGAAACTAGAAACATGAAACTCAAACCAAAAACACTAAGAAACTAGGGAACTAAACTGGGAACAGAGAACTGGCAAATACCAGTAGCATGGAGGGAACAAACACATGGGGGTGGTGATGGAAGGAAAACATAGGGCTTAAATACACAAGTGAGCAATGAGAGAATGGGAAACGGGAGGGAAACACAGCTGGGAGGAATAAGGCATAATGAGGCAAGGGGAAGCAAAACTTGATACTCTGACATAGGACATGGGACTGTCAAGGTAAAACAGGAAACATGAGACAATCCAGCCCGTTCTCACTCCTGAGGCGTAATATACGGACGATTTGTCAAGTCCCAAGGTGTTCCTGAGGAACACCAAAGGTGACATTCCACGCTCCTATGCTACGCGCCGGGTTATGGATGAAATCCAGTAGAATGACGCTCTCGTGGTAATACATGTTCCAGCCATGTGTCCCAGCCCTAACCCTAACCTTATCCCTAACCTTAACCAGCACTTTAATGACGTTAGATATTGTTTTCCAAAGCGATTTAAGTAAAACAAACGCACATGTCTAGATTCATTCCAAACGGTTCTCATGTTTCCTCATTTTTCTGATCTGTACATGTGCATGCACCTGGAAGTTTAATATATCGACGATTTGTCACCTAGCGTAAAATGTTATGCTTTGGGAGTGAGAACGTGTTGGAGAATCACAAGGAAGCAGACGAGACACTGAGACATAGAGACACGACTGGATGACATCCAGTCATCCACCCATTCACACACACATTCACACACTGTTGATGGCAAGCTACATTGTAGCCACAGCTGCCCTGGGGCGCACTGACAGAGGCAATATTAACATGTATTTTGTAGGATTTTGACAGAACACTGTCTCAAATCCAACACTATGAGTTGTACATTTTCCTGAAATGATGCAGGGTTTGACTGCAGTTATTGTGCTACCTGCTGTTTTTTGGGGACATTTGATTTTTGAACCTCTGTATATAATACCAAATTCTTATACATGACACATACATTTGAAAAAAGATATAAAAACTAAGCCATATCAGAAGACATATAACTTGTCTAAAATAGACATGCTTCTTCCAGCTAGCAACTAGCTTCTTATTTTGCCACTATGTAGCTAAGATTGTAACAACTGAGCTATTAAAACTCAGTTTTTGACCTTTCTGAATACACCATAGGGGTACTGTGGTACTTGCCTTTATGCACCCAAAGTTGCAAGTGAAGGTGCACAATTTGAGACACAGCAAAGGAGCTAATGTAAATATATAAAACGCCAACTCTCTGTTTGTTTATTTCTTTAGTTTAGTGACCAAACTTGGCATACTGGGACATCTTAGACCCTTGAAGGGTCTTATCTGTATCTGATATTATAACGTTATCATGTTCCATGGCAATTACCTAACAAATGGCTAATTTTTTTTTTTAGCATTTTTACACATATAACATGTTATACAAGTATTATATTGTTTTTAATTACTCAACTAAAGTGTTTCATTTATATCCATGGATGCCTAACAATTTCAGAGCAGTGGGATAAAAATGACCAATTTTAGACCTTCCACTCGTATTTTTTTATTTTCTCAGACAGTTTAAGTATATCAGTCTGCCAATAGTACGGACAGGCGAAACACTACTGTAGCATGGAAATGTACCAGTAGAATTAATTAGTAATGAATGCGTGAGAGAGATCCTGTCAGTACAGTGTAAATATGTCCTCAACTTTCTCCTGATTTTGCTCACTTTTTTTGCTTTCAGCACAAAAACTGGGCATACATGTAGCTGAAGATGAACTGTATTAATTACAGAAGCTGTTCTTTCCCCTCAGTAATTTCAAAGTAATAGACACCCCACAAAAAAGTAAAAACCATCATAAAACCTACAATAAAGTTTCAAATCAATGTCTCCCTGCCAGTCTCACAGCTTGTCCTAGAGCTTCTTAAACTAAAAACAACATCTTGAACAGAGTGAAAATAATTTTGATCATAAGTGTTGTAAGATGGCTTCTGGCTTATAAAAAAATAGTCTTCATTATGGGCGTGTAGAGGGATTTGGCCATGACAGTTACACCTAATATATTGTGGTCTGGGCGTTTGGTGGTTTGAACCTTACTGTCTATGTAAAAGGTAAACATGCTGACTACTCTGTCGTCCTGCCACCTTAGCTAGAAATACTATGTGTCTGCCAGATCCTGAGCTTATTTACATGAAATTAACTCTTAGGAGCGTGATCTTCTGTCTGTATGCACAGAATCAAATCCAAGGGTTTATGATTAACTTTAGCAGAACTGTCAGTTCTACCAAAAACTTCCAAATACAGCCTGATTCCAAGATCATTCATCACAAAGGAATCTGGAGAATAATAGGAAGTAGCAGTGAAAAGCTCATTGGCAGTCATCACGAACGCTTGATTGCAATTCTTGCTGCCAAGTGTGACAAAACCACTTCTTAGGTTTAGGGTATAATTACTTTTGCATATTGGGCCAGATACATTTTTTCTCTTTATAAATTAAATGAAAAACTGCATTTTATATTATTTGGGTTATCTTTGCCTAGTCTTCAGAGTCACGCAGTCAGGGTATTTAACTTTGTATGAATACTCTCCTCTCTAGCTTGCCCAATCCTCTTTTCCTCTCTGATATATCCAGTCTTAAATCCCACTCTGGTTTTATTAGTGACTGATTGTTGTTTGGTCTGACTGAGTGCCTTCTGTGCACCAAGAGAGCAAGAGTCTCTCCTAAGAGGCTTACCTTAGGCTGCTAATAGACTTTAAAAAGGTGGAACTATTTTAGGATGGACAAAGAGGAGGATAGAGAGAAAAAAATGTCAGAGAGATACACAAAGACCTTGAAAAGCAGAAAAGACAGTCCATGGCTGCATGAACACTTCATGCAGTCATTGCATGCCTATTTTTTCAGGGGTACTTTACTTGCAATTGCCAGGAAAAGGCCATGATAAATCCTTTCTGTAGTCCTACCATCTGAACAGCTGTCCAGCTGGCATCGTGATGTAACTGTGAGGAGGGCTCAAACATCAGACGGAGTAATCAGCAGAGAAGCCATGTGAGGAGAGACGAGCGAGAGAGAACTTTGTAAGCAGCTGTAGGACAGTTGAGTCCAGTGACATGCATCTGCAGTAGAACTAATATAGCGACTCAGGACCGCTGTTACAGTTTGGTTAAACGTCGTCTTGGCTCTGTATGGCCCACACCTGTCGAGAATTGGACTATGTCTCTGGACTGGCCTGCCTGTAGGACAGCCGATACTCCTGGGCCACCACGTGGGCTAATTGTGAAAATGGAGCACTGCCACTCTGCGGTTTCAATCAATGTAATGTATATTATATTATTTCAATTACACTTTATGACTTTGCAGTTCACATAGAAGAAACAGATTTGTACTGTAGTTGAGTAGCAGAGGCAAATAAGGTGTAACTTACTTTAGTAATAAATAACCAGCTGTCCATTACCTCTGTATGTGTTGTGTGTTATTGCATGCACAATTTAGGTACGCTTAAGGCTTATATGACATTAAACTCAGGTGTGGAATTACATGTTTACCTATAATTAAATGTCCTCTGTTTATTCTGCAAATGCATTTTAACACAAGAATGCAATATAGTAGGACTATTTTTATTATTGCAAGCCTAGTTTTTCACAGTATTTAGCTCATTTTTAACCATATCTTAGGTAAAGTGTAGGTTAACACACCTATGTATGTAAGGCTTAAAAACTATCTTGGAATTAGTTCTACAGAAGTATATCAGAGGTACTAGGAGGTACAGGAACTGGCTGAAAACCAAGAGGAGCTCAGTAATTAAGAAGAATTAGTACAGGGTCAGAGGTTACAGCTTTAACATTAGTTAGCTGCATTCTAATGCTAAATCATGAATGCTAACCACTAAACTAAATTCTTCTAAAATACTTAGGAACACTCTATATTAGAGGTGGGAATCACCATACATCCCACGATACGATATTATCACAATACTTAACGCACGATATGATATTATTGCAATTTTTAAAAATATTTTGCGATATTCAGATTCTGTACATAAAGGTAAACTTTATCAATATTAATTTTATCTAATATCAAAGTCTCACACTCAGTCTTTCTCTCATTTCAGTTTTATTGTTGACAAACTGAACGGTTTGAATTACAGTCTAGTCTAACTTAACTGAACGCAACCATCTGGTACAATTACAGCTATTCTGAACTATGCAATTTATGAAAACTATGCAGCCCATTCAGCAACTGAAGAATTTGAAAGTAAATTAAAACAAAATATAATTTTACATTAAATAAAAAAGTTTTAAGCTTATATTAAAATAAAACATGTCTTAAATTAAAATAAGTAAACTGTCATGTTTATTGCTGCCAAAAAAAAGTTAAACACATTTGGACAGTGAAGGAATGTCAGGATTCTTGCTCAGAAAAAGGATCAACATGCTCTGAAGTCAGAACACAAAAACCTTTTTTCTAACAAAATATCGATTTCTGCTGTCCCTGTATCGATACATTATTAGCAAACAAAATATCACGATACTACACAGTATCGATTTTCCCCCCCACCCCTACTCTATATATCTATACGCATCAGTATTGGCCACAGTGGATCGAATGCTGCAGTGTAGTCAATGAAAGTGATCCAGTGCTAGCTAACTGGAAATATTTGCCAACCCAAATCCATCCAAAATTTCTTGAACAGAAGCTGTTCATGGGTGTGAAGCTCCCTTGACGATGCTGAAACATGACCACAGTGTCCATTTATATTTTAGAGATGCTTTGTTTCACGTTATAAGAAAGTTGTTTTGTAGGAACACTTGAATTCTGCAGTGAAGCCAGTTTTTTGGCATCCAAATCCAAACAGTTCATCCACAACTTCAAGTGAACATTTATGCCGGATGTAAGGGAATATCGTGGGACATGTTTCAGTGGTCTGTTGTCCCAGTGAAGGTTAGCAAGTTAACATTAATTGTGTGACACTTGAACAGGACCAGATCAGCTAATCCCATCAAGCAAATTACTAATCACACACATACACACTTGTAGAAAAGTTGCAACACACACAGACACACACATAGAAAGTTCAGTTGAGAGAGTAGACCAGAGCCACTCTTCGTGTATTGAGTGAAAAAGATTTAGGTGAATGTAAATACTATAAATGCAAAGGGTGCAGAAGAAATAACATTTAAAAATTACAGTTGAGTGTCTTAAAGACAGACAAACTTTGACAAGTTTACATCCCTGATTTTTGCATTAGCCTACTCCAGTTATACTCAATTAAATAATCAAGTAACATCTAGATCAGGGGTGGGCAATTCCAGGCCTCGAGGGCCGGTGTCCTGCAGGTTTTAGATCTCACCTTGGGTCAACACACCTGAATCACATGATTAGTTCGTTACCAAGCCTCGGGAGCACTTCAGGACATGTTAGGGAGCTAATTTAGCCATTTAAATCAGCTGTGTTGGTTCAAGGACACATCTAAAACCTGCAGGGACACCCGGCCCTCGAGGCCTGGAGTTGCCCACCCCTGATCTAGATCAAGACGGTTGTTCATGTGTGTATAGTATGTTTATTTATATGATAGATTTTTTTTTTCTTTCTTAGTACCTTCAGTCAGCCAGTGATATCTAATAATGCATTGGTTAAATGTATAATTGTTTTAATATTACAATTTAATAGCTGATTATTTAAATAATTTGCATGAATTTTAGAGTATTTTATATCTTAAAGTTATGTCCTGTACATTTTTATTCCAGCATAATCTGTCAGTGTTGTGATATTAGGAATGTTTGGCTTTGCCAGTCTGTGACTGGTAACTGTGGAGGAAAATCTGTGACAGTCAGCGCCCACTGGTTTTCGCTGGTCTTCGGCTGTTTCTTGTAAAGCTTCGGGGTGTGCTTTTGGCTCATTATCCTGCTGCAGTGTTAACCTTTTTTTGGAATCAGGTCACTTGTTTAATTCCAAAGAAGGCTAAACACCTCCAAACTGAAATAACCCTGTTACCTCTGCAATTGTTGGTTTGAACGTTTGTGATTTTAATCACTCAGACCTTCTTCTCTTACTATTTTAAATCTACGGGTCCATGTGTGGCTCTATATTGATGTCCTTGTACACTGAAATTGTCACGAATAACTAAAAAGTAGTGCCTTAAGATCAACTACTAATCTGCAGTGTCTGCGACTCTTTGTAGATGCTTTTACAAGGTAGTGTAATCTGACCTTATCCAACTCTAAGCCGGTAACTTTTAAGGAATTGTTTAGAGACCTCTCCTTCTTTAGACAAACAAACTCTGAAGCAACTTTTTTTGTGCGTCAGTGAACAAAGTTCAGTGTATTGGTCCTCTCTTTTTGCTGTTCCTGGTTGTTTTTGCATATTAATGATTCAATAATCAAAAAGGTTCTGAAGTCCCATGCACTGCCCTTCAGTCTCATCTTGATTTAGAACAACGTTTGGATTTCTGATATTTTCACTTTGTTTTATGCCAAGTGTTCTGCTAGAAGCTGGTGGACAATAACTCCAAGTTGATTTAATTAAAGAAACCTCTGATAATCAGAATTATTTGAATGCTGCTTCAGACAGTCACAATTAAGGAAACCTGGCCTTTTGTTTAAATGAATTCTTTGCTTTTAATATAGTTCCTGCTTAGTGCAGAGAGAGCGGTGATTGAAGCAGACTTCAGTGGACATGGGGTGAGATGGAGTTGGGTAGCTATGGTGTAAAGCAGGGGTGGGCAATTCCAGGCCTCGAGGGCCGGTGCCCCTGCAGGTTTTAGATCTCACCTTGGGTCATCACACCTGAATCCCATGATTAGTTCGTTACCAGGCCTCGGGAGCACTTCAGGACATGTTAGGGAGCTAATTTAGCCATTTAAATCAGCTGTGTTGGTTCAAGGACATCTAAAACCTGCAGGGACACCGACCCTCAAGGCCTGGAGTTGCCCACCCCTGGTGTAAAGGATGGTAGTGGATTTTGTGAAAAGGATAGAAATGGCTGTGGTGAACACATATTTCAGGAAGAGAGAGGAAAGTTCATTGATGCATAAGAGTGAAGGAATCTGCTCCAATCTAAAAGCGATATGAACAAAATCTGGTCGGTAAGGGAGAGATCTCTTGGATAGTACAGCTAACGTGGTGAGCGAAGCTGCCTAGAGGATATTTGGTATAACCTCTGGTTAAAGGAAAAAGACACGAAGAGTTGGTGGTTCAAACGAAGAGATTGGCAAAGGAAAAGTGAGATACTCTGGGAGGTAGACAGTAATACTGGGAGGACAGGACAAGAGAGAGGTGACAAAGGCAAAGGCTCACATTTTATGTGAGGCTGAAGGAAGAGAGTCCAATCTGGAAAGAGCAGGTTAGGGTGATTAAGGATAGAGGTGGAAAAGAACTAATGAGTGAAGGAAGTGTGCTTGGAAAGTGGAAGGAGTACTTTGAGGAGCTCATGAATGTAGAAAATGAGAGCACGAGGAAGGATGGAGAACAGGAAGTCCAAAGGATTAGTTAGGAGGAAATGAGGGCAGCTATGATGGAGGATGAAGAGTGTAAAGGCGATTGCCCCGGATGACCTATCTGTGGTGCTATGGAGATATCAATGCGAGAGGGCAGTGGACCTTTTAACCAGACTGAGTCTTCCACAGCCTGGGAGAGTGAGAGGATTCCTGACGAATGGGAAAGACGTGGCTGGGCAGAACTTGAATATAACATCATTTTAAATAAATAACAGGGGCATAAATGATAAACTAAAATCTTAATTGTGATGAGGAAAAATTTTCAGGTGTTACAGGAGAACACAAACAAACTGGAAAACCAAATTCTTTGGTCAGTTCCAAAGAAATAAAATGACTAAATAGCTAAAACATTTCCACAATCCCAAATTCTTCAACAGTGTCCTCATCTTTTGAGCCTTGTGCTGTGTCCTCAATTGGACCAAGCATGCTGAATATGGAAGCAGACAAGAGAAAAGATCACAGAGAAGATTCACGTAAAGGATGCAGTAAAGGAGAACATGCAGAGTGATGGCAGAAGAGGATGGTAGAGATAAGGTGAAATTCAGATGATCAACTGTGGCGATGCCTGAGAAGAAGAAGGAAGAACATTTTTCATGTCAGAAATTTCACTTTTTTCCCCCCACATTTACATGAATAGATGACAGATTTTTTAAAAACTAAATATAAGAACAATAACCATGTACTGCAGTGCCTGTGTTTTGCCACATTGTGGCACTGTCTGTCTAACAAATTCAGTGACATGATGGGTTTCACATTGTTTCTCTGCAGTGACTTAAAACATCCACGTTTGCTATTTAAATACACAGTCAGCTGACATGTCCCTTGGCATCATTTATTATAAAATATTCAGCAGATAACAGCAGATGTCCTATAATTCATTTCTGCCTCATGTTTATTTTGCTGCTGCTACAGGGTTTCAGCAGGAGTCTGATGCCCTCACCCAGCTTTTAGAGGAAACAATGAGGTCTATTTTAAAGGGAATTCACTCATGTGTAAACTGAATATACAGCTGGTAAAAGGTGATCATGTGACCATATTTAAAATCTTGATGTATGGTGCCTTTTTCAATTGGTCCATTCAATAGAATGGAGAATCCACAGCGATTGGCTGGAAGGGGGTGTATGAGGTTATTACACACACACATCCGCACAGCGTAGTTATTTCTGTGCTGGCTGACCTACTAATGTTAACATGTAGTGCATGCCTGCTAGGCTCATGAGGTAGCATCCTCTCTCTCTCTTGCTTTTTCCCATTTGTCATTTATTCTTTTTTCTTCACTCCCTTCATCCTCTTTCTTTCTTTCTTTCTTTCTTTCTTTCTTTCTTTTGTGTTCTGCTGTTATTTTATTTCTGTGTTTCAGGAAATTTGGTCTGTGATCCGATGTGAGCTTTACTCTCCCAGTACATTCTGTGAGCCATATGATCTAGAACCCCTTAGGTCATCCCAGATGTATGCATGTTTGTGTGTGTGGTTGCACACAGATCAGCAGGAGCTCCATCTGTTCTTTGCCAAACACAGAGGGATTCAGTGTATCGCTGGTCTCCGTGCGAGTTTATCACAAAAACCAAGGCTATTTGAAGACAGGCACTTGAGCCTGTGCTGACTTCTGGAGAAATCCAGTCTCAGGTTGCTGGACTGAAAGAGAGACGTGAAAGACATTAGTGTATGAATCCAGAATAATTTAGTAGTAGTATATGGCCAATCTCTCACTCATCGAGTGATGTCACACAGTCCTGACTCACTCTAAATCTAGTTAATGAGAAATTTACATTTTCTGCTCTGCACACTACTGAAAAAATATCACCGTAACACAGTGAATATTGGGAAGGAAAAGAAGGGCATTTGGGGTCTATTCAGGACATACAGCTATAAAAACAGCAGTCTGGTTCACTACAAAAAAATTCACTACAAATTTCCCCAGACTAGGATAAATTAGGAGGTTTTGAAATGTGTCAATAATCACATGGTTTATAGAATGACATCCAGGAAATACAGCTTTTAAAAATCTCACAGTGGATCCAAAACACAGTGTTTCTCCCATGAAAAGCTTAAAATAACCTCTTGTGTCATTGCATTATTTACAGGACTTGTCTACCTGCATTAACTCACCCAGGTGCTTCCTTTATCTGTGTACAGCTGGAATAGCATCTAAAAATATTTTGCCATTACTAACACTCAGTTTTAAATACAGCCATAATCTTAAACTGTGGCTTGATTAGTTTGCCAATAAGCCTATAAAATGACCGTAGATGGTATCAGTTTATTTTTCCTTTTGCTTCTCCTCTATTCCATATTATAAAATTAGCCCCAGTGACCTCAGAGTCGCTGTTTGTTCACTTCAGCACCTCTGTTCGTGCACAGTTTCACCTTCTCTGTTTTCTCTCTCATGCTGTGTTGTTTGTTTGCAAGTGGAGGTGAGAAGGCAAAGGCAACCACAGAGAGACTACTGCGTGTGTTTAGGTCTGCATGTCTGCATGTGTGATGGTCCAGATGGCTCAGCCATCAGCATCAAGAGCTTGATTAAGGAATACGCTTTGACTTGTTTGACTTTCTCTGCCCTTTACCCCCCATTTGCCTGCTCCGTTCTCAGACTCGGCATTTACAACACATAAAACAGCTACACGCTGTTGTGGAGCTAAATTAATTAGTGGTTAATTTATCTGTTAGTGGATCAATTAGTTGATTAATAGAAGAAAATGTGCTGAACTGTGACCCAAGTCTTGAAGGAATTTCTTTAAATCTATTGACTGTCTTTCTATTAAAAATAAGTTTATCCTTGGACTCAAGGATAAACTTATTTGAATTTCATGGTCACGTATAACAGCCACAAAACATTTTGGCTGTAACTCAAGAACACCGGCACTCAGTTCAAAAGCTTTTCTTTGAAGCTTTGTTGCAAAAAATGATGAAGTGATGACTTCTTTATTATCCAAAAGGTGAGGTCAGAGGTCAGTTTTGCTTTAAATTCACCATTATTCAATACGGGAGCAGAAGTGAATAATATGTTTTTGTGCTTGCTGTCTTTGTCTTTGATGCCCACCTGTTAAATTCCTCCAAATTCTTTATTACATACTATATGAGTCGGCACAGACGTGGTTGTAAATTGATTCAAGTATGTTGGTCAAGTTGAGCGCTGCAAAGCGTTAATTCTGCTTATCTCTTATTTGACTGAATTGAATATATTTGCTATTGGTCTGGAATAAAAAACCCTAAACAACTGGAAGTTTTCCCCTTGACTTTATTGGGAAAGTAACAGGTTAAACTGTGGCCACTACAGCGCTAAATTTACATACGTAGGGTGGGGGATTGGCAAAAACTGTGCACAGCATAAGTTGAAGCAGAACACAAAGCTCTTCCTGGCAACTCAGCAGATTTCAGTTCGAGGCCACCTCGCTGGTTTTATTTAGCTGATAACAGATGGCATAGCATCCAATTGAAAAATCGCATCGAGGACACGGTTCAAGTTGGTTTCGCTTGTTTACGGTTTCTGCAAGCCATTTTGTAACTTATCTTGACCCAAGCTTCTCCTTCCATGCTGTATCTAAGACATCAGTCTCATACCAGCTGTCAGTCATAACTGCTCTGTGCTCAGCCATGGTCTTGTTGCTGCTCTCCTCAACTCCAGCTTTCCATGCATGTCCACGGAAATGCAGGGAGTTCCCTGAATGGAGCCAAATACAAACACCAAATACATAGCACTTTAGGTAGAAATAACTACTTTTAACTGTAGCAGTTCTGACTTAAATATTTTTTAATATTTATTTAATAAATAGTATTATTAAATGAATATTTAGTTTTAATGGAGTTCTTTACCCTAATATGTATAGTAAACACATAGTAATAGGTAGTGGTTTACATATTTCCCTAAAGGACACACATATCCCTTTGGGGTTGTGCACAGTGTAAAAATATGCCACATCACTCATGCAGAGCGACCTGCTGTGGTGCCTCTTTGTAAATAAGGGAGCAGCTGATAGTAGCTTTGTTTTTGTCACAGAATCAATCAGAACTTTAATAGGTTCTTTAGACGTATTTGTTCATTCATTTGAGTTCAGACTTCTATTCGTAAGATAGTTTTGCAAGGATCTCAGTTTCCACTACATACTAACAGTGTGTTTGCTCATGTTTACACCAACAATAACAGTAGACCTCTCTGTCATTGTGGAGATGTACCAGCAATACCATCAAACAGGTTTTTTACAAAAACCCGCAGGATTGTCCAGATGTAAAAATTGCTCAGCTGTTGCAATGCAGAATGACGTAATCAAAAAATGGACTGCAACAACAGATCATAAATGATGAATGTGCACTTGCAATTGTTGCAGTTAGTAGAAGATTAAATAATTGATGCTATGAGCTAAAAAAAAATCTATATTTCACTGTATTAAAACCTGCTATGACATGCACAGATATGTTTTTCACCTTTCATCCTAGAGCAGCACACACATATGAACAGCACTTCTACTACGTGCTGTTCATTGTCTGATTGAATCAACAGAGTGAACTGAAGCATTTTAACTAGTTTGAAAGTTGCACCTTTTGGTGGTCAGCTGACCAAAACAGTAGAATTCGCTTGAAGTCATGTGATCACTTTAATTCAACAATAACTAAAGTAACATAACCTTGTAACTCTTCAGGACCCTGCACAATACTGTAACATAATAACATGAGAAAATAATAAAAATGAATGATGTTGTATATTGGGACACGCTTTTTAACCAGTGGTTTAAACCCCACCTTTACCCGCCCAGTGGGTTTTTGCCTCAAGTTTGTTGTTTCCACCTTTAGCAGGAACATTTTTAAGAGCTAAATTGTCATTGGAGGCTGTAACTCTGCTCTCGCTCTCAGACATGTCTGGACTTTCATCAGATTACACCTTTTTTTTAATGATATAAAAATGTGTAGCATTATTAGTGTGGGCAGTGTGATACAGCCAAAGCCCTACCTGCGATCTGGGTAGCTTGCAGGTAGGAAACCACAAAACAAGATGATGTTAAGACCAACTTATTTTCAGAATAAAACACTTAGACATAACAACTTTAATATGATTTTTGTGATTCTTATGATTCATCTGTGTGTCAGACCCAAATTTTCACCTTGCCTGCTCCTGCGCTCTGCTTTCTGAGCAAAAGGCAGGTTCATTTTTTATATTCAAATTTTTTCAGCTGTTTTTAGTGTTTTGGGAAATCTGATGACTTTTTTACACCGTGTTTCCTCTGATCCGTGATCACACTGTCACCTGTGGTTTCAAATGGCTCAGTGCCACCAGCACAACAGCGCTGTGTTCAAATGTCAAATGAACGAGTTATTCCAGTGGTATTTCTTTGCGTGTATGTATCATGGATTGTGACTCTGGATGATGTAATAACATTGTCTCTGCCTCACTTATTTACTCTTTACGTTTCCCTTATTGTGCAGTATTTTATCAGCTCAGTTTTCACTAGCCGTTATAATACTATATCATTTCCTTACTCTTCCTCACTCTGTGCGTATAGGAGTGTATGGATGTACAAATCAGAGCATTATTGCAGCAGGTAGAAAGTGAGAGAGGCGCAAAGAGTAAAAGAAATGCAGGGAGAGAGAAGACACATTTTTAATTCTCCATTTACCTTTGCAAGCAGGTCTCTGCTCTTTCTTTTATTTCCTGTCTTTCTTTCTTTTCCTTTTCGCTCATTGATCTCGCTGTTGAAAGGCGGGCCAAGAGAGGCAGTGGAGCAAACCGAGGGAAAGTGAACAAGGCAAGCAGAGGGAGAGAGAGGGACATCGAAAGAAAGCAAGCAGGAGAGAGAAAGCGAGAGAGTGAGAGAGAGAGAGAGAAGGGTAGTGTTAGAACGAGAGAGGCAAACACTCACACTGCTCACACTGATAGAGAGAGAGGAGATAGAGGATTGGGACTGCTGCTGCAGAGGAGGACAAGAGAGACCACATCCATACTTACACACTCACAGATGCACTCACACATTCATTCATGCACACACTCAGACAGACTGACCCACACATGCTGACAATAACAACATACTGAAAACACACTCACAGACACACATACACACACACACACACACGTGCTAACATTTTCTGACACACTCACATACATACATACATTTGCTGACACACGGGCAGACAGTGACCATGGTGCTCCCTGCATCCTGACCAGCTATGAGGATTACACTGATGAAGATGATGGGAGCGATGAAGAGCGTGAGGGAGAGGACGCTGGCCTGCCACAGCTGAGGACCGTAGTCAGGCGGTGGGGGGTGGGCAGGGGGTGGGAGGGCAGCAGAGTGGGGGATTGTGGGACAGGATGGAGCGCGGTAGATAGAACACATGCGTGTGCATGTGTGCATGTGTCTGTGTGAGTGTGTGGAGGTGTGTGAGTGTGAAATGTGTGTATGAAGGCTAGGATGCCCCCCAAGTCTGGGACCAGCTAGCTAACGTTAGCCACATGTTGTGCCACTGCAAAGTAGCATGCACCAACAACACCATATCTCTGATGTTTGGATGCAAGGTAGGTAGAGAGCTATGCATGTTTGTGTTTGTGAGTACGGCAGAGTTAGAGGGACACACAGGTGAAGTTATGGACTGTGGGAGAGAGACACTGACTTAGGCAAAATGTGCTGAGAGAGAAGCGCAGAGGTAATGAGTAAGTTTATTAATGGGCTTGTAGGCAAGGTAAACTAAGGTAAGAGTTAGAAGCCGGAAAGAGAGCAAGACAGAAAGCGAGAGAGCTCCGGCTGTGTGTGTCTGTGTGAGAGAGCGAGAGAGAGAACGAGAGAGGCAGGTTTGTTTTCTGCTGTCTGATTTGATATTACAAGGTCTACAGGCAGCTTATTACCAACATCTTCCTCTTAATTCCTGATACTGCAAATGTGAGCGCTAATACATGCCTTTTCAGTTCATTTAGAGATCACGCATAGTACACAGGGCCTCATTTTAGACTATCGTGTCTAAATGCAGACGTAATTTTGATATCTTTGGTATGATGGTCTGTTACTTTAATTATCATTGAGAATGAGAACTTAATAGTTGGTTTTGGCCTAAAACTTATGATTGTTTTCACTATCTGACTGCTGTTTTGTGATTGATCTTTAATTATTTGCCCAAGTAGCATGCTGACCTCATAATATATCAATTTACGGTTACTTCTGAAAATATTCAAAGCTGAAACTGACTTGTCAAGAGCAATCATTAAAAAAAGTCTTTGTCCTGTTTGCTGGTGAGGCCTCTCAGCTTACACATTATATTTCTGTTAAAGATTACCAGTTAAGAAAACATCCAGTAAGTAAAGTGTTACTTCAGGCAGGTCACAAAGTCAAGCTAAGCCGCAAACCCAACAGATCAGCTGATCTCACTGCCAGCCCACATCAGTCGATGGCCTAAGTGATACACTCCTACACATCAGGATATTACACTTCTGCAATTTCTTGCTGCTTTTGCCAAGTTGATTCTTTAGTTTTCTTACTTATAAAGCTTACCAAATATATAGTATGCAACCCTATCAGTTGACTTTTCAACATATACCAGGAACATGAATGTTGACATCGTATTTTAAAGTGTTATACCTAGAGATTTTCTTAACGCATCTTAAGCATATAATGACCCTCTTGCACTGCGAGGGAACATCCTGTATTTTCCATGGTGCATGCTGGGACAGCCTCACACACCTGCAAGGCTGAAAATACTTAGACAATGTTATGTGTCCCTTCTTTTGTTTGTCAGTAGAGCTGTATTCTAGCTATTGCTACAATGTTTTAGTTCATTCCTTTTTGAATGTGAAAGGCTTCAGAGTTCATTTGTAATCCATTATTAAATGAATACATTTGTCACCATTATACTTTGTTGTTAGTTACATAACACTAACCTGTGCTAAACGAATAAGCTTGGGCTAAAATTGGCAATCATAGTCTTACCAAGTACTGTGAAACAGTTGAGTGGAAAATCAACATATGAAATATTAAAGCTCCACCCAAGCGCTTCAGGAGCAGTGCTTTGATGTGGTGGAAGTGTTAGTAGACTGTGCTGCATCTTTGAATAGTCATTAAACACGCAGCAAACCCAAAAATGGCTTCATAAATGGGTCTGTACACTTGCCTAAATAGCACAGTGAAAAGTAGACCCTTTCTTGAGAAAGGGGTTTGAGACACAGGGGAAGAAAATTATCAGTCATGATAGTTTTAGTCTTGGTGTTATTTGAATGTGAAAAACTTTGAGGCAGTTTATTGTACAAAGAGATGTACGCTACTGCAATTCAAGAAGATGCAGTAGGAGCATTGGTCTTTGAAAGTATTTGTGTGTGTGCATGCTTGGCTTGCTTTTGTACAGTTCAGCAGTTAGGCCATAATAAAGTGTATGGACTTCACTTCTGTCCTATTAGATCACCTCAGTATGACAGCCTGCTAGATAGAGGGAAGCCAGGAGACAACTGTTAGACTGGAGCTTTAGAGAAGGAGCCCGAGTCAACACGAGTGTGGGTGCAATAAGAGCTGTAGTTTTGTCCTCTGGGAGTAAATCTGGACAGGGTGAAAACTGAGTGTATCCTGAGGAGAAGAAGAAAGTTGCACGGTTAGTATGATGTTTCTGAGATTTTAGAAAAACTGTGTTGTTGTAGTAAAGCTTCCATCTTTCAGGTGCAGTCTTCCAAATACGTATACGTGCACAGTATTTGCATATGTCATAAACGCTACAGAGAGAATTACACTCTTGCAATATTTGGTGATTTGATAAAATTTTAAATAAGATTTTTATTATTATATTCCAAAACATATATTTCTTTCAAAATATTGAAACATAAAGCGATTTCCCTAATATTTGTCATGTGTAGTTATTCATTTGCTTGTTTACTGACCTTCGTCTGATCAGCTGCTTGTTCTGTTTGACATTCCAAACATGTCTTACCAACACCAGAGGGTGGTCAACACAAAAAAACATGTTTGCAGTGTGTTTCTCAGAACTCTACTTTGCGTTTTAATTTTAATTTATTAATACAGATTCAAATAAATTGGCAAATAGCTAATATTAGCCAATGGTCTATAATAATATAACAAACAGTAGCATCGCAAATAGCAGCTTTTTTGGCCACTAGTTACAGGTTACATGTACAAATTTTGTTGGGCTCTAAGTTTGAACACAACAACAGAAAACTGAATATTACATGAGCTTCAGATGGGCTTTTGAATGTACCATTCACTTTCCTAACTTACTAAAAGCCTCGAACAGCGATGAAAGATAAGTAATTCCTGCACCAAACAGCCACAGTGTACACAATAGAGCAGAAATCAGTCTTAGAAGTTATATTAGCTTGACGTGGCATCATAAAAACTAGCCAGTCAGCCAAACATTAAGGAACTGCTACAATAGAAAGCATAGTGGTCAACTGATGATCATGCCACTGTAATATATTCTTTTGCCACTGAATAATTACAGAGCAATTGGTGCACAACTATGGAGTCCACTCTTTCCTGATCTGGACTCTCTGTCAACTTACTAGGTCAGGTTTTGGTCAGATGAAAGCAGGACAGTGTCTAATGTTTTGTATACTCACTCCTAGCGTGAGAAAGTCTAACTTTTTTTTTTTGCCCTGACTGGCTGAAAAAAGCAGGGGAACAGCTGATCTGCTCGGGCTAGCCTTTAGCTTAGTCAGCAGCTTGGCCCACTTACAGCGCTTCTGCTTCCATCTGCACCACTTCCTACCTTTGAATCAAAAAGCATCTCAAAATACCTTATAGTTGCATGTGAGCAGTGACCGGCTATTGCTGGCCATCTCAAGCTAACATCTAAAGCTAGCTAAAAGCAGGGGAGAGTATATTTTAAATACATGAACTGTCGCCGCTTTTACCTCGCAAGCAATGTGTCCATTTTGGATGTTGTTTAAGTGCCTGAGAAGATAAATCAAAGTCACCTTAACTAGGTCAGACATTTGAACACATTCAAAATAGATGAATGTGTTCCTCTCTTTCTTTTAAGGCCTGTGTTTTTGCTGGAGACAATTCAGTCACTGTGAAGTCATGCGAGGGAAATCTTCTGTAAACATATTTGAATTCTTCAATCACATATTTTAGCTTTGACAGACATTATTGACTAAACAGCAGCTGATGTTACTTTACCTTCTCAGCTGCATGCTTATTTTCATCACATGTGTTTTTATTCAGTTCTCCTCTTAATGCCATCGAGGCTTTCAATAGTATAATTTTTGCTTCATATTCATGTTGTTCATAATAATTACATTTTTATCAGAGGCTATTGAAAATATATCAATAGTGTGCGGATAGAAAATCATTTATAAGCTGTCATAATTGTTGTATAAGCTGAGAAAAAGCAATTTCTTTGACAAATGTATCCATTGATTTATTGATCGAGTAACATTTTATTTAACCATTTGTTCTCTTGCTGCCTTTGTTGATAAATCAGTGTGGTCATCACCTTTTCTCTGGAAATAATTGCTTTATGCTTGATTCCAGTGAACTATTAGAGAGAGAGAGCGAGATGTGGGAGAAAAGAGAGAAGGATGAAGGCACATGTGTGTGCGCGAGAAGTTCCTTACGGCAGAGGATCCCCTGCTCTTTCATATCTCACCAAGCGTGACTAATGCCTGGCTTTACGCTGCGCACATACACGCGCACACACTCACACTCGACCACACACAAACTAACACATAAACATGTACTAGGATGCTGAATCTGCTCCCTATCTAGTCACGTTTTTCTGGCTATGCAAGACTGGCTGACACACTAACACATGACAGTCTCAGTGCGCACGCCTGTCTTTCTGCTTCTGTGTGTGTATGTGTGTGTGTGGTCAGCGGGCTTTCTGCAGGCACAGTCCTAGTCCTGATTAGGAATGCTCAGCTGCTAATAGCCAAGCAGCCAGAAACCCACACACTGATGTGAAAAGAGACCTATTTGGTGTATCTGTTCATTCATGCATCCATTCATTCAGAGGTGTTCCTGTGCCGTGTGAAAAATAAAAACACAGAATATAGGATTATGGCTGAGTATGTGTGTGCACGAGTGCAGAGGGCAGTAGAGGCAGTGTTGTGACAACAGTGTGAGCCAGAGCCTCTTCATGGTCTTAGCGCCTGGCTGTTCAGACGCTGCTTTCAGGAGCATTCTGAGGCATTTCTGACTAATTAGCAGGAAGATCTTAGCAAGCGCTGGAGAGGAAATGAAATATGCTGAAAGTCTTGAGATTGAGTCAGATCACAATGGTGTTTAGTCCTTATCCTGGTTAAATGAGGTTAAAGTATGTAAGGGGGGGTGTACAAGACAGAGCGCACACATACACACAGCCTTGTCCATTTGAATTCTCAGAAATTAGCTGAATCTGTTCTGTGCTCTCCTGTGAAAAGCAGCCACCCACTCACAGCCTCTGAACACAATATCCAGAATAGATTTGGCATCTTGTTGCTGACCAAGATGGCAGTCAGCTGCAGGGTCAAATGTAGTGACAGTGCTTTAGTGCGCTGATGCTCTGGTGAGTCCTTGTCAGCAAATAGTTGTTATAATCGGTGTGTTAATGTATTGGTTACATTTCTTGAATGAACTAATGTTTAGTCTGTTGAATTAGGAGTATATCAGGTTTGATACTGAATAATTCATAGTAACAGTTTTTAACAGTGTGCTCAAATCTGCACAAACTGTCTAAAATACTCTCTTGGGAAAGAAGTTTAATTAGCACTGTGGGCTGTGTAGTTACTGTAGAGTCACAGTGGGAGCTCTACAATAAATCACACAGTCACACTTGTTCCTGTGGTTTACTAAGACATTGTATTGACATAGAGCATTATCCAAATGCCCAACCTAAAGCCATTTCTAATCTATCTCCCTCAAACTGTATGGTTATTATTCTGGGTGCCATATATTCATCACCAAAACTTTGACAAGAAGTTTAAGTCTAAGGAAACTCTTAGTTCTTTCTCTTTGCTGTCTAGCAGCCAAGCTTAGCAGCCTAGCTTATTGTATTTTTATATATTAGTAGATAAAATGTCCCACTCACCTTTTTTTGCCTTTCAGTACGTTAAGACCTCAATGCAAGACATGGTGAGACAGAGTTAAAAGCAAATGCAAACAGGGCTCAGAAAACAACATAGCAAAGATCTGAAAAACATATGGGACACAGACAAGCAGGTACACAGTAAAGAGGGACAAATGAAAAGGCACAGCTATTTATACAATGACCACTGAGAGCTTTCACAGAGAGTGGAAACAGCTGGGTAACAAGAAAACAAGAAACCAGTGACGACAATCAAGACAGTGAGACAAGACAAAATAAAGACAACTCTCTGTCTCTGTGTAGGTTCTTTGTCATCTATGTCATTGAAGTCTTGAGAGCTTGAAAACAAAGGCAACAAGGCAACTGGATCTCTTTGGGTTTATTACGGTTTATTCCAAGGACAAAACACATAAACACAAGCAAACAGAAATTTTCTGTCTTCTCAGACCGACTTAATCATAAATAATACAAACCCAAAAAACCATAACTCAACTTAATTATGATATTTCAGGCGAATGTTCAGTCCCAAAATTCAAGAACAGAGGTAAAGATTTAGCTCTATTTCACATTTGTGGTACCTAGCTCCTAAATTCTGACAGAGCCTTAACAGGAACTCTCACAATCTTCCTTATTTTCTGTGAGATGTATAGCTTTAGTTCTGATTCAGTAAAAGGACTTGATGCTACGATCCCTGATAATGCATTGCTTCAAATGGAGACAGTCTTGAGGGTTGGCTGTTGTGAGGAAAGGCAGCCCAGAAACTTCACCAACGGGACACATCGTTGTGTGCCTCAACTTCACAGGGTATTTCAGTCCTTTATCCCAAGCTAATCTGCCATTTTTAACTTTCCTTGGTTATGTTTAGGGATTACAGATCTGATCTAGATTATCTTATTAAAAACTGAGACACATCGTCAGTAGTGGACCTTGAATTCATCGGGTGTTTCGACCATTATCACTAGACACCCTCATCCAAGGAAGCCCTGCCAGGGTTGATCAGGCCCCGGAGTGTGTCACTGATTTATGTTAAATTGTTATTTCTCTTCTACTTTCTTCTGTTTAGTTTTCTACAATTTATTTTCTCCTATCTGTCACTGCAACTGAGAAGTAATACTTACCTCTTTAATATTTATGAAGCCTCACTTCTTCACAGGGATTGAAAAGGTGATAGAAGGAAGTAAGAAAAAAGCGACAAGATAGGAGAGAGCAGAGAGGGGGGCGCCCGATCTGGCATCCCACACCTCCCCACCCTCTACCTCCCCACTATCACAGCAGTGATATACATATTAAACTTGGACAAAAATAGAAATAATATGGTCAGCATATGTCAGCTGCCAAAAGCATAGGTTTCAGCAAAAAGTGTAAAAGATGTATGTAACTTCCTGGTTTGAAAAATAAAGCCAACACAGAAGTGCAGTACATCAGAAAGATTTGAGGGCCAGAATAAATATGTGGAGTTAAAATTTAACACTTTTTAAAGTATTTTGTATGAGTCTTGAAAGACTGCAGCGTTAATGGTTGGTGAAAGTGAGCAGAAATGTGCTGACGGCTAAGACCAAAAGCATGTCAGTCAGAAGTAGAGAGAAAATAAGAGTCAAACAAGCGTCTTTCCTGCCCCTGTGGAGCTTTTTTTCTCTGATATATTAAACGTGCCCATTTTTGCCTTTAGACACGCCATTAGTAAACTTCTCAACTGGTATATGTCTTGCTATAAGAGCAGTACACTGAGTCTGCATGCAGTTAGCTGCCAAGTAGTCTACCCTGGGAGAGCAGCAAACCTCTTAAAGGAGCTTTTCACACTGTATGCAATCCATTCTGACTTCAATTTAACACCAGGGTTTGGCTCAAGCTGCGAGTCCAAAGCCCATAATATATTATGTGGAACTAGATTCTATTTAGATTATTTGTTTTTGACTTGACTTGCTATATTAGCTGAAATTACTCTGTTATCATGGCGTTGATATGATCAGAGGATTCAAGTTCCATTTGTCTTGAAGCTTTAAAACCCATGTGTGCCTCTTTATCAGTATCTTCTTTTTGCGGTTGGTTTAGATTTTAACAGCAAAATTAATGAGGGATAAAGGATTTTACCCAGATCCACCTAATCAGTGAACAGGAGCGTGTCCCTTTTCTTGCTGCTCAGCTGGCTCCGTTTTTACACAGTATACACAAACTGTCATAGATTCAAAAACTAGCAAAGGACCCAGCATCCCTCCCCCACATGCTTCACCAACTCCCTCTGCTTTACTCTGTCCAGTTAGGCAGAAACATCATCAAATACTTAAAAAAAAAGATTAAAAGGAAACCAGTGAGAGTGTGTGGGAATGTGGAATCAGAGCAAGGAGAGGAACTCATAAGACTTTGTGCAGTGAGAGTCATAGATGTGGAAGGCATAGAGGCGTGATGAAGGTATAGAGCGATGACGAGGATAGAAAGAAACAGTTATTCCCTGAGGCAGTCAGTCAACTACTCACTGTCCTTATTCAGTTTTGCATCTTATTTTGCCAGAAAACTTCTGTTCTTTCCTCTATATGTGTGTGTGTGTGTGTGTGTGTGTGTGTGTGTGTGTGTGTGTGTGTGTGTGTGTGTGTGTGTGCTCACATTCACATATGTATGATATGGAAAGCTCAGGAAACAATTACTCCCATGCTGAGTGTACACCTGGACTGGGCCATGTGCTCACACACACAAACTGTACTACAAAAACATCTCATTACACATGCATGTGTGCACGCACACTCGTGCTCTGCTATGCTTTTTTATTCTGGTTGCGGATTTGCACTAATGCTTTCTTCTTTTCCAGCTTTACTGAAGCTTTTCTGCTTCTGAACTTGTCTTCAAACTTAATCTCTTTCTTCCTCTTTTTCTTTTTTTCTCCTCCTTTTATCCCATCTTACTATATTCCATCTTTCCAACCATTTCTGCCCTGTTGCTCCTGTGTCTCTGGGGGTCTTTTCCTTGCCCTTACTTGCTTTTCCTTCAAATTTCCCTCTGATTTCCTCCCTCCTCGCATTTTCTTCCCTCCATTCTGACTGTAGAAGTATCGGTGTCAAGAAGAGGAAGGGGCATCACCAGGTGCCCCAAAACTCCACCATCACCCCTGCCAGCATCACCAAATGGGAGTAGCCAGAGAGCTGAGGGAAGGAAGTACCCTGGGGAGGGATGGAGGGACCCTGGGTAGGGAGGGAGGAACCTGGAGGAGAGATGGAGGGAGTGCTGGAACCATGGAGAGAGAAAGGGAACGGTCACTGGGGAGGGACGGCTCTCTCGGTCGCCACAATGACCTCCGGGGAGCGGAGCTGGTTCAGGTGGCGGAGCGTCAGCTATCTCAGATTCAACACGTTCATGGATATGTCACTCATACACACATCACGCCTGCTCAGGTAACTAACCCTGGCCGCCTGTCTCTGTGACTTTGACTCTACAACACAGACAAACATAGTGTCATACCTGAAGCTAACACTGTATATATTCATGCATGAGTCAGTTGCTAATGCCTCACATGACAGCTCAGGATTTTGTCATGTTTGCAGTATCTATAATGCTTTTCTGTATTTAAACGGGCAAAATGATACATGAGCATGAATGCTGCTTTTTTCATAGTTTTTATGCGCTCTTGACTCTGTACCAAAGGGTCACTTCAGACACATGTTGAACCTGATGTTCAAACCAGTTTAAGAGAGACAGCCAATCAGGAGAAAGTTGACTTAAAGGTCATTAAAGAAGGGAGCTGAAAGAGCTTTTTTCAGACAGCAGATGAACTGAGGGGTTGCACCAAGGTTCAGTGTTGTATAAATCAGGACTATTGTCCCTGTGAATCATGCAAAGCTACTCTAGTAAAGTAGGCGGAAGTGAGCATCATGGGTCTCCCTTAATAATTTGGTATAATTCCTATTATTAGGTACATACATAGCAGTGTTTTGTTGGATTGTTTTTTTCCATTAAGCAACATGTTAAAATTGATTCCAGAGTTACAGGGCGTGGTTCACATTCTGATCACTGTGTGTTGTTAGTTTTAGGCCACAAAACCATTTTCAGAAGGGCTATGGAGTGAATGCGGTTGTGGCTCACATTAGTAAAATAAACATATTCATCCCTCTAGCCCTGGTTGATCTTTTCAGTATTTAACCAAGACCAAAATATTTTTCAAATGCTTTGAGTTGCCGGAATATGAAAAAGATGTGTTATTCTTGCAGGTTTTGTTTTAAAACAGCAGAAAACATAGTAAACTGAAAGTCAAGATGGTGCACATAAGTGGTCCGCAGGTGCGCATGCGCTGTCAAAACAAAAGACGCGCACCAGATAAGAAGTTGCAACGCGCGTTTGTGTACATAGGATTTTCTGGAGGAGGACAGACATTTGTTTAGAACTCTTAAAGATGTCGAAGAAGCTCCTTTAAGCAATTGCTTTGGTGTTCCTCCACCTCCAAAGAAATGTCAGAAGGAGTCCGGACCGCAAAAGAAGCACGTATTCTCGGAAAAGTGGTTGCAGGAGGTGAGCTGGCATTTGTTTGAAGCCAGCTGTCCCCCTCCAGAAAATTTTATGTACGCGAACGCGTGTTGCAACTTCTTATCTGGTGCGCGTCTTTTGTTTTGACAGCGCGTGCGCACCTGCGAACCACTTATGTGCACCCCTGTCTATAGGAATGTATTGTTGGAAAGCTTGAAGTTTTCAAACTAACCTAACCCAAATATTTACAGCAAAAAAAACCTGTTTAATTAGTAGCCATCACATCCCTGATATTCACTGATATTGTCTAAATTGATCTAATATTACAGTCCTATTGTTGATAGGGTGATAATCCGCAAAACATTTTGAGATTTTACTCTGCAATGGTGTCTCATTACTCTACCCTCTATGTTTGGAGCTGATGACTTTCTGTGGTGTTGGTCAAGGTGATGCAGACGGCTAGAAAGGGGAACTTTTTCTATGACTTCAGAATTAGATGGGCCTCTTTCGAAAGTACTTAGAAGTCACGGATACTGGCCTAAATTTGCTTCCATGCACAGAGCCTTTCTTTGTACCAGGAGAATACTTTTGCAGAACTGTGCATGCAGGGGATTCAGTCGAATGCTTGTCCCATTTTTTAGTAATGAGGCCCATTACTATCTCTGTTCTGCACTCACTCTGCGTCTGTCTGCCTCCCCCCGCTTTGTCTTTCTTTCCTTTTTGACGCTCTATCGCTCTCACATACACTCCTAATCGCACCGCGTAGCCTGGTAATCTTTTTATTTTGGTTGATTGGACTGTATCTGTCCACATATTAGTGCTCGCGTCTCTGTACTCGCACAACTCTGAGAGCACGCTGTTGTGTATTCTCTAACACACACACACTCGTTGGCCACACTCCATGCATATCCATAATGTATATGCTTTTTCCTTCTGCTCTATATTGATGTTCTGTGTATTGTCAGCTTTACTGGTGTCTGGTAAATTATAATTATGGTCTTTTCATTAAATAGACAAAATTATATGCACATTGATAATGACAAATTACTTCCTATCACATTGTAGTAACGAATGTAGGGTTTTTTCACAAGGATAAGCAGATTTTAATATCACTTCTTCACTTTTCTTAATTTCTTTTTTTTTTACTTGTCCCCATCACTGTCGTCTCCCGCACTAATGCATCCTTTTAAAATTCTGGCATGTGTGATTATCAGTTTATTTTAATATATCAAGTCTTTATTTTGTCAGTAGTGGTACTGTGTCTGTCTGTGAGTAAGTTGCGGCCGCTCTCAGTGCTGGCAGCCAAAGCTGAGGAGGATGTGTATTAGTGGGGTGTCACAGCTAAGTCATTATATGCTGTAATCTGATTGTCTCTGCACTGACTCAGTTGTCAGTCAGCACAAGTTCAGTATTTGTCCGCTGGGAGATCTTTGGACCAAGCTGAAGCGCTTCATTTTGTCAGCATGATGAAGACACAGTTGTCATGGAGCTCCACCTTGTGGCTGCATGTTCCCTTCTTGTCGTTTTATATTTAAAACTTTTTTTCTGTTCTTGTTGAAATTACACCAATTCTTCTGTTGACTGTAATGACAATCATCAATTACTGCATGCCCCTGCAGATTTAACCAAAGAATTTTGGGCTGCCGTTCTTGCTGGATGCCATCTGCACTTAAGCTCATTCCCCTGTGACCTTCTCTTATGACATTTATCTCCATTTACTTCATGGAGATGCATTCGAGGTCTTTATATCCTGGCCCTTACCACTGCATGGCATCATTATCTGCATTATCATCATTGCTTTCTGCAGAGCGGTCCGTTCCAGCAGCTCATCACCTGTCTGTCTGTATAAAATCTGTGATGGGGAACTATGTGTGTGTATGTGTGTGTGTGTATTTGGATATTAGGTTTATTTTGAGAACTTCTGCTCTCCAAATGGTGTGTGTTCATGCATGTGTGTCTGTGTGTGTGTGTGTGCGTGACCACAGGTGCTGGATCTGGCTTCCTTGTGTATGACAGATGGAGCTGCCATCCTGTTCTCCCCATGTTCACCCCACCACCCCCCTCCACCTTTTTTTCCCTTGTCTTCACACATACACACACACACGCACACACACACACACACAGACATACTTTTTTGTGTTTATTATCTCTGATTTATTAATACAATATCTTCCTGTAAATATTCCAAGCTCACAATTTATCATACCTCTTTTTCACCATAATATTAAATTAAATAAACTTAGCACAAGTACGGAAATTTGTGTTAGGTTAGGTTATCGAATCGATTTTAAAATCTCATTGTTTATTTATAAAATCCTAACTAATATGGCACCTGATTACTTAGCGGATCTCCTCCGTCTGTATAGCCCTAAGAGAGCACTAAGATCATCGGGTCAACTGCTCTTAGTGGAACCTAGGTCTCGGCTGAAGACCAGAAGAGACCGTGCCTTTGCCATTGCCGCACCCAAATCATGGAATAATCTTCATCTTGACATTCGCGCATCAGAATCTATTCAATCTTTTAAATCACGTCTAAAAACATACTTGTTTAACCTGGCATTCGAGGCCAATTAGTGTGATTTTCTTCTGGCTCTGGATTTATATTATGTAATTATTTTATATCTGTAATTTGTATTTTTATTGTGATTTTATCTGTATCATGGTTTTACTGGAAAGCACTTTGGTGTACTTTGGTCTTAGAAAGTGCTATACAAATAAATGTGATATGATATGATATGATTGGAAACTTTATTTCCCCTTAAATGAAGCCACATTTTTAAGGACAATGCATTTTTGGTTTGAGCAGAGTTGAGTGTGAGACTTGTCAGATCTTGTCTGTCAATGTGGATGGTAAATGGTAAATGGACTGGTTCTTATATAGCGCTTTTCTACTCTGTCCGAGCACTCAAAGCGCTTTATACAGCTAATTCATTCACCCAATCACACCCATTCACACAAGCACTTCTAAGTTTAAGTGCTGAGTATCTAACATTCGTACACATTCACACTCCGATGGATGCCTCGGAGAGCAACATGGGGTTAGTATCTTGCCCAAGGATATTTGGCATGCAGACTGGAGCAGACTGGGGATCGAACCACCGACCTTCTGGTTAGTGGCTGATCCGCTCTGCCACCTGAGCTACAGCCAGGTCACCTGAGCTACCCCAATGTCAAACAGTTTAATCTGTTCTGAGATTCTGGTGCCATGACTGGTCTACACCATCAAGCCTTTTTGCGCTTTTGTCGGTAACATGTGCACTAGAACCTGAACATGTGGAGGAATGTTATGTTCAGCGTTGTTACGTCCAGATTCTGACTACAGCAGTTGGATCATAGTGTCAAAGTGATGGCGTGGGGCAGAATCTTCCTCAATGAAAAAACAAGGCGTGTTCTCTAGTGATGGGATTTCCGGCTCTTTTTAGAGATCCGGCTCTTTCGGTTCGGCTCACTAAATAGAGCGGGCTCTTTCGGCTCCGAACCGGCTCTTCAGGTTGTTTTGTTGCTTTAATTAATTTATTATTAACAATAATATAAAATTATGCACAAAAGGAATTACTAATGTAAAAAAAATAAAAGTGGTTTTATTTATATATGTTTATATATAAATATATGCGGTGGCCCCTAGAGACAAAACACGTACAAACTCCAAAAAGCACATGCAAACTCCAAAACACATTTCTAGCATGAACTGAACTTCCAAAACAGAGCTACCTAAATCACTTAAATTACACAATTGAAAGTATGAAAGCATATGTGTGTTGTTTGTGTATTTATACACAAGCATTCATATATAGTCAAATAATAAAAAAATAAATAAATGTTCATTTACCTGTTATTACCACACACCAAATCCGGTCGTTGGTACTTGCTGGCTTGTGTAGCCACTAGGTAACAAAAGTTCAACACTGCCCCTAGCATCCTGGAGCACTTCTGTTGTCTTTTGTACATGTTTTGGAGTTTGTATGTGCTTCGGAGTTTGTACGTGTTTTTTACGTGTTTTGGAGTTTTTACGTGTTTGTACGTGATTTGAAGTTTGTATGTGCTTTGTCTGTAGGGGCCACCGTAAATATACTTTTATTTATTCACTCCACATAAAATGTAATAAATAAATCATATAATACAAAAATCAACTATTCACATTTCAACTTTTAACTATTTAAATTTTCAGCTTTTTCCTTTTACAAATTTAAAGTGAAACAACACAAAACACTGCAAACCACAACACAATTAAATATAAATTATAATATGAAAACAGAAAGAACATATTCTCTGTCATATAGGCCTGCATGAATAAACTTTCTGAATCCTTTATCATCCGCAACTGAAAATAGTTGTGGATGATTACTATACCTTTCTAATGTGACATTGTTGTCCCTGGCTCTCTTTCTCTGTCTCTTCCTCCTGCTCTGTTCCTGTGCTACTGAGTGTAACTACCGCCCCTCCCCCCTCTTCCCAGCTTAAAGCACAAGGCTACGTCCACACGTACCCGGGTATTTTTGAAAACGCAGATTTTTCTATGCGTTTGCACCTTTCGTCCATACGTAAACGGCGTTTTTGGTCACTGAAAACAGAGATTTTTAAAAACTCCAGCCAGGGTGGATATTTTTGAAAACTCAGTTTTTGCATTTACGTGTGGACAAGAAAAACAGAGAAAACGCAGCGTCAAAGGTGTGCGCCTTTTTTGACGTCACACTGTGCGCCACGTTATTGTTTGTCTCACTGGTAGCAATCGTAATGCAGAGATATCAAGAAGAGGCTCTGCAACCAGTGGCAGTCCCATATCGCCACAGTCTGGGACTGAACTATGTCCTCCATATGATGGCAATGCTTGCCTCCACAGTGTGGGATTTATCAGACTAACTGCAGAATTTGTGAATGGAGAGGATGGAGTGGCCTGTCTGCAGGTCAGACCTCAACCCCACTGAACACTTGGCTGTGCTGTTTGTGCCAGAGTGACCAGCACAGCCACACTGGTTGACTTGAATGCTGGTCAAGGAATGGGATGACATCCCACAGCGGGATATGACTGAGCTGATGACCAGCATGAGGAGCAGGTGTCAGGCTGTTGTGTGTGTGGCAAGTTTTTCATTGGCACAACCCACAAATGCATTTTCTTTACAAATGCGGCTCCATTTCAGGGGAAATAAACAGGCTTTCAACAGCATAGGATTTTGTAGCCAATAAACATTGTTACAACAAAGAAATAATCCACCAAACACAAATTTCTATACTTTTTTTTTTGTTTACATTAATGATCATTGACTATGAATGAGATTCAGCTATTTTAATTTCCATTGAACACAGATGTGACATGTGACCATTCGTACTTTCTGTTTTCTCCCTTTGCTTTGCACAACCATCATTAAGAAGGAAATATATTCTAGATAAAAGTATATGTTGGTCTCACACCTGTGCAACGATCAGAGCGCAGTGCACCTAAACATATTAGTTCGTGTGCGTGTCAAACTTTGTTGAGCTCATGTCTGTACATTGTAGGTAGAATCACCTGAGGTTCCCTTTGATGACGAGGCGTGGCCTCACCCAGAGGGAGAGAGGCTGAATGAAGTCCCAGTCCCACCTTTCTCCTCTCTCTATTCTCAAAGCCACGCCTACTACCAGGTAATCCTGGCATGCGTTCGTAGCTTCATTTGTTTGTGTTTTTGGTCGTTTCTCATCTGTAAACTTCCGATTAAATGAGCATGCAGGATGCTTTGCGTTTCTGTGAGACACATCTGCAGAATGTCTTCGCTGTACTGGGTGAAATTCAAACATCGTGTTTTAACAGTGCACAGAAACTTTGTAAGGTGTTCCATGCAGCATTTAAACATTAACAAAATGTTAGTAAGTCAACGTTAATAGGATACTCTGTGCGATCCCTGTGTGCAATTACTGCTACAGTGCCAGAGGTCTAAGCAGCAGATGGCAGAAGGAATGAAAAGTGAACATGTTTATATTTTTAGAAAAAGGGCCACAACTGGAGGGGAGGCAGTGTGGAGGGATTGGACCATTTTAATATTATCTTTAAGAAACGACATGACTTCTAAAGTGTGTCTTTGATGGTAGTTATACCTTATAACATAATTAATTTTACAATGATATACTTACTTTGCTGGCGTTTAAAAATGCTACATGTAGTACCTTTAGTAGACAAATCTACTCAAACTTTCTGTGCTGCATTAATTTCTTGAAACCACAACCAAAACATTATGTTGTTTTGTGTCTGTGGACCATGTGAATACAGACCTTGTGTATTTTTAAAAAATGTTTTAAATGTTTCTGTGATGGTGCCCACTTTTCCTGTACACATGGTCTTGCATGGATGTGGCGCGAGCACATATAGTCTTCTGTGCAACTGCAGTGTCGATATGTAATCATGCTCTTTACGATAAATTGTCGGTTATAACCCATCTTATCTACCCCGTTTCATGTCACCCATGTTAAACTTGCTGTGTCTGTATCTTGTGTGCTCATTAGAATGCAGTTGGAGGAGGGCTGTCAAATCTCCAGTTTGAGCTGCTTTCAATGCATGTAGTTACAGTTTGTGAACTGCAGGGGGCAGAAGAGGCCTCCCAAAGTTCACAGCTGTTCAGGGTTATGCCTTCACAAATTAATATCTGACTGAATTCTATTCATCAAACTGTTTAATGTGATTTGGCGACTGAATGTTGGGATAATGGAAATGCTTTTTATCAATACTGACAAAGCTGCTCAGCAGTTTGTCGCTGAATAGAGGGTAAGAGCAGTCGTATAATTGACTTTGCTTTAAAAAGTCTCTGGCAAACCGTATATCTATTGCAGAGACTGAAAGCAGTGGAAGATAAAAAGTGTTTTGCTCTCTGTTGAACACACAGACTGTAAGACATACATGGTGTACTCAGAAGCTTCAGTGGCTCCTAGTCATTAAGCTAATGCAGATAATTAGGCAGGAAGTAAAGACAGAGAGGGCCAGTGATGGGAAAAAACGGGATGAAGGGAGAATTATGGGCAGACAGACACAGAGCACAGATTTGTTGCTGGATGTTAATCAGCCTGTCAGCCAGCCAATTCATTCCTCTCCAAACAAACTCTTTTTCCTTTACAGTAATAGTAATTAACATTGAGTAAGACGTCCGCTCGCTGTAACATTTCAGGGATGTTTGCTTCACTGTGCCGGTCTGGCGCGTTTAACGCACAGCCTTTGTCTACCTTCAGGGAGAGACCTGCCGCTCAAACTTAATCCTGTTTCTAAGTGCTTAATAGGACAACATCACAGAAGTAGCTTGCCCACATTTGGAGCTTACAGATTTGATCTTCCCTATACTGCCACCCTCTTGTGCTCTGCTTAATTAACACTGATGTACTTTGCTCAGTGTTGGTACGCAGCCATGTAGCTGAGTGCAATTGCATCAGCCCACAAGGCAATTTAATTTTCTAAACTGCAGTGTTTTTCTAAACGAGTGTGAAAAATAGTGAGCCTGACCACCTAGCTAGTCATATCTGACTGAAAATAGCTGTCACAGCTTGCTGGTCACAAGGAAATGAGAGATCATCAAGTCCTTAAAAGCATTAAAGTGGAACTGTGCAGTATTAAGATTCTCGTAATTTTGTTAGTACTAAATGATAGCTAAAGCTGGGAGTCATCGACTTAATATAGGTGGGACACAAGGGCTACTGGCATGTCTAAAGGGCAACATGTACACCCTGTACAGAATGGCCCTGTGGGACTTCACATGAGTTAACAGCAGTTATGAAAAATGCTTTTCTCTGTCTGCCTTTTGATGCTAAGCAGGTATTGCTCTTTAAAAAAATGCCCACGTGCTTTGTCACTATAAAAACAACACTGTAAACAATAACCGTCAAGTTTTGGGCCAAACAAAGAGCTGAATGATGCTAAAAGGTTCTGAAGAGCTGAAGAGGGAAATCTGATGAATTGACTTGTCACTATGACCATAACCTTGAGCTGATAGTTATTTGAATCATCGTCATTGTCATATTGATTGTTGTTGCTTTAAATCACGAACCTAGACCGTGCTGCGTAGCAAAGAAAAAAGCCAATCCTGACCTCAGTCAGAAAAGCCTAAATATCCGTCTTGGCCTATTGGGACTCTCTTTTTGCTTGGGTTTGTGCTTGTCTATGCTACAGTGTTTTATGTCCATTTTTTTATATACCCAGCATTTACAAGGAAAGCTTGACATAGCTCTGCAAAATTCTCCTTACCAGAATCGAAGAGGAATCTAATGGAAGAGCTGGTGAGGAGCCAAAATGCTTAGGAACCACTGCACTATAGATCTGTATGGCGTCTGCTTTACAGTCCTTCTGACTGTATCACGGTCCCTTTACGGCTGTAGACAATGTAAGATAATACATATTAGAGTTTGACAGAGAGCTATCTACAAGCTGGCTAGTGCAATGTGAGAACAAACAGTGCAGAACTGCCTTTCAGGTGTTGGTGTTGTCCATGTTCCAAATGTATATTCATTCTTTAGAGAACATGACAGCACGACTACGGGTCCTGTTACTAGTTCAGAAAGTCTAAAAAATTCTGGGCTACTGTGCTTACAGGGTCATCCTGTCTAGAGTCTGTTGAGCTGGGACAGAAAATAGGTTCTAGGTCATTCAGCCAGATCAGTAGGAGAAAATAATTTGTTAAAACAAAAAACAGTAAACACAGCATTTGTACACGAGGCTATCTATCACCAGCCTGGCCTACCTGTAGAGGACAGAATGGCAAATTTGGCTCTCTCGGCAGGCGAACATTAAACATGCATGATGTGTGCTTTTATTTAATTGATTCTGAAATATTAATAGAGTTGGCATTCACTTGCTGACATTTGACTGGAGAGAGAGAGGGAAAAAGTGAAAGAGAGAGAGACACGCACATTAAGGGTTGTGATAGGGACTGTGTGCTACAGAAATAATGCTGTGTCAGCTGACGTGTGTGTGTTTTGTACTTTGTGTTGTAGTGGCTAGTTGCAGACAGACTGGTATGAGGCTAATATGCTTTAACTGAGTGTTTGCACTGCAGGCGACATGACTGATTTGGCGCTCCACACTCTCTGATGGTGGGTAATGCAAGCGGCTGAGGTTCCATCAGTGCAGTGTTCTGCAGATATAGTTGTTTTACGTTTGTGTTGTGTGTGACGTGTTAAATTTCTGCTATCAGTTTTTCTTTGTAAATGTTCTTAGACAATTAAAAACTTTTTCATAAATAGAATATTTCCTTAAAAAAGTTAGAGGTCTTTATTTTTCTCAACTGCAAAATCTGGCAGGCGTATATTTTAAACTGGCTTTTATTCATGACTTCCTCTAAGATGTGTAATTAATCATATTTGGCAATTTTCCACAACACAATGATTTTTGATTTTTGCATTATGCTGTTAACACAAATGCAACACTTACTGTTTCTAACTAAAACCCTTCAGTGTTTCAGTGGAAGAAAACACTTAATGTGGTCTCAGGGACATATGCAACACAGGCCCAATAGGAAAGAAAGAATGAGACTCAAAATGAATGAGCAGGAATGAGTCAAATTCAACAAAGAGCATATAAGTACGCATATAGAGAATTTATTAATTTAAAGCAGTATAAAACTGCAAGCATCCACCTTATATTGGAAGCACCAAAGGTTTATCTGCTTTAATTTTGTGGACTATAACTGGGCCTGCCTTTTACTTCTTTGTGATATATCTGTATCAGCGCCCTCTTCATTTGACTACCATTTCTTTTTTAAAAATGGAAAATAAAGTTAAGTTAGCATAGTGCTACTTTGACTTAGCAATGTTAGACAAAGGCACAACAAAAAAGCACAAGAGTCTACTACAGAACGATTTTGTGAGAATGCACTAGCGCCACAAACTTCACATCAACATGTTAACATGCTCACAGTGATAATCCCAAAATGCTGAATTAGCAACTATTATGTTTGCTTTTTTAGTCTGGGGATTTAGCGTGCGGATATGAACAAATTAGCAATAAGTGCAAAGTATCCTTTTGGCATCTCCAGGTCATGTACACCAGGGGTCTCAAACTCAGAGAAGCGGCGGCCCGCTGCTAGCACTGTCATCTCATTGGATGGAATCATGGTAAAGACACTTCTGGTTAACATGTCGGGACCTAGCTTTACTGTCTAGGTCAACTTTGCTAGCAAGAGAAAGACAGAGGCGTTAAAAGGCTGCTCCAATGGAACTTTATTCCAGGCGGCAAACACGGTGTACAGTCAAGTCTTAACAGTGTACTTATAACTGGGCTCGTCAGGCACTCTGCACTGGCTGCACTGGTTATTATTATTCTTCCGTTTCTCGTCGGTAGAAACTCGTAATTTTTGACTCTCCTGTCTCTCTCTCCCTCACGCTTGAATGTAGCTTCCTGGCCTGAAAAGTTAATGAGTGTTTAGAGTGTGGCTACCATGTTACTGACAAGAGGCGAATATTGGGCTATATGGGTGAAAGTGAAGTGTTTGTAAAAAGTCAAGACGGCACTTTCCAAACTCAGAAACTCAAGGCTTCAAAATAATAGTGCCTTTAGTTTACTGTTTCCATCTTTTATATACAGTTTATATTATGTACTGAACCCAATCTGGGATCTCTGGTTTTAAATGTATTTCTTTATTTTTTGCTGTTTGGTTGGTTTTAGGCACCAAAGCTGCTTGGCAATGTTTATGTAAAGACTGGGATTTGGGTTAAAAGAGAGAACCTACCTACTGAAATGTTAACTACTCAAAAAAAATAAAAAAAATAAAAATACTTTGCAGTATTCACAGAAGTCCCGTGCAATTTAGGGCAATTCAAGTCAGATTTAGAGCGATCCTCTATATTTCACACTTGGTCTAGGATCCATCTTGGACTCTGAAGAAGCCTAACAAATCTCTGAGATATCTGTTCAGATCTTAGGAAACAACACATTAGTCAGCCAGCACCAGGTGTATTTCAGGAGTCTCAAAGCTGTTACTATAGTTACAGTTCCCTAGGAAACACAGGAAAAGGCTGTGACAGGGGTCCCGCTCCACCTGTGGCTAATCCTCTAGGAGGCTAATCTTGCTGTGTAGGCTAACTGTATACACCAGAGATAGAAGTCCACGTCACTTAGGATGAGTCGACTTTGTTGTAAGAGGGTCAGTCTAACCTGTGTACGCCCATCTTTTGTTTGACCTTTGACCCAGATGTGTCAGCCAATTTTAATGCATGCTAAAGTCTCTAGACTTCCATGCCATGCTTCAGGGATGCTGTGAGGACACTTGTTAGCCTGCTTGTCTCGCCTCTCTCCTGTCTTCTCCTTTCTTTTATCTCAGTTGGTGCCCAGCAACAGCCTGTTGTTTTCCATTCTGGAGTCATGTGTGTGTGTGTGTGTGTGTGTGTGTGTGTGTGTGTGTGTGTGTGTGTGTGTGTGTGCACGTGCACGTGCATTAGAGAGTGAGTGCGAGTGTGTGGGAGAGCTGGGTGCTGCAGTGTCTGGAAACAGCCTCAGGAGAAGATCTGTCTCTTTCTCACAAACACACACACACATTAAAAAAAAAAGCAACATCACCTCGAGCATGCATGTACTTCAGCGCACACTCGCACTGGGAGCATACCTGTTATTACTGTGCCTTAGTGTCTCTCGGGTTCCAAGATTGTCTCCCCCCCCATCCCCCCACCCACTCTCTCACACACACACACAAAAGCACACAGACACCTCAGCACACCTACACACACAAACACACAAACATTTATCTCGTTATCTGTCTAGCCAGTGCCAGCGCTCACCGTATTCTTCGGTGGCATTCAGCTATTTTCCACCGTGTCTCCTCCTCACACTGCAACAGGCATCTTTGCATATGTGTGTACATATATGTGTGAGGGTGTGTGTGTGTATTTGGAGTGCGCGTTATGTGTGGATGTACTGAGGGGGGTTCTGTTATTTCATTGGCTGGCTGGAATGTAGGGGCGTGGCTTGCACCAGTAATGATATCTAACAGTGGGAGAGAGAGTGGGAGAAAGAGAGCGAGAGAGAGAGAGAGAGAAGGGGCATCGGGTTGCAGCTCCAATAAAAGGCTGGAAAAGACAATTTGCTGAAAGATAAGCGTGCAAGAGAGAGAGAGAGAGAGAGGGGAAGAAACAGACAGGGTGGGTGGGGGTTAGGTAGGAAAAGAAAAGGAGACTGAATAATGTACTGAGTGAGAGAGACGAGAAGAGAGAGAGAGACGGAGAAACAACTGAGATGTAAGAGAGAGGGGAGGAGAAAGAGAAGAGTTGCAGAATGATTCCAACCATCCACCTACTTCAGATGCTCTTCTTCTCGCCTGCATCCTTCCACCTCCCTCCTTTCATCCGTTCAGCCACCCATCACTCCCTCCCCTGCTCCTTCCATATTTAATGGGAGCACACACAGTGACAGCAGGGAGATTGACTGGTCATCTCCTTGGACTCAGAGAGAAGGCGGGAGGGAGGGAGAAAGAGGTGGTGGGGTGGAGGAAAGACAGAGGGAAAGAGTGAACTCCCTTAAATAATCAATCTTCATATCCTTGTTTGCCTGGCCCATACACCCCCTCACTTTGTCTTGTCTCTGAGGAGAGGCAAGAACGCAGCTGAGGAGAGGAATTTGGATTTCCAGAGATGTGGATGTTGGACATTTCTCCTGGCTAGAGAGAAGATGGGATGATGGACCAGTTGATGGAGAACAAAAAAAGACGGGCAGATGGATTCATGGGTGGACAGACACACAAAGAGGCTGAGAGACAGACTCACGCTTCAACTCTAAGCGGACCCTGTCTACCTGTCCTGCACTTTCTACCTCCTCCTCATCTCTCCTTCCACCAGCTGCTCTGTTAATCCTGAGCTAAAGAAGATAAAAGGGACATTATTAAGAGAAAACTTTGGAAGAGGAGATAAAAATATCCACAAAGGCAGCATCATTTTCAGAAAGTGTTGCAAGAAAAGGGAAGCTGGACTGTATATTTAGACAGGGACACTGTGAAAGCGATGAGTGACAGATGAGAGAGACTGGAGATGAAGCAGCAGAGAAGCGTTACCACCTGAACTCAATCTTGTCTGTCAAAGGGAAGATCAGACAGCAGAGACGATGAACTATATTTTTGGAAACAACACCCTGTACCCTCGCAGTTCGAGGGTAGGCGGGGCATCCGGGGGTCAAGGGGCGGGCCTAGGTATCAAACAGAAGCTGGGGCCCAAGCGGGGCTCCTCGGAGGAGCTGGCACCTCCCCACACCTCCTCCCCCTCCACCTCCTCTCCCGCCTCCTCCTCCCCCTCCACGTCCTCCTCACGCTGGCAGCAGCTCCTTATGTTCTTCTCCAGGAGGAATGCCTTCACTGACTGTATCACTGCAAGCCAGGTAACACACACACCTCAACCTGTGTGTGTATGCCCGCTTGTGTGTGTGTTTGTGTGTGTTGTGCTTTAGGGATGGTGGGAAGCATGAAACCTTACCTGAGTTTTTGTTGAGTGTGTGTGTGTGTGTGTGTGTGTGTGCCATTATTTAGCTAACATTCTCCAGTTTCAGTTTCTTAGCCAAAAAACAGGGAGGCAGTGAGGGGCAGTTTTAAACTGAAGCTGAAGCAGCACTCTGTTTATGGTAGAGATTTTGATAATGTTGTCATGGAAATGAGCCCTGGCATAGTGTACGAGACCCAGAGAGCCGGTGTGTTGCCATGGCAAAGCCATCATTTAGCTGAGCAGTCTCCTCACTGCAAGTCTACAGTGAAATGAAAATCTTAGCACTGAAGGTGTGTGACTGACCTGATGAGAGGCATCACTGTCACCCCATGTGTAACGGTTCATTTAGGACGTTATTACAAAAGGAAGTCTATCGGTGTTTGTGAATTATATACAAGTGAAAGATAGATTGTGTTTTTTAAACTGCCTTTATAGCACTTTATTTAGGGGCTGGTGTTGAGCTTGTGCATTGAATGTAAGCAAAAGTAGACAAGTTGAGCATCATCAGCTTCAGGGGACAATTAACATTTTTTAAGGATTCTTTACAGTTGTCAGATTTCTTGGGACAGAGATTTCAGGGACATTTCTTGACATATCTTCACAAATAAACTGATCCTGATTAGCTGTCCTATCTGGATCTGACGTCACATAAACTGAGGAGAGAACTTTCAGTCTTTGCAGAGATATGTAGTCTCAAACTGCTCTTGTTTGTATATTTACGTGTATAATTCCCCTGGGTTCATACTTGATCTTTCTGGTTTTAAACGACCTCTGAATACTTAAGTAAGTAGAATATTTTGTGTTTTTTTATGTTATCAGTGCAGTGTTAAGATAAACTAAATAACAACATATAAATAATGCATCAGTTGGTTCGAAATGACCGGATTACTCTATAATTCTTATAGCTGTCTTCTGGAGCATATATATCCTCTGTCCGTCCATCCATCCTCTTCCACTTATCCAATTCAGGGTCATGGGGGGAGGGGCAGGCTGAAGCCTACCTGAGTTGACATGAGGAGCGAAACGCAGATTGCATCCTGGATAGAGCAACATCATTAATTTAATCTAATTTTACAATTGTTTTACACATTTTTGTACCGAACAGTGTGAACGCAGTTATTGTGGAGAGTGTGCCGGACTGGACTGTACCTTCAAATTTGTACCTAACCTAAGTATGGTGAGACTGCCATTAACCCAGCTATAAACCCTGCTTTATGTCCAGTTAGCTGTCTAGTGCTTCACCACTTTGAGTTTCCACATGCTGAGTCAGTAATGCTCACGTAGTGTGGAAAATGGAACAAATGTGAACATGCATGATGTACATTGGGATCTTCCAGATGTTGAAACAATTTGCAGCAGCTGACTTTGCTAATTTTCTATTTAGATTGTTCTCATCTTTTTTAAGCACCACCTTTTGAAACCTTTTTTTATCATTACATTATGCAAAAATATAAAGAGACATTTAGGCCATTCTCTACTTTGCATGAATGTTTTGGATGTTGCTTGTTATTGATATCAGATTTTTAAATGGAGGAAGCTGTGCCTTCCACTCAGCATCTGTTGCAGAAATTAGACTAGTTTTCTGAGGGGCAAAATAGCTTGAAACATCAGAACATTAGGAAAGTGCTGCAGATGCGATGATGCGATTGGCCATTAGTGAGTCCTTCTACTGATATGGTATAATCAGCACATAAAAAGCGTCAGTGACATAAAATAACACATGCATAAATAAATGCACGAATGCATGGATTCCTACCTTAATTACAAGATTCCAGACAGCTTTGTAAAGTGTGGTAGCATGTGTAACAGTATCAAACACTTATTTTAGTATTTGACGTTTTGTGGTACTGTAGCGTATGTGTCAGAGTAAGAATTTCAACATCAAGATTTAAAAAATAAACCCCTTTTTCTGCTTTAATGAGAGAAATCCAAATGAAGCATTTTCTCATAGCTTCTTATTTTTCACAGCTGATTTCTTTCTGGGTTACAGAATAGTAAATGGTGTCTGTACTGAATAAAAACATTATTGATCTGACAGTGAATGGAAGGCGAGCCACTCTGTGTTCCACCCTGCAGCAGTTTTACAGTTGTCTACAGATTTACAGCTCAGTCTATGAAAAAAGAAAAAAGTAACCCACCCCCTTGCAATAATCATATTGGCCTGTGTTCTCCCAGGGTGTTACCATTTCCAAGTCTCAGACACTTACTGCATGACTGATAGGGCATTATGCTAAACACGCCCTCAGTAACACAACTCTCGGTCCCACAGAGAGAGTGTATGGATATAAATGTGGTGTGATACATTTGACACTCTGTGTGTGTTGGTTATATCAAGCTTCCATTATGATACACAGAGCTTTGCAGACCCATGTCTATATGTAATGACTTTCTACTGTCTCCAGGGGGCAGCGTTAAAATATATAGCCCAACCAGTATTGTGATGCTCCTATTTTCTTGCTCTTTTGCTCTTTACAGCAAAAGAGAGTTGAGGTAGAAGTGATCGTAAACAGTATCTTTGTAGTGGAGTGGAAGCACTTCAGCCACTGTCTGTGCTTTTTATCTGTGCTTTTTCTAATCTTTGATGATTTCACTTGCGCTTCTTCCTTTTCGTCGTAAAATCATCTGTCACTTCCTTTCCTGATTATGCCTAAATGTTAACCAGCATTCAGCCCACACGTACTGTCATCTCTATAGCGCTATGCATTGCAGGACTCCCTGTAGCTTGTGAACTGGTTCTTAGTCTTTCTCTCTTTGGGACTATAAACCCCACATTAACTTGCAAGTGCTAATGGCCAGGGCCAGTTAAGATTTTGATGGTTTAGATTGTTGAGCTAAAAATACACAAATGTTCATTAATCTTTAATCAAATTGTTTAAAATGTTCAACACATTTTGAAAAAACATATAAAGCATAACAGTATGATATAGTTTTGGAATTATGTGGATTTTAGACATGACTTTATCTCAGTGGTGTTTGTTGCTAAGCCTCTTCCTCGATGACAGTAATGTTATTGATTCTACATGCTATCAGCGCTCCAGTCAATCCATCTGTATAGGTAGCCTGGTTGTTGACTTTTGGCTGTACTTTGATAGTGTTATTTGCTACCAGCAGGCAAATATAGTTTGAGTCTCTTTATAGCACACACAAAAGGTTAACCCTACACGCTTAAAATGTTGTTGTTTTTTTGTGGACACAAACAGCAGTCCTCTCTTTCACCGCCCCACCCATTTCTTTCTATAATTGATGAATGGTAAACAAGAGGTATGAAGGTCATACTGGCTCTCCAGAAAGAGCTCTAAAAGCCTTAAAGAGGTGTTTAGTGGTCAAAGGAAATGGGTGTGGAGAGGGTTGGGCAGAGTAGGGAGACAGAGTGGGAGAGAGAGTAAGACACAGACGGAGACAATTAGTGACTGATTAGATATCCGATCCTAAAATCATAAACTATCCATCATAAAATGTCCATCTGAGCATACAGCAAATCAAGCGACAGCTGTAGGTCAGCTGGTCGATCATGTTAGGACTGTTAGTTGGAATCGTCTGAATGTAAAGTATCAGCAGGAGAGGCAGTACATCGGTTTTCTGTTTGGTTTCACATTGTCTGCTGTCTGTCAGATGTTCCCACTCAATAGAAAAGTGTTAAAAATGTATTTAATCACAGCAGATTCCAGTATTATCACAAGCAAAAGGTGTAAAAGACAGAGTAACAAATTTACAGTGGTTGTTTTATTCTAAGAATGAGGTCTAAAAATATCATCTATTAATGTCGGTAATATTAAAATGGAAAATGTGTGGGAACTACGTCACAAATGCTTTAGCTATACTGCCTTTTTGCACAGTACAGTTCAACCTACTCTCCCCAACGCACACACACACACACAGCTTCAGCAGAGAGTGGCTCATTATCCTCCTCTTCCTGAGAAGACTTTCCACTCTCCCAGCACCTCTCATGGGATACCAATGTGCATGTGTAGGCTTTTCTTTCACAGCTGATTGTGGATTTGTCATTCCTACTATATCACCTTGTACATTGGTCTGATGGGAAACCTAGGACCCCAGTATGCTTGTGTGCGATTAAACTCCAAGTCTAATATTTGAGTGGGCACTATGTAATTAAATAAAGTAAGTTTTTTTTTTTGGAGTCTTCACACCATAGCTGTGAATTTCCACCTCCCACACTCAGAATCTATACATCATGGCCTCATGGAAATGAAAAAGCGCTTTAGTGCTGAATAAATGAGAAATCATAAACAGGTGCCGCGAGACAGAAATGGTTCTTTATTCTTCTACTGCTGTGATAGTGCTCTGCTCACATCATATGGAAACACACACTGGGGCAACTTGAAGGTTAAAAGCAATGACTTGGAAACATTAACGTGTTCAGACTTGCTCGGAAACCCTCGGGGCATCGTGACTGACGTGCCCTGCCTGCTTTCTTTCATTCTGATCAGCTGCTACATGAAATGGTAAATGTTGTGTGATTCTGCAGAACAGAAGGAATGATCTCAACAAAGTAGCCTCGCCGTATTCGCATATTCCCTCTTTTATTATAAATGATGCGGTGGTGATGTCATGAGTGGGTGGGGCTATAATGCAAATGTTTACAGTCCGGACCGTAATTGTGTGTCCTAACTAATGAGCACCGCCTCTGATGCTAGCCAACGCTGCAGGTGGCATCAACTGTTGTCATGGTGATACTGCTGCGCTGATCACCAAAGGGAGAAATTTGGGTTTTTGTGTGTTTTTTGTGTGCACGAGAGAGTGTTAAAGAGAAAAAGGAAAAAGTAGATGAACATTTGTATATAAACTTGCTATCTTTATATGTGATCTCACACACGCGCACACACACACACACATACACACATTGTGTTGTGGCCATGAGTAGTGCAATGGATTTGCGCTGCTTGAGAGTGTGTGAGGTGTTGCGTCACCTTCTGTGAGTGGGATGAAGCTTGCATATCAGCTCTCTCCCACACACACTGAACACACACACACAGACGTCTCCACGCGCTCCCTCTCCATCAGTCTCCTACCTCCAGCCTGTTCTCTGGTTATGCTGATATAATCAGCACAGATTAGCTGACCACAAGCAATCACTTAATATGTCCACTAACTAATGAGACCGAACACAACATAACGATGTCTCCATCCATCTTGTGTGATTACTATGGGACGGTTTGACACTACAGGCGGCTTGACCTATTCACCGCTACTTGAGAAATTCATAACTGGATATAAGTGCTGATTGTGATGTAAATCAGAAGCCTTGCGTGTCACTGCTTCATTAGAGCATCGGCTTTTCATTTTAGAGCAACAATGTCTGCTTGTGTATTATTATTATTACTACCAGGCAGAATAATATTGGCACCTTTGTTATGCAGTCACACATGGATGTGCTACAGTAAGTGACAGGCTCATTACTGTACACCATAAGGCACAGATTATAATTGGAAAAGCTTTTGTTGCACAGAGAATATGAGCCAGCAAACAGCAAGCTTTGTCCCACGTTAATGATGCCATCCCTCTTGACTTGTAATTGTGCCTCCTTGTAGGACAATGAGTGTGGGTCTTGATTAAAATTAAAGTTTAATCCTGTGACAGAAAAAAGCAGCAGCACCGCCAGTAGTGGCCTCTCTGACAGTTTGTTCCTTTCTTCAAGTAGGTATGATCAAATCTTTTATATCACTTCAGCAAATTGCCTCTGGAAAAAGTCCTAAAACAGATATGAATATGCAGAGTCAGCAGGGAAGGGATTCGATTTTGGTACCAGAAGCTTTCTTGTATTTGTTTGCTTGTATTAGAGCTGGCTGTGGTTGCATGCAGGTAAACAGTCCATAATAAGAGCAAGAGAGGGATTGCATTTTGAGAAAGATAATATGCAGAGTGACAGCAGAGGAACTAGTGATGTCAGCTGGCTTCCAGAAACGTTCAAAATCTGGTTCCCAGATTGTAAATGAAATAACTTGTCCGTGTTAACAATCAGGCCAGGGTTTCTGTCACTTGGAAGCCAAATATGCACAGTTAGTTTTTTAATGTTCTGCATGATAGGTACAAGTGGGTGTCTTCTGATGTTTCTTCTTTAAGAAAGTAACAGCACGAGACATTTTAATGTCAGTACTAACACTGTCAAAATTTCCACATATCCTATGAGCAGCAATACCATAAAATTTCAGTAAAGGTAAGATTTCAGCATCATGATGCTGCAGTGGTTCCTACTGTTGCTTTACACCAAGTAGGTCTTGGATTCAAAGCACCATCTGCTCGTTGCATGGTGGATTTGAGGGCCTTTCTGTGTGGAGTTTGTGTATTCTCTATGTGACTGTGTGGGTTCTCACCTGGTACTCCAACTTCCTCCCACGGTCCACAGACATGCAGTTAGCAGGGTTAGATTAACTGGTGAATCGAAATTTCCCAAAGGTGTGAATGGTTGTCTGTCTCTGTGTATCAGCCCTGCAACAGATTGGTGGACTGTCCAGGATGTACCCTGCCTCTTGCCCTATAGCCCCCGCCCCTCCTACAATCCTGCATTGGATAAGTGGAAGTAAATAGATGGGACAGTAAGTCTTTAAGATATCAGCTTTTCAAGAGCATTTTGTTAAAATGAATTTAACTTATTACACTCACTCACAAAGAATGTACAGATCCGGTCTCTATTTGAGCTGCCTGCATCTTTAGGGATGTCATTGTTTCCTTTAGAAATGATCTGTGACACTGTTTTTCCTTGCTGTGTTTTGCTGTTGGTGGGGGCTTTTTTTCCTTCGTTTTTCTTTTGATGCGTGCAGTATAGTGCTGCACTTTCATCATTCCACATGTTGTTATTGTCCAGAATAAAATATGGCCAGGTTGTTGAAAATACCATAAAAACTACTGGTACTAAAGAAGCTTTTGTTATGACAGTTGCTTAGATAAAAACAAGCATTTTTCCTACATCAATTTAGAAACATAATATTTTCTTTCTAATTTTTATTTGACATTTTTGCATTTTTGCAATAAGTTTCGTGTAAAATGGTCAGCAGATAAACTGGTAAGTAGTTGCTGCTTATCCTCCTGTCTTTGGATCTTTGGCAGTGCTTTAATATGAGTGTGTGGTTGTGCTAGAGTAATAAATGTATTCAAAAGGAACTAATGAGTAGAAGTTTTTTAACACCCACAGTTTTAAGTCACTTTTTTTGTTGCACTGATGTAAGGACTCCAGCTCCTTCATCTCTGCCAGGATTAGGCAGAGTGCCTAGAGACTGAAAACAGAGTTTGTAATTAAGTCATGGAGGAAGAGATCACCACCCTGGCAGTCACAGTGGGCACCCTGATAGACAAAGAAAGAAAGTGTCAGTTACAGTGACTGTAATTGACACCGAGACCACTTTCTTAACAGACAATACCATTACAGCATGTATTACTTCACTCTGAGCTCTGGCTCACAGTTGGAGGAATGCACAGGCAGTCTAGTTAACAGAAGCTATGGTTTCACCAGCATGTATGAGTGACACAGATAGATGGGGAAAGAGAGCGCGGTGAACACCACGCTGAACGAACCTCTCAGCGATTGTTGAACCTTGCGCGCTTAATTCGGGAAACGATCGTACCCAACATCCCCACAAGTAGGATCGCTTCCTGAGGTCAACAATCAGAGGAGGAGGAGGTGTTTATGACAGTACAGAAGACTCGGCCCTGCTCCTGTTGACCCCACTAACTTTCCTATTACAGCATGTTATCCCACCTGTAGTATTTATGATAAGGAATAGTGGCATGAGATTGAAAATAAGTCACTATTGCAGTAAACAAATCCTCCAGAAATCATTTCTTTCTTGTCGATCAGTGCTTCACATTAGCTGAAGTTCAGAACTGTAATAATTCCATTATGTTATGATAAAGGCCACACTTCTGTGGGTACAACGTGTTTACAGTGTGTTTCTAAGCCATGTTCTTATCAATATGCTAAGACGCTGTCGATTCAGGATGAATGCTGGTAGCTAGATGTTTCAAATAGGGATCCACAGACTCTGAATCTGTGGGTTTTTGTTGTGGTTATTTATTTACATGACAGGAAGCAATTTAATCCATATGAGAAATAAGGGACATATTTCACAGTCTTTTCACCAGCTCCTTGTTTTACCTGCGCCTGAAGCCCAGGTACAGTCTGAAAGAGTATAGATGTAGTTCATCCACAGAATGAGGAAGCTGATAATAGTAATGTATTGCCACAAGTAGTTTCTTTATGAAAATAAGATGTATGTCAATGCTTGTATATCTGTGCACTACTGATTCTGTGGGAAACACTGATCGTGCAATTTCTGAACATGAACAACACTGATGTGTCGCAGCATATCTTCTTATTTGTTAACGTTGTGATATCGGTCAACAGATACAGTATGGGTGGTAAACAGGGACATCCATTTCAAGTTATGTTAGATTTTTATTTAAATAAATAGAATTTGCTTGCTGTCAATTTCCTGAATTTCAGCTAAATAAGCTGTTAGAGCTCAGGTAACCATTTGCTATAGAATATTTGTGCTCTATTCAATTTCTGGCTGGTGACAAAAACTGAATGAAGTGTCTGCCAAGCTTGATCTCAGTTAGTTAACTCAGTTAGTTAAGGACAATATTAAATCTTATTATTTTACAGACAGACAACATTTAAATCTTTAACAGCAAAAGCTTTTGAATTTTGAACATGTCAAAGCCTTCCAGCTCCAGCCCAGAGCACATCTCTGCTCTAGTCATAACAGACTCTGTAAATTAATACTGATTTCTGCTGCTGGTGTGTGATATATGATAATGAAGATCTCAGGCTGCAGCCTCACATGTCTGATCACCCACTGGATCCATGGAGACCACAGCTCCTGTTGGTCTTTTTTACAAGCTTTACTTGTGGATCGTGTCAGAGCATCTGCAGCCATTATTCAGTCGATTTGTGTCTGTTTAGAAAAGTCAGTGACATGAGAAACAGTACGCGCATCTGTTAACAGGAAATGCCTTTTAAATGCTGTTAGACCTGGTGCCAGTGCTAATTGGACTGCGCACTTCTTGAACTCTTCAGGCCGTATAATTACACCGAAAATGTATTTTACAGCCTTTACCGTAATATTTACCGTAATATGTACCATCAGTTTCAATTAAGATGAAGTGATTCCAAGATGAAGCCAAGCACTCGACAACTGAAGCTTCAAAATACTCTGAATTATACCCTTTTTTTAAAGAAATTACAAAATGTAACATTTTGTGGCATTGGAAAACTGGACAGCATTCAGATAAGATAAGATAAGATAAGATAAAACTTTATTAATCCCTCGGGTGGGTTCCTCTGGGAAATTTGGTTTCCAAAAAAGCACAGCACCGACAGAAGTTACAGAGTTACAGAATATTATATATATATATATATATATATATATATATATATATATATATATACACATATATAAATACAATGACATATATAGATAAAATATACAAAGGGGATAAATAGAATAAATAGGAATAAAAATAAAAATAAAAATACAAGTGAATTGCACATTTCAAGTATGGAGTCTATTGCACTGTTGACTATTAACAAAAAGTATTGCACAAAAGGTAATTGCACAGTGAAGTGAAGAGGCACTACAGCTTAGTTGTTCCCCCCTTCTTTGTCCTCCTGTTTCCCCTCCCTCTCCCCTCCAGAGAGGAGTTAAACAGTCTGATGGCGTGTGGGACAAAGGAGTTTTTAAGTCTGTTGGTTCTTGTCTTTGGGAGAAGCAACCTGTCACTGAACAGACTCTTCTGGTTGTTTATGGCCGTGTGCAGAGGATGCCCAGCATTGTCCATAATGTCCAGCAGTTTCTTTAGTGTCCTTTTCTCTGCCACTGACACCAGAGTGTCCAGCTTCATGCCGACCACAGAGCCAGCCTTCCTGATCAGTTTTTCCGTTTTCAACGTTCTATACCTGTGTGTTCATTATTATGACAATTATTTTGCTCACCTAAGAGTCAGTAAATGATTTGAATTTTTTGAGGTGTGGGGCCTCAGTATCTGAGTGGGACACTACATAAACGTAAGTCAGTACTCATGACGTCACCTTCATGGTATCTGTGTGCGTGCATTCTAGCCTCCTCTCAGTTCTCCAACTGTCTGTGGAGTCTGAGGCCTCCTGCTGGGGACAGCCAGGATTACAACCTAGTCTCCAATCTAGAGAGAGTGGAGTTTATTGATTGTAGTTAATTGTTTTCGGAAGTCTGTTCTGCAAATCCTCTCAGCCTCCAGCCAAGATGCTGTCTCCTGTCACATGTCTGTTTTTGCTGTCAAGCACTTGATCCTCGCTGACGGCTCTTGGTGTGGTCAGTTTTTGGCTTTTAGAGATAAGTAGTAAAACATTTTGCTTGAGTGAAGCATGAAGGAGCAAAAAAGACGTGGCCCACATCTTCAGTTTTTACAGGAAAGAAAGGATTGTGTGAATTCAGTGCTTTGAACATTTTTCATGTGTTTGTCTGTGTGTGACTGTGTGTGTGTGCGTGCGTGTGTGCATGTGTAAAAGAATAATTAATATCTATTACAGTAATTGCATGGAGCAGAAAAGGTTTTATACTCAGCAAATAAGGTTGTGTTTTTTTCTCCTGGATAGTCGGGTTGCTCTGACCCAGAAGAGAAAATAACTACTCAATTAAACCAGTGTGCAGAACTGATGGTGTAACATCGGCTGATTTATTATTTTCCTAATGTTTTTCTGTTAAAAAAAATGAAATTAAAACATTACATAGTGGTGTCAAATTAGAGTGGGGGTAGAAAGCTAAGTAGAGCTTGACACAGTGTAGGCAGGCTGAGTCAGATGATTTCTAATAAAAAGATTTGGGGGTGCAGTGTCAAGTTCGTCCCACCTTTGGTACTAATGGAGTAATCACAGCAGGGACTAGAACCTGACTGACAGATTATACTTCTCTCATATGACATTTGAGCCTATTCCACACTGCAGCATTGTGGATTAGGCTCTAAGATGTGAAATATCTTATTCTCACATCCTTGTTTCTTCTCCTTGTCTGCCCTCTCCACCCCATCCCTGTATTTTCATGTTTCAGCAGCAGCCTCCACCCTCCCTACCCCGCCCTCTAGCACTATATTAGTGCTGGCTTCATTTAGCGCTGTGATGCTAACAGCCTATTCTTCTTGCTCATCCTCTTCTGACTGAGCGCTTAGCCTGCAGCGCTAGCAGTACTTTACACAGGGAACACACACTCTCTCTCTCTCTCTCTCTCTCTCTCTCTCACACACACACACACACATGTAACGCACTGGGCCGCTACAACAGGCTTTCTCTCTCGCCCTCGCCCTCTCTCCATCTCTTTGTGCTCTCCACATGGGTGCTGCTTTTTAATGTGCCTTATCTCTATTTGCTTCTCTTTTGCTTATCAGCTTGGTTTGGGGCCAGTTGTGCTATATATTAACTGACATTATAAAGACATCAGGCTCATAGCTACAACCAGATAGGTGTATGTGTGTGTGCATTTCTCTAGCTCCAATGGCAGATCCTGTTCTTTCCTAAATACCAACTGTAGGCTGCCAGAAGCTATATTTAAACTGATCTGGAAAAAAAAATAAGCCTTTTCTCAGTCACTGTGCACAGGCTCAACTGATATCAGTAGGGTTTTTTATAGTCATATCTATGCATCTACTTAAATGTAAAAAAGAAGGTGAATTTATTGATTTATTTTTAAGTGTTGCCAGGTGTTGACTTTAACCCAAATCAGTTAATAGTATGAATTCCTGCTGGTTATCTAACCATGTACATCTAAGTTTGTTAAAGAGACACATATATTTTTCTAAACATGTAAACTGCAAGTTCTTCAATAACCTTGAATATCTGAATGTTTTCTGGGGTATAAGGTTGCATAGGTATATAATTTGTTCCATCTGAACAGGAAGAAAACATAAGAAGTGTCAAGTTTGTACTTTACTAAGATTATACTGGTCCTTGGTGCTCTTTCCTCATAATGAGAAAGTTTGAACAGCAGATGGAGAGTGCTTCTGTGTTTCCAGCCAGAGCTGTGTCCCTGAGATGACCCCCTAGCTGACATCATATGGAGCCAAGAATAGAAAAAAGAAAAAAAAACTGTCTGAAACGTCACAAAACAATGACCAACAAAGGAAAAGCTCAGTAAAAGAACCAGTGTAGTCGTACTGAAAAGGCTGATAAACAAAAGACCCACAATGCCTAATATCTTTTTTTGCATAAAGGTGCAATGCCACCTCTTTATTACTCGTTATTACTCATACTGCAACACCTCTTCAGCGCTGAGAAAAGTATAGTGCAGTGACAAAGTATTTGCCCCATCCTGATTTCTTTTCTTTATTTGTCACACTTTTATGTCTCAGATCATCAAACAAATCTTAATATTAGACAAAGGAACTTCAGTAAATACAAAATGTTTGATTTTTGATTTTTTTTGTTCATCGATCTTTTATTAAGGGAAGAAAATTATCCAAACCTACGTGGTCCTGTGTAAAAGGCAATTACTCTTCTTTGCTGAATTGTTTTAATCCAGTCACATTGGAGGGTTTTGGAGCATGAACGATGTGGTCATGCCAAAGAATCTTAGTTGGGTTTAAGTCAGGACTTTGATTTGGCCACTCCAAAACCTTCATTGTGTTTTGTTTTTTTAGCTTTTCAGGGGTGGACTTAGTGTGGTGTTTCCTGTCACTGTCCTGCTGAACAACTGAGCTTGAACTTCAGCGTGTGAACTGATAGCTGGACACTTTCCTTGAGGATTTTCTGCAATGGGACAAATACTTTTTTGTGGCACTGTATGCAAGAAATAAATAAAAAACACAATTTAGATGGTTATGTATTAAGTTTCCATACCTGACCACAACTGTAAAAGATCAAAGGCGTACCTTCTGGCATAGATAAATTAAAGCCTGAAACATATAATAAGCAACCACATCATGACTCACAAAGAGACAGTGAAGTAGGCCAAGGCATACACACAAAACACGCTTGCAAACACTGCATTCCAGCTGACCCGGCCTGTCTTGAGATGCTTTAAAAGAGCAAGACAAAGGTTGATGGAAGCGACCGCAATCCACCAATCACAGCACTCCCTTCTTTGTACACACACACACACTGTGACTCTGAGCGCTGTATTGCTGTCCTCGGTTGCCTATCGATTAGTTATGCCTGGCTGCTGTCATGTGCAGGAGTCCGGGGAAGCCCCCTAATTGGCCAGTCCGGGAAAGGGAGAGAAAGAGCAAGAGAGTGAGAGAGGTGGATGCTGAGGGAAAGAGGCACCATAGAAAGATGAGAGCAGCTGAGGGATGTGGCTAATTCAATCTATCATACCATGAAAACAAGACAAGATGAGAGAAGGAAGATGATGAGAACTCTTTCAGACCTTTTTTTAAATTTCTGCTGGATTTAAAGAATGAATATAAATCTTAAGAGAAAAAGGGAAATGCAATATAGGACTTTTTGGAATATACAAATGTGATGAATGCTGACGGGCCAACACTTTTGATATGAAACTGGAGTGTGCTGTAGGTGGATAATGTGAATTACTCTGACTGAAGACTGGAGTGGACTAACCACAGGAGTGAGAAATCTTCCATTGGAGCACTGTCTACAGAAACAAAGCAGGACTGGAAGGAGTGGTCAACTTGTCCAAGTGGCTTTCCTGTTTCTTTTTGGGACCCAGCTTTTATTATCCTACTGCTACCATACCACTGAGAGATGGCGAGAGTGTTAAAAATGGTAATAAAGGAGGATGCTTTGCTTTTGACGACTAATTCACACTCAAATCCATAAGGGAAAGGAAACACGAGTAAAGTTGCCTAAAGAGGAGGGATTACTTTGTGATTTTTTTATATTCCGGTGAGATTTACTTATTGACATATGAGAAAAAAGGGCTGAAATACCTACTTTGTACTGGATGCGGAGAGGGATTGGTTGTTCTTGAGAGGCATGACCTACATTATTCAGACAGAAGTGATGGTGAGGAGCTTCTATCTTTTGTCATCTCAGTAAAGGAGAGAGTGTGGTAAGCGAGAAATAAAAAATCAAAACGTAAAGACGACAGAGAGGATTTCTTTGTGTTTTTATGAATCTTTGTCAGTATGAACACTTATTTCCACAGCCATGAGTTTTGTTGTAGCCCTAAAAAGCCCAGCGGTGGCACCACGAAGGGCAAATCTGGCAAAGGGAAGGCCAAGTCGAGCAAGAGCCACTCTCACTCGAAGCATAACCAGAATTTATTGCAAGTACAGACGCCGAATAACCAACTGCAATCTTCGCCTCGACACTCACCAAAGCGCCACCCCCATTCACCAAAGCCAAAGCAACGGCATCCGCCAAAACAGCTCACTCCGTCTCCCTCTCCCAGCTACTACCACATAGCGCCACCATCTTCCAGTCATCAGCTATGCCCGCCATCACCAACTTGCCATCTGGCCCCACAGTCTCCAAACAGCCTATTTCCTTCGCCAAGCCACCATCAGCTTCACCTATCGCCAGGCCACTATCACTCCCCCAACGACCACTTGCTTCACCTGTCAGCAAGTCATCATCAGCTGCAGCATCATTCTCACAACCAGTATCACCCACCAGCCACGCCCAGTCACATGCTCTCTTCGCATTCGACTCATCAAATCTACCACCAGCAGCAGCAGCTCCGCTCCCCCAGTCACCACTCACTGTTCCAGCAGTACCAGCACCACCACCACAACTGCCCTTCTCCTCTTCCTCATGCCTCCCAGTCACTTTCTATCCATCCTTTTCACTCTCCACAGCTCCCCTTGTATTCTGGGCTGGGGGGTAATGGGTGGAGCACACTTCCTACCAACCTCGCCAACAGGGGCTGTAGAGGGAAGTTTCCCAATCTTAGAGACAGCGTGAAAAAGAGTCCCATAAAGAGCAAAGGCAAAATAGGAGGCAGGCTGTGGCCCAATGACACGTATATCTGGACTGCACACTCAATGGAGACACCCCCACATGTGCCACTCATACACCACTTCCCACGAATACAAGCCCATGTACAGGTAGGTTATAGGTGGAAGTATGTCAGACGAGGACAGCAAAGGTGGGAACAGCGTTATTTCCCATCTATCTCTACTGAGTGAGATGCTGATACCAGAAACAATTTTCAGTTATGCATTGTGCAGATGCACTTGTGGTGGGTCTTGCCTGTTATTAGTGCTAAATACAGTCATGAACAAATACTTCCCACTTTTTTTGATAAGCAGTCAAGCTAATGATTGATTATAAAAGAAAATGAATCATTTACTATTTCATCCTCAAAATTTCAATAGGTGTAGAAGTAACTATAGCCTTGGTATCTAGAACTAGGTTTGGGATGGGGGAGGGTGTCCTGCATGTACTGTAGACCAGTGGTCCCCAACCTTTTTTGTGCCACGGACCGGTTTATGCCCGACAATATTTTCACGGACCGGCCTTTAAGGTGTCGCGGATCAATACAACAAAATAAAACTAGTACCGGTACCGAAAAAAAGAAGATTTATTTATAACACACGTGAAAAGACCCAGGAAAACCGAGTTAATGATAAAAATGATAACAAAATAATGCTGAAAACCGATAAAAACCCTGAAAACTATACATTTCACACCTGAGCCTCAACTCTCGTGGCCGGTACCAAACGACTCACGGACCGGTACCGGTCCAAGGCCCGGGGGTTGGGGACCGCTGCTGTAGACCATTCTGCTAGGTGGAGTTATTGGTATTGTAAGGAAAGGGCCACCTTTATTCCATTGTATCATTTGAAAGATAACCTCATGCTAACTAGAAAGAAATGTGTATTATTTCTTTGAGTATAACACATTGGTCTGTAGTTCAGTTTCAGAGAGCATATACTTCTACTTAACATATATTTCTATGTCACTATTTTCCAGCTATTTTATTGGCCACTGCATTTTGGGCAAATTGCTTTCTTAGTGTTCGTTTGTAGAAAGATCTTCAAATGAAAGGCTACACACTTATATAGGGGTGATATAGAGAGTGCGTTACAAAAAGAAAAAAAAAAACACATGGCAGGAGAGAACGAGACATTCACTGATTTTATACAGGACACTGTGTCCTTTACTGACATAACATCTGATAAGAGCTTCAATTGTATGGAAATAATGGCATTGATTACTATGTTCAAAGTACTGCTAGAATCAATACAAACTGGCTACATTAGTCCCTAAAAGAAAGATGGAACAGTGAGCAAGGAAGAAGTGTAATTTGTGACAACAGCCTCCTTCAGACTCAGAGTATTGTTATCTCATTTCATTTATTTATTTATTTCACACTTGGTACAACAGTTTCCACAGTTAGTTCTTTCAGACAAACAAACCACACTTTCTATCGGTAAAGCACTGCAATCATGTGTGAAAAGGAGCAGGAAGAAGAAAATAGTCTTATTAAACCCTGCCCCCTATCTACAATCCAACTTATATTGCAAGTGGGCACCAAAAAGCAAGGAACAAACTAACATTTATCTCCGGTCCTAACGCAAACCAAACAACAAATTTACAATTAGAATATATCACTTCACATAGTAACAAGGAGAAAAGATAAGTAAGTAAAATAAAACGAGGCAAAAAATAATGGAGGCAAAAAAATAATGGATCCTTTTTCAATTAACTCCAATTTCGTTCACGTTCTTCATATTGAGTTATCGTTTTAGACATGCAACACTTTTTTAAAACAATGTAAATTTATACAATTCTTTAAATTATAATGAAGAGAGTTCCACAGTCGTATACCCCTAACCGTTGGACTCATTAATCTTTGTGTAGTCCTAGCTAGCTGATGTTTAAAATAAAATTTCCTTCTGCTGTCTTCTCCCCCCGAACACATTAAAAATAATCTTTGTAACTTAAAAGGCAAAATTGTATTTTTAGCCTTAAACATAATTAATAGTGTCCGTAGTTTCACTAAATCTCCTAATTTTAATAATTTCGATTTTATAAATAATTTATTTGTATGTCCAAAGACATGCAGCTTGTGGGGATAGGTTAATTGATTAATCTAAATTACCACTAGGTGTGAATGTGCAAATGAAAGTGAGTGTGAATGGTTGTCTGTCCCTGTGTGTTGGCCCTGTGACAGACTGGCGACCTGTCCAGGGTGTACCCCGCCTCTCGCCCTATGACAGCTGGGATAGGCTCCAGCGCCCCCCGCGACCCTGAAAAGGATAAGCGGAAGCGAATGGATGGATGGATGGATTTATTTGTATGTTCTCTATATTTAACATTATGAATCATTCGTATCACTTTCTTCTGTAATAAGTTTAGAGGTTTTATAGTATTCTCATATGTAACTAAAGTATTAGAAAAACAATGAAAAATATAAAATTGCATTGTTTTATAGTCTAATAAATCTCTTACATTTCCCAAAATATAAATGTTTTTAACCATCTTCTTTCTAATATACTCAATATGTGATTTCCACGTCAAATTTTCATCTACTATTACACCCAAAAAGCGAAATTCAGTAACTCTTTCAATCAATTCTCCATTAATGGACATAATGATTTCTTCCTCCTTTACACGATTGCCAAATATCATGAATTTTGTTTTTGTCAGATTCAAAGATAATTTATTTACATCAAACCATTTTTTTAATCTTAACATCTCAGAAATCATAATTTCTACCAAATCTTTCAAATGCTCTCCTGAGCAATAAAAATTTGTGTCATCTGCAAATAAAATAAAATTTAACCTTTTTGATATGTCACAGATGTCATTAATATATAAATTAAAAAGTTTAGGTCCCAAAATAGAACCTTGAGGAACGCCACATACAATCTTCAATCTTTCAGAGGTGTTACCGAGATAATGTACATATTGTGACCTATTTTCTAAATAACTCCTTAACCAATTCAATGCCACTCCTCTCACACCAAAATTATACAATTTAGAAATCAAAATAGAATGTTGTAATGTGTCAAAAGCTTTTTTTAAATTAACGAATACCCCGACTGTGTATTTATTATTATGGGTTGATGTTTGCAGATGAAATATTGCCAATGAAAGTCAACAATGCTAATGCCGTTGATCTATTTTTACGAAAGCCAAATTGATTTTCATTTATTAGTTTATTTTTTTCAATAAAACGTTCAAGTCTTTGCGCAAAATGTTTTTCAAGCACTTTTGAAAACTGTGACAAAAGAGACACTGGCCTATAGTTGTTAAAACTATGCTTATCTCCTGATTTATGTAAGGGTATCACTTTTGCCACTTTCATTCGATCAGGAAATACTCCTGATTGTAACAAGACATTAAAAATATAGCAAAGAGGAATACTTATACAGTCTAAAGTCTTTTTAATTATAACCATGTCTATACCATCACAGTCAGTAGATTTTGTATTTTTAAAGTTTTCTACAATTGCTACTATTTCTTTTATGGTAATATCAGCTAAGAATATAGAAGTAACCACTCTACTTTCTCCTTTCCAGACTTCCTCATATTCTGGGTCGTCATTTTTTCTAATTAAATTTGCTAAAGTAGGTCCAACATTTACAAAAACGGAATTGAATTAGTTTGCTACTTCAGTCCTGTCATCAACAACTTGATTATTCTTAATGAAATAAATAGGCCGATCTGAGGGTGTGTTCTTGTTACCCAATACTTCTTTAAAAATGTTCCAAATGCCCTTAATATTATTCTTGTTTTCCTGATGGGAGGTCTACAAATACATTGGCTGCTAAAAGCAATCTCCAAGTGTTGTACTTATATCTGACCACAGTGTTATGGACAATTTAGAAGCATAAGGTCACTACAGTATTGCTGCCATTATCTTGAAGCTTCGAGTGCTTTGCTGATGTTTTCCACACAAAACTGCACTCTGGGCTGTCAAATGAATTGTAATATATTCATAGCTTGTCTCTCTTTTACTCTGAGGGATACTGGAAGTAATTCAGAAATACAGAGAAAACAGATTTAGAGCAAATGAAAGGTTTCAAAATAAAGCCTGCAGTCAATGGGACAGCACTGAACGATGATGGGCGCAGTGCAAGAGCGATTCCCAGTAATACAATCAAAAGAGCATAGCCATCCATGTGTAACAGGAAATGTGTTGTATTATATAAACTCTACAGAGATGAAGAATAGTAAAGGAAATGAATGTAACAGTGTAGCTCTCTTCTACTTGCTATACTTATTGCGGACACGGTGATCACAGAGTTAGAAGGTAGCGATGGTGTGATTAGTGTGATTAGGGTGGTTGTTCTGAGTGGATGGAGTCATGCTCCATCTGATTAAGTTATCTGATTTTCATTGCTTGTTAGGAAGTCAGAACGAGCGATGATGTTATGATTGTATGAATGTTTGGGTCCGTGTTCACCTCTGTGTGAGTTGCTTTTAGAGAAACACAACACTTTGGCCTTTGTATGTGTTTTGCGCATTCTTCCATATGTGATTGTGTGTGTGTTAGATGCTATAGGATTCTTGATTTCTGTTTATCCAATCATGAGTCATCTGCTAATTAATAATTACGTTGATGGTTTAGAAGCTGATTAAAGCCCGCTGCACTAATGGAAAATCATTTCCCCAAGTCTACACACTCGCACACACACACACACACACATATGCAGACCTCCTTCAGGACCTAATCACTTGTATCTCTCTCTGTGTGATAAGACAAACGTGGGATAGTCTGGATCTCTCTCTAAGCTGTCCTGTGTTGGACTCAACCAACCATAATGCCATGATAACACAGCTGGTGTGACACCCGTTATGTAACGACTGACAATCACTTGCACAGGACAACAAAACACTGTCTGGATATGGATGTTTTGTGTGTCTGTGTATTTGTGCACCGAGTGTTTGTTTGTTTATATTTGCACATTTGTACTTTTGGCCTTTTCATGTAACACAACTCTGTCCTCACACACTCAGACACATACACACACACACACACACAAACTGAAATATGTATTGATGTTACATAAGGGTGCAGTCTGACATGGCGTGCCAATGGAATCACCAGCTGAGTGACGGACTGGATTTGTCGCTTTGTGAATGGTGCGCACAAACAGACAAAGAGACACATACGCAGAGCTTGTCTGCATTGTGCAACGCTTTTCCTCTGCTGAGCGAGCCACATAAGGTTTAGGCAAAGCGGTGGACTAGCATGCATAGTGGAATAAATTCCATACTGTGGTTAAAAGGTGTTAATACAGTAGCGTCAGCTGAGGTGACTCCGTCAGTGTGTTTCATTGTCTAAGACTATTAGAATAAACTGGTTATCTTTGTTGGTATTAACAGGTTAAGCCTACACGATAATTACAGTGACAAACAAGTTTTGGTTGGTGAAAGTCAGGAGTGTAGAGTCTGTCGTCCACAGGCTAAAATCTGGCCACCCCTCTGACCACCACACCCAACCAATGGGAAAGCTCACAGGGGGGCTGTGCATATACTCAGAACTGGAGTTACATTCAGTGAGTGTGTTTTTTTCTATCAGAATTTTTTCACTGATTGATTTTTCTGCCACCATTATAACCACACACTGACACATTTTGACAATGCAGCTATCCTTATCCTTATTATAATCGTCATATGAGCTTTTACATATAAAAAACAACAACTTTATCAATTTTCCGCAATTTTGTCAGTTGAGGCTTACATAAAAGCGATAACTTGAAGTAATTGTTTTTAAATCAGGAATTTTAGCCTACTCTTTATAATGTTGCTTCAGTTCATTGAGGTTTGCAGGCATGCATTTATGCCTAGCTCTCTTTAGTTCCTGCTACAGCATTTCAGTCAGTTTGAGTTGTGGACTTTGGCTGGACCATTGCAACACCTTCACTCTTTCCTTTTTCAGCCATTTTCTTGTACAATTGCTGCTTGGGATTGTGTTTGGGATCATTGTCCTGTTGCATGACCCAGTTTTGGCCAAGCTTTAGCTGTTGGACAGATTGATCCACATTTCACTCTAGAATACTTTGGTATATAGAGAAGTTCATGGTCAACTCAGTGACTGCATGATGCCAAGGTCCTGTGGCTGCAAAACAAGCCAAAATCATTCGTTTTCCACCACCATGCTTAGCTGTAGGTATGAGGTGTTTGTGCTGATATGCTGTGTTTGGCTGTGTATTGTGGCCAAACATCTCCACTTTGGTTCTGTCTTTCCAGAGGACATTGTTCCAGAAGTCTTTGTGGTTTGTCCTGATGCAGCTTTGTAAACCTAAGCTATGCTGTCATGTTTATCGACACAAGGCGTTCTCCTCGAAACCCTTTTAATGAATTTAAACAATTCATATTTGTTCAGTCTTTTTCTAATTGTGCTCTCGTGAGCGTTAACATTTAAGAGTCTAATTGAAGCCTGCAGAGTTGTAAAGAGGCATTCAGTTAACCCCCCGGGACCAACAAAATGCTAAAACCAAATGACAGGTGGTCACACATGCCAATGACTAATGAACCAAGTGCATTTGATTCCACTCAATGCCACCCCTAGATAAATAACAGCTTCAGCCAGGCCACCCCTATAATATCGGTCCCTGGTTACTTTGTTACAGGTTGTAGTCTCAATGTGTGCATTTGTTTGGGATCAGAAGTCATTATGTTTTTTTCTTAAATTTCCTTATGTTGATGTGAGCTTTCTAGTGGCAAAGGATAAAGAGGGTTGGTGTCCTTGTTGTAGTGATCTGCAGTGTTTTTCTAAGGCTTTTAAAACTGTCTGAGCTCTCTTTGAAAAGCAGCAAACTTGAGAGATCCTATTTTTGCTTTAGGTATACATTAACATTTGAATAGTGTTCTCCTAAATCAAATAACAGTCCAAAAATATTTAATACAGATATTTCCCTCTTTGTCTTCTCTGACATAAATACAGGTCCTCATACATCCTGACGACAACAGCTGTACCTGTCAGCATAGCCTCAGTGCCACATTATGCAGGACTTAACCTGCTGTGTCCCAGCCTCCTTGTATCTGTGTCTCTCTGAACCTTACTCCAAATTTCTTCTCACGCTGTTATTTATTTATTTTTTTTTCCTTTTAAAAAAAATCCTGTGTCCTTTTTTTTCCACTCTACATTTCTCAATATTGTTGTCCAGCAGGCGGATTTCACTCCTCCCACCATACCTATAATCCTCCACACCCCACACTACCCCCTTCTGTTCCCTTGTGGGATCAAGCATCCAGCCAGCTTGACTGACAGTTCCACATGTGGCAGTGAGAGAGGAGGGGGTGGGGGGTGGGGGGGTGGCGACAGGGTGGATGAGAGGTAGAGATTAGTAGAGACATAGATGCTGTTGCTGCTCTGCTGCATGTTCATGGTCATGGTGGCCTGTTTGGTTCTCTTGCTTGTTTGATGCTAGTTTAACTTGTTCGTTTGGCAACTTTTGGCGACAGAACAAGAAGCAGAGTTCTTAAATGGACTGGCACGCTGATCGCTGGGCTGTTTGAGAAGTCTAGAGCCAGTGCTAAAGGTGGACGTCAGGGCACTAGATACTCTTTGGAGAGAAAGTGAGAGGAGACGAGGGAACAGGAGTCAGTAGGTTGGAAATGGAAAAAAAAAAGGTGTTCATGTTCTTGCAAAATGACAAAAACGACGTCCTGTAGGTATTAGTGAGTTTCCTGCATTTTGCTTTGCATGTGATTAGAAAATAGGAAATGGAAACCAGTGTCAGTCATCTGCAGCTGCCACAACCCTAGCACAGATCGGTCCAAGCCTCTTCTTTAGAAGGAGACCGGGAAGAAAGAGGAGGCTGATTTTGGGTGCAGAAGAAAGGAATAAACACTTGTTGTAGAGTGCAGAGCGCGCATGGGAGTGAAGAGGAGATTGCAGTCGGTGGATTTATACAAAGCAGATGGATCTGGGAAGTTGACTTAATTTAAGAGATTAAATATGGATGACCTACAATAGGATGGTGGTGTAAAGAACTGTGCAGCAGTGTACAATGTTGTACTCTTTTACTATTAGAAAAAACGTCTAAAATGTATCGAGTGTTTTGTGGTCCAGTTCTGAATTTTTGTTGAGACACTTTATGGCACAGTGGCAGAGCTAGTAGTAAGTTGTCCTATAGCGTGGTTTGCCGTGTAGTACTGTAGTACTGCCCAGTATAAGGGCTGTGCAGTATGTCATGCAGTGTATGCCGTCGCTCCATGGTGGTAATCTGTAGCAGATGTACTCGAAATGCTGTACCAAAACATGAGACGAGTAAGTGCTTATTGCTGCTCTCTGTGTGTTTCTCTTTGTTCTCAGCAAGAGTGCTTTGATATTAAAAGTAATTAATAATAACAGCGACATTCTCTCTTTCAGGCCAACCCCCCTCCAGTGGTGGTCAACACCGACAACGTCGACACCCCCCCATATGTGAGTACGGCTTCAGATATAAGGCTAGACTATAATTATATTTTTTAAATAGTAAGGTTGAATATAAAAACTTTACATTAAATCATTGTCTTTAGTCCATTAATTTAGTGGTTTTTTCTTGCCAAAAAATGTGCTTCACATGTGCAGTTATTTGAATATTTTGCAAACAATTAACATGCACGGAGCTTTAGGTTGAAATCTCACTTTAGAATTACATGAATACAGATGTCGTTTTACCAGCTGCCACAGAAAATCAGTATCTGTGGTTGTTAGATAAGTTTATTATGTAATTACTGTGGAATTAGTCCCTGCTGCAGTGAAAGATTTGTGCGCTTGCAGATTTCACTTATTAGTTCGCTGATATCATTTATGGATGCTTTTCTCCAGTAAGGACTAACCTTTTCTGACACCTTTAGAGACCAGGGTATTCTGGAGCCAAAAATGCACCAGGTGCATTGCTATGTTATAATAAACATGCTGTGATGCTATGATATTGACACTTGTAATGCTGGTTGTGCTTCACAGTAAATAATCCAATAATTTTAAAGGGTTTCAAAGGAATCTAAGTTTTTCATCATATTCATAGTAAGTTCAATTCCATATAATCAGGCAGCACTCACCACTATGTGAATAGTGTCAGATATTAGTAGTCACAGCGTACATGGTGGCTGATGGATGATCGTGCCCTCTGTTTGAAACGACAGAAATTCACAATCTAAACTAATCTGAGCACCCAGAGGCACAGATTACAGCCAAGGGGATTACATGGGCCACTGGGATGCCGCTCGACCACTGTGTTTACGTGTTTATCAACTATGTGTGTGTGCGTGTCATCTCGCCCGCAGCAGCTGTATCTCCTAGTGTCAACTGAGCCGGACTCAAAATATATTGAGATGAGATTTAATTCTGTGCTCTTTACATTCAGTCTTAAAACGCGGATGTTAATGTGATTTATAGTACAGACGGTCCAGGCTGAGCCATGTGATTGGCCCACGGGCAAGCCATCAGGGATGCTCTTAAATATGACATCATAGACGCATCATCGCATTACGGATCTAATCTGCGGGATTCATGCATCAGTCATAAATAATCAAATTCCTAAATTCTCATTTCTTCAGTTCGCATACTTGTTGCAGTCTGTCGTACCTACAATAGGCAGTGTGTTAGTGATAATCAAGTCACATTTTTAGTTAGAAGTAAACAAACGTTGTCAAGCTCCTATTAATGTTCAGAGATAACAGGCTTACTTTGGTGTGCTTCAGTGTCTGTTGCACTAAGACGTTTAATCTCTGGTGACTTCTAACTACACAAAATGTAGTTTCTCTTTTAAGTGAACAAATTTTACCTCATATTTTACTTTTACCTCAAGAACATTTTTACATGACTAAGACTGAGGGTTTTAAAAAAAAAAAAAAAAACATTTAAAAAGTTGTGGTCTATGTGACATTTAACTTGTGATGTAAAAGTGTAGGCGGTCTGCTCTGTTCTTCTTAACATCTAAAGGGTAACTACTGCAAAGATGAGTGTAAAGCCCAGATTTGCACAATAACTTTATGACATATTTTGTATCACAACTTTCTTTCTTTGCAATCTTTCAGTAACATTTGAATGCCTGACCTGAAAAAAACTGAAGCAGTCTGAATCCTGAGCTTATTTGATTGATTGATTGATTTTTTTGGCTTGCAGAGTTTTTATGTTTTGAAACACTGGCCATGTTTAATATAAACATCCAGCACTGTAACAGTGACAGAGAATAAGGAAAAGCGAATGTGGATTAAAGAAAGAGTTTACTCTCACAGTTCATTTTCATCTCTCTCTTTTTTTATCTTTCAAACAGGTCAATGGAACAGAAGCAGACTATGAGTATGAGGAAATCACGTTGGAGCGGGTAAAAACATACAACACACCATCACCATGTGTGGCCTTCACATAAACTCTACATGTACTCAGCTCGACGTACAGTAGTCACAACACGGCAAAAACTAAAATGAAAAAATTCTAATAGTTCAGCCTTAAAACCTGATAAAGATTCAATGTTTTTTGTCTGTTCTTTTTCTTAACAAATTAAATATGTCACAAAATTAACTAGTTTTTTGACTCTAAAAAATCTAAATCCTTAATAAGGCTGAGAAAACACAATGATTTAGGTCAGAAAACCCATCCCTGTGTTAGCTGCCTTTGTCCCCGGTTATTTTCCTCTACTTCAGCTCGTCATTCTGCTTTTCCTTAACTTAGCCTGATCATTGGTCTGATTCTGTTGGCCCTCTTTCCCTGTCCTCTATTTCTTTTCCATCCTTCTTCCCTTTCCATGCCTGGCCCCTTCCTCCTTCATTCTCATTACATGCCCCTTTCTCTCATGCCTAAGGCTGTCTCTGCACCTCCCTCTCTCTCGCCCTATTCTCCTGTGACCTGGTTCTGTCTGCTTGACTGGATCTCCTTTAAAGACGCCATGGACGTACACGCAAACACAGGCGCAGACATTATACTAGCCTTGAATCCAGTGACAGAGTGCAAGTGAGAAAGCACCATGCCAGTGATCTACGATATGCCAGCTGGCGATATCTGGAAACATCTGTATCTCTTTTACATGTTGACTTTTTTTCCACTGCAAATTACTTTGGAAAGAGAAAATGATCCATTAACAAAAAAAAAAAAAAAAAGCTTTAATGTCTTCTTTAGGAGACACACAGATATCCCTACACTTAATCTCTTATTCAGTTTGGCAGACTGAGAACCCATCATCTAGTCTGCTGACATAGCCTCTTGGGGCAAATGCAGAAATTGCAGAAGTCAATCTTTTTGTGTGTTCAGCACATATATAAATCGATTTTCTGTTTTCATTAGCCTGGTTATTGCCTATAAATGCATATAAATCCAATAAGAAAATTAATTGTTGTTGGTTTATCCGATCATGTTTTAGACCTTCCGTGCAGCTGCTCTTTTGCTTCCGCACAGTTTTGTTGGATGTTTTTTAAAAGCATTCAACCAAAGCCCGATCAGAGGGAATCTTTTTATATGAACAAATATTTTGGCTATCTGCACTGTACCTTCTGCCTGGGCGCTCTTCCAGAAAGCAAGTTTAGGGAAAAGAGTTTGTTTCAGATTGTCTGGGTTCTCTCTTCCAGAAAGAGAGCTGACTGACACACCGTTTCATGTCCTTATAACATTTTATCATTTTTGCAGCTCGTCTCTGAGCGTCTTGAGTTGAAGAAGTTTGATCTTTACAAATATGAAATCCTAAGCAGACGTTACTTTGTTTTAATATTTAACATCAGCGTGAATTAAAATGAAGGCTCTTGCTTTTAATTTACCTGTTACCTGTTACCTTGGTGATTCCTGGCGTCAGAGTTCGATTGAGGTTGCTGTTAAATCTGTCTTCTGGAACAAGGCTCTGCTGCTTTGATCTGAACTTACTAAACCTGTGTTCAAATCGTTTCAGTGACTGCTCTGTAAAATAACATTATACTTTTTCCCTCTTCATGGACTCTGAGCCAGAAAATGCAAACAGTGATTCATTCATGAACAAACACACTCAACTTGATTAGCCCTTTGTGGCTTAGAATGAATGTTTTTCTGTTTGTACATTCTTACCAGCTTAACTTTCACCTTTTTTCTTTTTTATATTTAACATTAAGTTACACGACTCTCATTACTGCACAACTTCATCTGGTTGAACAACTCCTTGTAAAAGTAAAGGAGGCTGCACCGTGTTGAAGAGCACCAGTACATATAACCTGTATGCCAAAGAGAGTTTAGCTTCACCTCTTTCTGTGGTAAATGTATGATGATACAGGGATTAAGCTTGCTTGAGGTAATTAGAATAGTAGAATCTAGTTGGGATAGGTCACATATTGTTATGGTTTGCTGTGTGGCAGGCAGGACCCAAACGCAGGACTCATAAACGCAAGGATCAACTAAAATAGGCAGCTTTATTTTGGCTGTAAGTGATTCTTCAAACAAACAGAAGACAAAACCAAAAATAAGGAACTAGAAATACAAACCAAAATCAAAACACTAACACTGGGAAACAGAACTAGAAAACTACAAGGAGCACAGCAAAAAAACACACAGCATAGTGAGGGTACAATGCGACAACAGGTGTGGAACAGGTGGTAACACAGCTGGGACAAATCAGACCCAACGAGACAAGGGAAGAAAAACCACACAGGGACAGGGACTATCAAAATAAAACAGGAAACACACGACAGGCACAGAGGCACGGACTTGCCGCTGAACAGAAGGAACACGGAGCACAGGGACAGGAGTAACAAACTGCGACATGAGACACGACTGACTGGGGAGCAAGAAAATAAACACAAAGACAGAACTAAACCTACACTAAATATGAAGGGCACAGAAAAACTGGAGATCAAAAAACAAAGAAGAACTAGAGATAGAAATACAGAACCATAAACCAAAAAGACTAGTAATGAGAAACCATGATGAAATCAAAGATTAATAATAACACAGAACACTGGGTCACGACCCAGGACCGTGGCACATACATTGTGCTCCATCCTTAGTCTGCTATAAAACCTTGGCCACAGCAACTGGACCAGTTGGTTTTCTGTCTTCTGTGTTGGATTACATGATGCTGAACAGAACAGAGCAGGCATAATGTCAACAAATCTGACATGAACCAAGAAACTGTGGGCTCACTGAATCAACTCAAATTCTGTATGAGGTTTGCCAGTTGGATGTATAGAAGGGCTAAGCCGTCAGCTGATGTCTGTTGACTTTAAGATCACTTGATCTGAAAAGCAGCTGAGCTCAGTGATATTAACTGATTAATTAACATTAATCAGTTAATATCACGGTGCACAGTAATCTTTTAAAACCTGTATTAGTGCTTTTTTAACCTTTAAAACACTCTGTGTATCTGTGTCTATGCGTAGGGTAACTCAGGCCTCGGCTTCAGTATCGCTGGAGGGACCGATAACCCCCACATTGGAGATGACCCCTCGATCTTCATCACCAAGATTATACCTGGAGGAGCTGCAGCCCAGAATGGACGACTCAGGTGCAAACACAGACACTGTTGCTTTCATTAGACGTGAGCAAGAATATTTTGATTACATTATGTGCAGGTGCAGCGCTTCTTGGGTGCTACATGCCCGAGCTCAGCTGCTGCCCTCAAAGTTAGAAATTGGACCATCTTAGTCTGAACATTTATCACAAGTGTTTGCAGAAATTGGGCATGCAGAATGGATTACTAGTCCTCTAATAATCCTCCTTTTTCACATTCAAACTGAAGCAATACTGTTCATGTGTGTAGCGTCACACCTGTGGCAGCAGATTTACCTAATTATTGGTGTGGCATTGATCGAGCAGGTAACATTATTGTTCCGGAGTTCTTGAACTTAGACAGCAATGCTTTCAGCAGCTGCCAGCAAACTCAGCTAACATTGTGAGAGGCTGCTGTGTGGAGAGCATCTCCAATCACAGTAAATTGGCTGTCTAGCTTTGCAACAGACTTCACCATGAGAGCTTCGGCTTGTTATTATACTAAAGAATAAAGGGATGTGAATCCCTCGCAGTTTTTCTCTTTACCCATACCAAGGTAACTACCTTGGTAAAGCCAGTGGCTCTAGACAATCTTTGAACATGAACAAGAGATGTCTGATTGAACCAAGAACTGTCTATTTTCAGTTTCTGGTATTTGATTGTGTTCAGTCACCCACTCCAATCTCCCCATTTCAGGACGTATGTCTAGTTTAGCTTTAATTCTCGAAAAGAAAGCGACCACTCACTGTCAGCAGCTCCGTTCCCACTTTGGTCTTAGACTGAGCAGCATAACATTTGTTTTTCCTCCCAGTTCATCTCCCCCATCCAAGTCAGTTGCCTTCTTTACTTCATGTATTGTTGCCATGCAGGGTGAATGACTGTATAGTCCGGGTGAATGAGATGGACGTCAGAGAAGTGACCCACAGCGGCGCCGTGGAGGCTCTAAAGGAGGCAGGTGGTCTGGTCAGACTGTGTATACGACGCAGGAGGAGCCTCACCGAGAGAATCCTGGATATCAAACTAGTCAAAGGCCCCAAAGGTGAAACTGTGCTAGCATAGCAACAGACTGCCAAGACTACAATTAGTCCAGCACAGATATATTGCAGTTATTGTTGTTGTGGTACTATAGCCGAACACTTCGTAAAAAAACAGTGTTATGACTTACAAAAAAAGTATCACATGTTAAGAAAATATTCAAGCGTGTGACCCAGTGACTTATTCTTCCAGGTTTAGGATTTAGTATAGCTGGTGGAGTTGGAAACCAACATGTCCCTGGCGACAACAGCATCTATGTGACCAAAATCATTGAGGGAGGAGCAGCACACAAAGATGGACGTCTACAAATAGGCGACAAGCTTGTTGCTGTAAGAAAACACTTCCTCTTTTTTTTTTTTTTACTCTGTTCTCTTTTGTGCAAATTTGATTTAAAAATCTAATCATACACACTAAAGTGCATATGAAGGTTGCACTTCATATTACTGTTAAAAAAGAAGTTACCCTAAAAGGGTAATGAATCCCCATGAACCTGGATGGATGGATGGATGGATATTTATCATGTGTGGCGCATGACTGTAGAAAATAATACTGTTTATGTCATTTATGTTCAGGTAAATGGTTCCTGTTTGGAGGAGGTAACTCACGAGGAGGCAGTGGCCGCCCTAAAGTCGACTCCTGATGTCGTGTACCTGCGTGTGGCCAAACACACCTCCCTTTTTATCAATGACAACTTCCCTCCGCCCGATGTCACTAACTGTGAGTACACAAAAAGAGCTCTACGTTCTGAACGTTGAATTTTTTATATTTTAATTGCACAACATGTATTTGTGAAACCCAGTTTCATCCGTCTGCGTAGACTCTCGCTATTCTTGAGAAGTTCAAAAACAACTTGCAGTCAGACAGCGTGCCGCTGACTGTTGTACACATCGTTGCCACCAAGATGGTGAGGCGATTTAGAGCCAGATGGTGCTGAACAAAAAAAAAGAAAAGAAAAGAAAAAGAAAGAAAACAGCAAGGAACAAAGCTGAAATTTGTTTGCTTCCCACACATAGAGAGAGCTGCTTTTTACTGAAGCCCTGAACAGTGACTCTTACTCAGAGCTTGTCATGAATCATGAAACTCGACCAGCAACCAGTCAAGGAAACAAAGAAAAGTCAAGCAAAGGTGAAGTAAACTGTAAACAGTACATGGAGTTAAATTAGCTTTCGCGTAAAATAAAAAGGTACCTACAAAAACCATTATTAACATCTGCATGTCCTCCCTTTACATGCCATCAGATATACTCAGCTAAGATATAATCAGATATAGTCTTTATTTAATCACGCAGTCTCATTGAGGTTCATATCACATTTTATAAGACACCTGAGAACAAGAAATATTCAGAAAAACGATAATGACACGATACAGACGTAGACTCTTTAAAAAATAAATTACATCAGCTAATGAAGCTCTCCGAGGGGAGAATGGAGCAATCGTTATCACTCGATTTAGATCAGAAGAGAGCTTTATACATGTCAACTGCTCATACGGGAAACAATGAGAACAAAGTATGAGGATTAGCTTGCAACTTTTATGTCATATGTTGAATATTAATATTAAATGAAGATCAGCTGTCAAGCTGATGCAAGCTCGGTACCTAGTTATAAGAGCTATCTGTATGTTAAAGAAAAGGTGCATTTAAAAAAAGCAAGCCAGAAGTGTGAGATCACAGTTTAAAAAAAATATGTAAGTTATTTATTAAATAATAATAAGTAATTAGTAAATATTAAGACTACTATAGAAAGCTGTTTTAGGATAGCGATTATTTGACATCCATGAAATTTTCTGTTAAATATGTGACGTCACTTTAGTCAGTTTGGGATGATAGATTAACTGGATTGGAAATGCACATTACCTAGTTTGATTTACTGGTCTTATAAAAGCAGTTTCTTATGAAAGCAGTTTTAATGATCTTTCACATCGATGTGGTAACATTAAGAATATATTCTATAATGATCACATCTCCCAGACAGTGTTTTTTGTTATATAACAGTCCGATTAACAGACTGGGTAAATTTGGTTCTCTGGATTCCTGCCACTTGTCATTTCTCCAACAGAGCATATTAACAGAGAACATGTCATTTATCACTGCTGTGACTCTACCATATTAACAGATACTATATATCACGCTGTCTGTCATTTCTCAGGATTTTTCTTGGCTCTGCTGTACTTTTTTCAAAGTACATCATTTAAAAACTGTGTACATAGAAAAAAAGTACATTTCTAAGTGACCCCTAAGTGACCTGTATATACTGTGCTTGCTATCTATCTATCTATCTATCTATCTATCTATCTATCTATCTATCTATCTATCTATCTATCTATCTATCTATCGTTTTCATCCTCTATGTTGGTTGTTCGATTACTTAAATGAAATCACAGGGACTTACTGAAATCACATTTGAATTCATGTCTTATGTGTAACGCTAAAATAAGACAAGGAAATGTCTGTATTTGTTCCCACAGCATATTCCCCACACCAGGATAACCACATCAGCCCCTACATGAGTGGCAGCCAATCTGTAAGCCCTGCCCCGCTGACCACCCCCAGATACTCACCGCTGCCCAGGTCCATTGCAGGAGACGATGATATCACCCGGTGAGATCTCAGTTTATCTTTGTAGCGCACAGAAAGAAATGAAATTTCTGTCAAATGAGATAATAGTTCAAGATAAAGTTTCTAAAGTTTTAACTGCCTATTAAAGCAGACCTGTTGTGATAATTTGGAGCTCCACTGAAGCAGCTTTGGATGATTGAAAGTTGAAAATAATCTTTGGTTAGCTCAGTTCATGCACTGTCTGAAAAAAGCTGTTTTAGCTCCTCCCCCTTAAAGGCAACTTTTTTCCTACTGGCTGCCCCTTGTAAACAAGTTATGCACTGACCTGTTTAAAAAGGGGCAGCCTAAGATATCCACATTAAGAATAACTTCATTATTTCAAGTATTAGATGCTTTCTTATTCACAAGGGTTGCCACATAGGGTCGCTCCTGTGTTTAAATTGGCAGGTTTTCTTAAACACTGGATGCTATTCCTGTTACAATTCCAAGTGTAGCCATGTATCCTCCTGGGAGTGAAGCAGAGATGTTTTCACCTAAAGTCAAAACTACACTATGGAGCCTCTTAAGCAGCTGGGAAATCTCATTAGGCATGAGATATAGAGCAGTCTGAACTGTTGGAATTACTTGTACATGTGCTGACGTCATTTAAAATATTGCCATTTTTTCTTTCATTGTGAACATGCACCACTAGCAGAATAGCCCCACTTTGAAAACTGATCAGAAGTTAATCACAAATTAATCAACAGTAGATTATCAGTACTGTTAAGCATGGTATGGACATGGCAATAGTTGGCTGTCGAATTCTGCTGTTTCACGAAAGAAGTACATGTTGGTTTACTTGAAGTTATGTTAGATTAAACAACTTCCCTTCATTTGCATATTAACATCATATGATGGTTATAAACAGTCTTTGTCAGAGTCACATTTATTCACAGATGTCAACCAAGAAAAAAACAAACAAAAATAATTTGACAAAATTTGAAGAAATTGTTTTTCAGTTTGTTACTGGTTTAGTTTTGCATTTTATAAAATGACAAAATCCACAATCAAAATCTTGTATTTTCAAGCTTCTTTCCTTTGTGCTCTGAGATCTTTAGTGAGAGCAGCGAAGAATGACCTCAGTTCTTCCCTGCTCTGCCTCTGCATCCGTGTTTGCTCTGTGTGTGTGTGTGTGTGTGTGTGTGTGTGTGTGTGTGTGTGTGTGTGTGTGGCAGTGAAAGGCAGATGGCCCTGCAAATTTTGTCTGTCAAGTAAACTCAGGTTACATACGCGTACAGACACACCACACACACAGATACACCCTGAGTGCTGCTCTACTGTCTTAATCCATTTTAATGGAGGGATTACTGCTTATCACAACCCTCGTCACTCGACTGGCATCACCGTGGTTACCAGAATATGACCTATTTCGTCATAGACCTTTTGGGCCAATCAGTGCGCTTTGATTATAATAAATCTGATAAGCCTCAGACAGACTGCAGAATGGTCATTTTGACGTGTGTCCTTCTCTTTTCTCCAGCTATTTTTCCTCGCTCGCTCTCTGATTAGTCACACAAATAGCAGATCATGGGTTTTAAAAAATGTCCACTGAGTGAGCAAAACTTTTGCACAACAGATGAATTCAGGTTAAGGATCAGATGGAGGGACACGCTGGTTCATTTCTATCTCAGCAGTAATTTTCATACATTCAGAGTATCTGCCCGTGCTGACTTTTTTTCCAAATGTAGCATCTGAAAGGAGGCCAGGATTTGCTGTTGCAATACAAAATTAGTCAACAGCCCACATTTGTGAATGTGTCTGATTCCAAATACACACAAAAGAACTGTTCTGTTTTTAGAAGAGACATGAACCAAGCCGAAGCGCTCTTGTTATCTTGTTTTTACACATGCTGTGGTCGACTTTATTTGCTTTTCATCCACTCATCCAGCTGCTTCATCACTCGCTTGTGTTGACTTGGATTCTTTTCTTTCGTCCTTTTTACGAGACGTAGAGGCTAGACCGGCTCTCATTGTTCACGCTGTGCCACAAAGTGCGATGCTGACATCTGCTGGTGAAAACAGAAAGTAATCTTCGGGTTAAGCACTGTTTCCTCCCACAGAGACTAAACATTTATCACCACAAATTTTTCCACATTCAGAGAACGTCATATAATGAAGTACAACATTATTTCAAAATGTGTGTAGTCACTGACTCATCAAATGTATTCATACATTACAAAACTGATTAACTGGTGTCCTAAACAAGGAGAATACCAATATAAGTTGCCGTAATGTGATGTCTTTGTTTGATTTGTGTTTCTGTCAGGGAACCCAGACGGGTGGTGCTGCAGAGGGGATCTACAGGTCTCGGATTTAACATTGTTGGAGGGGAAGATGGAGAAGGGATCTTCATTTCCTTCATTCTTGCTGGAGGTCCAGCTGATCTCTGTGGGGAACTTCGAAAGGGAGACCGCATCCTGTCGGTATGAACTGAGAAATACAACACAGCGTTCGTGAATAACTCCTAATTCTGTTTATATTAATGTTTCACAACAGATTTGCTTTGTAAGGATGTTGTACCTTAAAAAGTAGAGCCATTGGAATCAGTTCCAGATGCTTATTTGCAGTGATTTGTTAATCTGAAGGTGGAGTTAAGCTTCACATAACTTTTCTTTGTTTTTCGTGCATTACCAGTCAACCGGCGCCCTCCGATGACTGAGTGCATTCTCGCGATGTAGTGTGTGTCCCGTTAAAATGAAATAGTGGTTTCATTTTCTTCACATAAGATTCACGCTAGATTTAATCCTCAGACTGTCGGGACACTGACAGTCCCTGTAGAATTACTATTATTTTGAATTATCGTATGCGAGTTCTATCAAAACAAAACCTGCACTTGTGAGTGTTTTCAATTTGCTCGTGTCAGTGCATATTTAGCTGCTAATTGTGTGTGTCTGTATTCATAGGTGAATGGGGTGGACCTGTCCAGTGCAACACACGAGCAGGCAGCCGCAGCTCTGAAAAATGCAGGACAGACCGTCACCATAGTAGCCCAGTTCAGACCAGACGGTGAGTGCTGGAGATTCTGCATGTCTATTATTCACATGTTCACTGTAATGTGTGGAATATTTTTCAGAAAATATTTGAAAAATAGAAATGTTCTGTTCTGGCTTGAAGCAGAAGGTGGTACGTCATTTTTTCCAATCTTGATTCTTGATTCTTCATCTTGGTTTTGGTAAAGGCTGAATGTTTGCAGTGATCACAGAATCAGCATGTTGCTGCCCTCTCTAGCTACAATTCTACCGACTCTGTGGGAAAACCCAAAAATCTGAATTCAGTATGTGTGGGCAGAATGTATAAAGAAGACAGAGAAACCAAACTTCACTGCCTTTGTAAATGGAAAATGACGTCTTCTCAGCATGTAACAGCATGCTTTGTATTCTTCCTAAGAAACAATAAAAAAAGTAGTACAGTCTTTTGAATATTTGCATAATATCAATAAGCGATTTCCATATTATGCAAATATTCAAAAGACTGTACTGGAAATTCACTAACTGCCGAACATCTACACTTGTGAAGGCCCTCGCTGATATATTCCCTTCTTTATCCTTTAATCCTAATAGCACATGTATCATTTAATGTCTGTGTAAGTAGCTGTGCTGTGTGTTCTCATAGAGTCGGTTCTGGTTAGGCGTCATAATGATTTCTCCTCTTTATATTAGTTTGAGATATCGGGCATTTCACATAAGTCAGTAATAATGACCACAATTTTGAAATTAGGGACTGAGCCCGTACACTCATCAGGAAAGTCACAGAGCAGAGGAGAATCATTTTCCCATAGACTTCTATGAAATAATTTTTTACCTTCGAAATCTACAGCCATTCTTTATATTTTATAATGCTTTGATCAGGACACTACATTGTGACACCTTCATCAAGTATCTGCAATCTGAAGAAAAATAACCGGTGGATATATATTATAACACTAAAACATATAATAAGATGCCCAACCCTGCCCTTGACTCTAAACAAATCCTACATTTAAAAGTAACCTTACTTCTTATTCAAATCTGAACGCTCACGACAGTTTTGATGGTTCATCCTAAAGGGAGAAGCACTCAGAATATCCATTATGCCTGTGTCTAACACACATTTGTCCTCATAAAGTTACAATTAATACAGACTCTGGCTGAGTTTCCCAACAAGCATCATCCTGAATATTTTTTTTTACTGGAAGTGACTTAGAAGGCCGTAACCTTGGAAACCAGGTTATAAATGCTGATAGGCTAATGGGATGCTGCCATACCGGGAGACCTGAGGATATCACACACTATTTCACAGAGCCGAAACAATATCAGGAGAATCAGTAATCTGTCTGCTGGGAGAGAGTGTGCGCGTTTGATTTTGGTATTAGTCAGAGAGCTTGTTCATAAATGTGTTATTAAGGGCATGAGCAGTGTATTACACACCGGATTAGAAGACCTTTACAGAGTCTGCTGTGAGTATGTATGTTTTCCACATGAACAAGTTGTAGCCTATTGATAAATGATTTAATATATTTGCTAGAGTCAAACAGAAATCCTTCCTACCTGGCCCTGTGTGAAAAGATGATTCTCCCCTAAACCTGTGTTTGTGCCATCCTTGGTAGAAAGTACTGCAATCAAGCATTTGTGATCACTGGCAGCGAGTCTTTCGTATCACTGTGCACTTGTGAGGAATTTTGCCTCACATTCATTGCAGATTTGTTTTAACTCAGTGACATTGGAGGGTTTTTTCAAGCATGTTTAAGGTCATACTAAAGCATCTCAATCTGGTTCTAGTCCAGACTTTTTTTGATGATGATCAAGCCTTTATTTGTCGCTGCAATGATACACGTACATGTTACCTGCAGTGAAATTGGTCCCCTTTCAACCATACATACATTGCACAAACATCACATTGGGAAGACAGGTTAGAAGAAGGTAGCATGGTAAGAAAAACAATGAGGGGGGGGGAGAACTCCACCCAGGCTCCACCCAGAGCTCCTAAGAGAAGAGCAATTTGAGAACAGAAAAAAATCATCAACATGTTTTTCAGCTTTCCAAAAAAAGTAGTTAATCACAATTAATTCATGATTTAACAAGAAGGGCCAATTACTTTTTCTCAGAGGAGCAGGCAGGTTTTGATAGCATTTTCCCCCTTAATAAAAAAATATTTAAAACTGCATTTTTTAATTACGTTGGTTATCTTTGTATAGTATTAAGTTAGCATTATGTTTGATGATCTAAAACATACAAGTGTGACAAATTTGCAAAAAACTAAAAAAATAGGGAAGAGGGCAAATATCTATTCACAACACTGTATATGCAACAACTCTATAGAAGTGATTACAAAATATGTAAGTTGACTCAGTAGTATTAAGATTTGATATCGTCAGGTCAGTACCAGGCATTGTGCTAGAGTTCAGGGAGCACATGAGAGGGAGGTCACACTTGTGAGTGGGCAAATGTAGTCATTAGTCAACATATAAACTGTTGGGAGTACAGTGTATGTCTTTTTTTTATGTGATGACCTTGATATGAAAAGGGACTGAATCCATTAACAAGACAACAGACAAATGTCAGCAAGCACAATAGAGATTTGGGCAAAATTTGGGCGAGAACATATGAGTTAGAGCCAGAATATCACCTTGAAATGTTGCATAGTAATTAGGATTTAAATGACTTTATAGCCCAGATATTCCATCAAACAGTTTGCTGGCCAAGCTGATATTAGTCTAAACATAGTCTAACAGGGCAACCACACATTAAGACTGGGAAGGCACTGTCGGAAGGTAATGAAGTTCTGCAGCAGCTGCAGTATGCAAATATCTTGGAAGCTTATGAACGCCGTGCAAGGATATAATCCATACATCATTCTGAAAACTGTGATGTATGGATTATGAATTCTCAAAGGTCGTACAAGCATGATAAATGGATTATGAATTCTAATTTCAAGAGGTTAATTGAAGGTCCTAAATGAAGTTTCGTTTAAGGTGCACAGACTTGTTACTGGACAAAGAAAGGCTCAGACGGCACAAGCTTGTTTGTAACCAAAGTTGAAAAATGCAGATCCGTCTCATAGCTCACACACTGTAGATTAGTTAAAGCTGTGGCATGGCGGGCAAAAAAGAAGGAGATTGCTTTGTTGATTCCTTAACAAGCAAATATGTACAACCTGTTCTTGGAGGTAGTCTTATTAGTCAGTGACAGATTTTCCTGTCAAATCAAAATGCCTCTTAGATTTTCAATATAAGCTCTTTGCAGTAACTCATATAAATCACATAATCTGATCAGATAACCATGCCGTTTGCCACTGATGACTGGGAAGATGGCTAGCTGTTGTAAAATCCAAATCAGGTCCTACAAACTTTAGTTCTGGTTTGAAGTTTAACCACTTTATTAACACAACTTTTAGCAAACAGTCAGTCTGTGAAGTTATTATGTGGATATCACATAGTATTTATTGAAGATATCTAAAAATAAACTCAAAGGTAGTATGTTTTCAGTGCTCTGGCATTAATATACTAGTGGAAGTGAATGTGTAATGGTGCTGATAATGCTGTGTTTGTTTCTGACACTTCATTTATTTCTCACTGGAACTAACTAGTGGGAACATCGGAGTAGGGCTGCTCGATTATGGCAAAAATGATAATCACGATTATTTTCACTGAAATTGAGATCTCGATTATTTGACGATATTTATTTAACAATAACAATGTATTGAATAATGACTTTAAAGATTGTCAAAAAAATAATATAAAATAGTGTGCAAATACTGATAACAGTGCAAATGTTTGCAATATAAAAAATAAATGAAAAATGTAAACATCTATGTTTAGTGAACTTTGCAGTGTTGCTCTGTGGTGCAGCTACGACACTGTAGCAAAGTTTACACACTATGTCTACTTGATCCACGTCTGACTCCGCGAACCCATAATGTTTCCACACCACTGAAGTTTTTTTTACCTCTCTTTTCAACCAACGGCAGTCACTCTCCTCCCCAAATAACTTCTGCTTAGCTTTCTGAGCTTCCCTCGGGTCCTCTTGTTGTGACACGTGTTCGAAAGGCAGAGAGGTGCGCTCGATTTGCCACACGGAGCAGCGCGAGAGTAAAGCACGAGGGAGGGGCTAATAATCGGCTCAGTCATTTTTAATGATCGTTGAAAGCCCAGATCGTAATCGTGATTAAAATTCGATTAATTGAGTAGCCCTACATCGGAGCATATCCTCTTGGTTGTTCACGTCTTGTATGAGGTATTAAGTGGGATCAGCACCATGGATAGTGCCCAAAGAGCTCATGAGGTTTTAAAGGAGTAGTCTGCCTGCTTCCTCCTATTGATCTGTAGTATATGATTAGCGTGTTCCCACTACTTCTACAACAACTAACTTTACCCAAGTGTTAGCTTTCAAAGCTTAACTGCTTATCATAAAATTCTTAAGTAACTGCTACAAAACTTCAGGGATAAATTAAATAACATTTGGTTTTGTGGTTTAAAAATCTACAAACATTGCAGTGAGTCTTTCTTTGATTTCCTAGAAGGGCATTTCATTTTACTTTAACTAACTGTAAACTGTGATTAAAAGAGTAACTAAGATCCGTAAAAATGTTGATGACACAGATGTTGATGACACAGATGTTGAGTCAGTTCTAAACTGCAACTCTGCCAAATCGATTAAAATGCAAAATAAGTAATACAGATCTTGTGTATGGGGGGTTCAAGCTGGAGGAGGTAGCCAGAACATGAAGGCACTGAAGGTACTGAGGGATCTAAATCTAAGAGAGGAAGAGGCTAAAATAACGGTGAGAAAACTGGAGCAACCATAACTTTAAACCGATCAGGCTAATTTCCAGTCATCTTTGGCATGTTTGCTAATATCCTGCTGATACACAACTAACCAGTGATCAGTATGGTTCAAAAGTATGTTGGCTTATATTCGACCAGCCCTGCCTTGGCATTTGGTCTCTTATTAGATAACATTATCATCAGTTAACCAGGCTTACATGCTGCTCTGTATCTTAATCTAAAACAATCAGTTGAAGAACACCATTGTGTCTCTGTGTCGTGACTCTCTTATACACCTCATTAGTGACTCTCGACTGAAATTTTATATCAAACCTTCTGTCCATGCTGGGCTTTGGTCAGCAGTGTGTGTGTGTGTCCATCTGAGGTCCGTGTTAGTCCCATTCCTGTGGTGATGGCCAGCAGTGCTTCGTCTGTTTCACAAACACTCTTCCTGCCAATGGGAGAAGAACTCATAACGACCTCCACCAGGAGAGGAAGAGAGTGTCTGTGTGCAGGTCTCCTTCTGTTATTTATATTAAATATGTTGGGCACTGTAGCCAAACGCAGCACAGCGATACCCCAAACTGAACTGTTCTGTGTGTGTGTGTGTGTGTGTGTGTGTGTGTGTGTGTGTGTGTGTGTGTGTGTGTGTGTGTGTGTGTGACAGAGAGAGAGAGAGAGAGAGAGAGATTTGGTTCAAGCTGATGCAGCAGATATGGATCTGTGTTTATTTGAAGTACAGCAGATGGAGCGTGTTTGTCTGAAAAGTCTTCCTGCTGCATTAATATTGTTGGCATCTGTCATGTTGTTTTAGGGTGTTTGAAGTCATTTCATATGTACACTCACTGCCAGGTGAGACTGCGGAACCAGCCGATGTCTGCAGTAACTTCATAATGATGATGACTGCAATAATGATTTTGTAAGATCTCATTTCAGAGTAAACTTGACGTGCTTTGTGTGGCATTTGTAGGAGATAATAGGAGCATAAGATTTACAGTTGTGTGTGTTATTATGCACTCATTGTTTGTAATTAATGGCACCGGTAACAAGATAGTGGAGAAAATTGATTCTGTTCTCAAAATGTTGTAAATCATTGTAAAAATCTTCTATCATCTTTTGAGAAAAGGGGAAACAAGATTATGTTGCACACACTCACTGCGTACTCACAGTTACACATGAATTGTACACTCTCCTATCTATGATATTGTTTGTTCCTATTATTTTAATTTTATATATAAGATCACTTTGTAATGATCTGAAAGCCTACATTACCCATATGGCAACTTGACTGTGGACAGGTGATATAAGTAGCAGCGATCAGGCTACAGAGGAATTATTTTCACTTCTGCAATCTCCATGTAACCATTTATCACCCCTTTACTAAAGTGAAGTCATCCTAATGACTTTGTATCCAATGTTCTTGTCGATGAGTACACAAAGCCTACAATTTATCAGTTGTAAACATTTTTACATTTTTTTTATATTTTTGAATATAGAAATTTCAGCCAACTTAACAATGTTTAACAACAATGTTTAACTACTACTGTATGTATAAATCTATTATTTCCTTTACAATTTTGCATTTGTAGTACAGTCCCAATCAAAAATGGCAAAAAATCATATTTTGCATGATTGGATCTTCACAAAGTTCCAAGTAGAGCTTCAACGTGCAACAAGAATAAATGGGAGTAGGACAAAACATTTTTTGAGCATGTAATTTATTTAAAACAATACTTAAACTGAAACAGGCTGTTTTACAGCTGATCGAAATTTAAGACCAAATGTGTGCAAAAATGTAGATTCATTGTCATTTTATGTCAGGTAGTCACACTGTTATGATGTTCTGCATAAGCAGGGTCTCGCCATTGCTGCTGAGGTGGGACGCAGTAAGACAGTCATTTGGAATTTCTTAAGTGATCCTGAGGGTTATGGAAGAAAAACGTCAAGTGTAAGAGACAAAAAACTTCACCAGCACTGAGCCAGAGGATCCAATTGGGTGTCTGTTAAGACACTGGACGATCCTCGACCCAAATTAAGGCCGTTACTGGTCCTGACTGCAGCCCCATAACCATCAGACGGCATCTTAGACTGAAGGGCTTCAAAAACTAAAAACGTCTTCAAAGGCCTCGTCTCGTTGAACACCACAGAACCGACCGTTTGGACTCTGCAAGAGAGCACCAAACATGAGACACTGAAAGGTGGAAGAAAGTTTTATTCTCTGATGAGAGAAAATGTAGCCTTGATGGTCCTAATGTTTACTGGCATGACAAGAAGATCCCGCCGGAGATGTTTTCTACGTGCCACAGTGGAGGGGGCGCCATAATGGTCAGGGGTGCTTTTTCCTTCAGTGGAACAATGGAGCTTCAGGAGGTGCAGGGGCATCAAACGGCCGTTTGTTATGTCCAGATGTTGCAGAGAGCGTTCCTCTTGACTGAGGGCCCTGATCTGTGTGGTAACGACTGGGTTTTTCAACAGGACAATGCTAATGTACGCAATGCCTGCAGGACAGGGGATTTCTTCCAGGAAAATAACATCACTCTTTTGGACCATTGTGCGTGTTCCCCTGATCTAAATCCAACTGAGAACCTTTGGGGATGGATGGCAAGGGAAGTTTACAAAAATGGACAACAGTTCCAGGCAGTAGATGTCCTTCGTGTGGCTGTCTTAAGCTTTTAGAGAGATGTTCCCACTTGCATCAAGCATGCTGCAACGAGTTTCTGAAGTGATGAACAGTAACGGTGGAGCTACTCATTACTGAGTTCATGTTTGGAACATTGATTTCCGTTTTTTAGGGGTTTACTGTTTTTTTAGGCGGTGTGGTCTTAAACTTTCGATCAGCTGTAAAAGAGCCTGTTTTAGTTCAAGCGTTGTTTTCAATAAATTGCATGCTCAAAAGAAGTTTTTTTTTCTCACTCCCATTTCTTCTTGCTGCATGTTGAAGCTTGACGTGGAACCTTATTAAGATCCAACCATGCAAAATATAACTTTTTGCCATTTTCAAGTGGTCTTAAACTTTTGATCGGGACTGCATTCACATAATGGTCATTTGTAGTTGTCCTGAAGTTCAGTATTGATTTTTTCATGTTCCTCTCCAGCCACAAATAGCTTTCTGTTACCTATATTCAGCTCTCGGTGTATAGAAAACACAGTGTAACCGCTGTTAGACATTTTCCTTTGTATTTTCAAGACCTAATTCCACTGTGACTCCTTGAATATAATCTTTAAACTCAGCAACATTTTTGAGTCAGCTGCTTAGTGCTAAAAGATTGTTTGGAGTCAGATTGCCTGTCACCAAGCACCTTGTGCAGCCACCTTGAGATCCAAACTTGTGGCACATTCAACTTCTGAGCAACAACTAGTTGCAATCAGTCACCAAATGTGAAAAGATGCAGTGTAATCACTTGGAAACAACTGATCATTAACCATTACCGAGGCATTAAAATGTGCAAAGGTTTCACAATGAATTTTCAGTTACATACCATTTCTTTTCCAAAGTTGGCTGTTATTAGCGAACAGTAATATGTAATAATCTGAAAAGACCATTGGCTCATGCTCAAAACAACAAAGCTTTCATACATAGTGAAAAAATAAACTGGGAATTTGAGCTGAAGTTTCACGCCTTCATTTCTGTTTTTAAGTATCCAGTACAACTGTTGATTGCGCTGATTGGAAAAAAACACGATGTTTGGTTAAAACAATGTTGAGTTGCTGTGCTGACCTTCAAGCTTGATCTTCTCTGTGCCATTAAGTTTCCTGATGTGGGAATACAAATGCCTGCAGGATGACAGCAGTGTTAGTCACTGGGATTACACACGACTGTCAGAGACACACAGTCACACACATAAACACTCACACGTGACCCACACAGAGCCAGTGTCTGTCAGCAGTAATACTGAGGTGATGTACAGAGGATTATCCTCACTTCTGTTAGTGTGCTTATTGCACTTTGTGTGCGTTTGCGTGTGTCGTGCACAACTTGTTACATAGAAGATTAACAGTAGCTCCATCACGGGGGCTTTCAAATACAGTGCTGCTGGATTTTCTTCTGCTGAACACCCAAAGTGAAGGACGTTACTTTTTTTTTCTAACTCTATATTAGCCCGCTCTTTCCTCTTTTGCTTCCTTTCTTTCCTCTTCCTTTTGTCGCTTTCCTTCCTCTCTACCTGTCACCTCCTCCTGTCTTCCCCAGTGTTACTGGTGTCTGTGGTAATGGTCTGACTCCACCCACGATGTGTGATTTGGGGGATTTGAGGTGCCACTTGTAACAGGAAGGCGACTGATTTAGGATTTGGAGTGTGTCTCTTCGTCACTTTGAGACACATTTTTTTCACTTCCAGCTTTTGACATTTAAACTTAAATCAGTACATCAAGACATTTTTGTCTTAAATTGCTTTAGTTACGTTATTCTTCTATTCCTCCCCTGCAATCTGATCACTTAATCAATACCAATGTAGATTGCTGAGCTATTGTTTTAATTATAGATGAGCCTCTTGCAGCACTGCTATTTTTGGAGCCAGGGCTTATTGTAGACGTATAAAGCAGGCTTATAACGTGAAGAATTTGGATTGGGGTTTTATTTTGTGTGTGTTTTTTTGGAAATTCAGCTAATGAACCAAGAAGAGGTCTGTGTCCACTACTGGAGTTGTGGGAGGTTGCAGCCTTTCCCAGCTGACACTGGGGTTATCGGTGGGGTAGATCCTGGACAGGTTGTTGGTGCATAACAGGGTAACGAAGAGAGACAGACAACTACTAATGTTCACGTCCAAACCCACAGCCAATTTAGACTCACCAAGTTACTGTGGGCACCTGAAGAAACCCACGCAAGCACAGCAAGAACCTGCAAATTATTTATGTCCTTGGACAAATTCAGTTTCTGAAGAAATTTAAAAGTTAGTGAAAAAGAGTCAAATTGAAGCGGTTCAGTGCAGTTTTCTCATTATGTGTTTAGTATGTGTTTCCTTCTTTTTTTGTGGCATAATTTAATGGTACATTATTTAAATAAATGTTTGCGAGCTAGCAGTCCTCTTCATTGTTTTTGTTACTATAAGCTTCTCTTCTTTCAGTATGTGGAGCAGTGCCAAACTGGCAACAAGGAGGTGTATTGTCTGCATGATGCAAGTATGCAATGGTCTGCTGATTAAATTATTTCTCCATAGTGCTGCAAGTGGAAACAAGAAACCCTCGGGCAACATTTAAATGTACAAGAAAGATCCAAACGCTACAGCAATGATGACATAAACAGTGGGAAAAAAAACAGCATATATGATCCATGCTTCTTCCCGTGGGACATAAAAACTGAAGGGAAATGTATGTATATTCATTTAATGAATGAGGATCAACCCTTTGAGAGATATTGTCTTTTTTCTTAGGGGTTCACTCGTGGCAGTTATTCACAATTAGGGCCGTCTCTTTCCTCTGTTAAAGGAAAGGGTGATCTGAAAGGAGAATGTATTGGTGCAATGCACACAGTCCTAATGATGTGAAATGCCTATCTCTAGCGGTTTTGTGTTGGATAGCACTGAAGCTGCACAATGCAGGGAAAGGTCTCTGCCAGCTGCTCAATGGAGTAACAATGCTCCTCTAGAGAGAGCAGAGGAGACGAGAGGAGAGGAGGGAACACAAGCCATTAGTCTCTGCCATCATCATCTTTCCCCCCACTGCCTCTGCCTCCTCGTTTCCTCACCTTCTCCTTACCTTTTATCCAGCTCCACGTTATCCCTGTATATTATATACCTGTGTCTGTCTTGTTCTTAATCTGTTAATGCTACACTGCGGTGATGTGTGTTGGCAGTTAAATGCCGATGATATGAAAGCCACATGATTTCCGTTTGTCTACAGAAAATTGTAGCACAACCTGTTCACTTTTACATGGGAATATTGTTATAATCTTTAAGATTTCTTAGAAGCCAAACACATGCAAGAAAGAACTGTCCCAACTGTAGAAGTGGGGAAAGCGAGACAGATGGAGGCGCAGACGAATCATGCAGCGCAGAAAGAGTTTAATTGCGTATACTTATTAAGACAAATGCTAGTAATTTTTCTTGTGACCGCTATACAAAATGAAAAGAAAATCCATTTAAGAGCTATGAATTGACCTCTTAGTTAAGCTTCCCAAAAATCAATATTCAGAATGCTTGGTCAAGCTTTACCGTGTGTGTGTGGCTTGTAGACTGATTCCCTGGGCCAAAGTAGGGCAGGAGAGCCTGGCATTGACTCAGCTTCCTGCATGAGTGACCTGAGGAAACAGTGTGTGTGTGTGGGTGGGTGTGCTAGCTGCTGTCAAAGAGGGGGAGGAGCAAAATGAACGCACCAGCGAACGGGAGATGAAGCAAGAGTGGAGTGTAGTAGAGACAGAGAGAGAGAAAGAGTTAGCATCTGTTGTTTCTCTGGCAGCTGAGCAGCACTGGACTGATTTTACGCACACATATTTTTTCCCCACTCCACCACACGCTGCTACATACCTACGTAGACACACATTCGCATCTGTCCTCTCCTGCTCTCTCCTGTGCTGCATCCAACGTGGAAACGGGCTCCCTCTCTTTCTCTCTATCCTTTTCGTCTCAGGACTCTAAGCTTCAAACCTCGCTCTCCCTGGCTTAGACACTGATCTGAGAGCCCCTGTGACGGTATCACATCGCGGACGGTGTCTGCCAGCAGCCTGTGAGTACAGCAAGAGTGGGAGAAGCGATTTACTTCTTTACATCTCGCCTCTGGTAACAACCTAACAGCTGTTTTTGGGTAACATTGTTGGGAGGCGTTAATGGATAAATCTCTGAGACTCTAACACTGTGTTATCCATCTTGTGGCCACTGATACAGCAGTGACATGTTAGCTTCTGTGTAGATGGCTAGCAAGTTTTGATGCCGATAACTTCTCCCACTTTCAGCACTTCTGTTTTTTTCCGTGCTGTGCTGCTTTTGCTCTTTCACTAAACTGGACTCTAAAGAATGATCAGGATTTCAGCTCCCACTTTAACTGCATCAGCATTAGCTTGGGTCTGAAAACAAAAGAAGATCAGAGCTGCATCCTTGGCAGCACAGGCTTTGTCTTTGCATTCAAGATCAGGAGTTAATAGAACCGATATCTTAGCTGCAGCACAGTCTTTGTTCCACAGATCAGAAAGAAGAGGAAAAGCGTATCTCTGTAGCTTTACAGTAGCTCTGTCTTTGTTTATATTGATTCATAAACTGCTTTCATTCTTTGTTTTACGAACAGATTTTTATTCTGCTGCATTACATCTTTTCTGCTTCCTACCCCTCCTTTACCCTTTCTCTCCTTTCTGTTCTCCTTTTTCTGCCTCCTTCCCTGACTTTTTCCTCTCTCTCTTGCTCTTGAACCTGTGTTGTATCGATTCACTTTGTGTTTACAGTCAGTTGCCGAGGATGTGAAAGTTTTTCGTCTGGTCTGTCAAGCTGAAACTGACAAAAATACATATGTTAATCCACCAATTCGTGAGGGATTACTGCTGATTTCGGTCTAAATCTGAAAAAGCCAGACTGGGGTTGCCAATGAAAAATATGTTAGATTAAGGGAATAAATTAACACATGTATTTCAGCAAAAGGCTCTTGAGTTTCATCTTTTTATGGAAAGATGGAGGCAGATTGCTATTTTCTTTTTTAGATTATTCAAACCTGTCATTTAATGGAGACATCAAATGCAGCAATTCAGTCATCCTCGGAAGGAAATATCCTAATCAGAAACAATATATTAAGGCTCTATTTTCTTTTTTCTTGCTTTTTTATCTGTGGAAAAATCAAACGCTAATTGCAGATCATGTTGCACGTTTCACGTGGCTTCAAGCTCTTTCAGCGCTGTTTAGTTGTTCGTGTCAGTGAGTCAGTCTAATGAGAGCTTTGTGGGGATATCAGCTCATATCTGGGAAAGGAGAAGCAGGAGACACTGCAGGTTTCGGATCAGTGTGTGTGTGTGTGTGTGTGTGTGTGTGTGTGTGTGTGTGTGTGTGTGTGTTCATGACCGTGTGTACCTAGAGAATGATTGAATTACTCAGGGTTAATTAGATTCTGTAGTCCACAGCAATGGTTCAGATACACACATACGCACACTCACACACAGGGACATCCTTCAGAGGGGCTTTTTCAGGCTTATTGCCTGCGGTGTTGTCATCCGTGTATTAGTTGAGATATTTTCTGGGAAGCTGTGTGGTGCTAAGCAGAGTAGAAGACAGTCAGGAAGGATTTATTACACATTTCTGCTGCTTGTTCAGCCACTCCGGATCAAAATACTGCCGTTTGCGGCAGCTTGCTAAAGGTTAAAACTATGTACTTTATTGCTAGAGGAAGTGTGTCCAGATATTGTCGAAGCCATCATTGCACATCAGCTGAAATACTTGTGTTTCCACTTTGTATATACCGCAAAATACTTTAGCTTATAAATAAAGAGGCTGAATGACATTTTAATGGCCACTGAAATATCGGGTGAGACGGTAAAGTGTTTTTGCTGCATCTAGCAGAAGGACACTAAAGCACGAGGCAGCTGTGCTGAGTGTTTGAGCAAATCAGTGCACTTTGCATTGATTGGCCGATCGGTCGGCCTCGCGCAATTTACTTCATGCCATTCAAGGGAGATGAGTATACAATTGTTCCCAGCAATTAAACTAAAAATGCTGTTTGGAAATTCAGCAACGTATTTACGGGTCCGCACAGGTTTACTAAGAAAAACTGCATGCTGTGTAATTGCATTTGCAACTGTGGTGCTGAATGGCGAGGATGCGAGTGCAAACAACTCAGCCATTTCCCCATCCAATACGTCAATGTCATTTTACTTTGGGCTCCAGCGTTGTGTGCCCCTTGCAGATCTGTAACATTTCAGCCAAGGAGTAAATAAAAAGTTAATAACTCCATGAAAACGCTGCACCGGTGATGCTGTGTCACACCACTGCTGAGCGGCCGGAACGTCACTATGTGAAATCGTTGTGCATGTATAATGGAGCTCCTCAGTGCAGACTCACCCATTTTCCACCTACGTCTAGCTCTAATATGTCCCACTGCTCTCTGTGTCAGCACTGGTCTGAGTCACATGAGCTTATGGTATCATTCCAGTATATCTCCCAAAGAAACTCACTTTAAAACATTTTTTTGGTCAAACTTTACATGAATGATAAAGATCTTATATCTTTTTATGCGAGGAAAAAAAAGGACAGAATGAGTGTGAAGTGCTGCCCACGTCCCAGAGTGGTTCATGCGGGCCTAGGGCTGTTTTCCCAGTTTGAGAAACAATTAACCAGTCTGGGTTTAGTGTGCATTATTAAGATTGAGAATTTCAATTTAGTTAGTCTGCTACCTAGAAACATTTGGAAAAGCTGAGTATGATATGGCAAATTAAAAACAATGTCTCGCCACTTGCCAGCCATCTGAAGTTCTCCCGACACATATTTTAACAGTTATTTCAGAGTGTTATCTTTAATTTCAGTGGTCACTGGGGGCACATGAGCTTGCCTGTCACAAAATGATAAAAACTGCATAAAAAGTTTGCTGACTTTGCTCCAAATTGAGAGCCGTATCTCTCTCTCTTTTAATGTTTCCATTGGTACTCTCAGCTTAGGCGGTAGAGCAGGTGATCTAATAGTCGGATGGTCGTTCGATCGCTCGCTGCTGTGTATATGTAATGTGTGAAAGTGATGTCATCACTTTCACACTCAGATAGCAGCATCCTATCTCAATTCTGAATATAATCGTGGCAAGTTATTAATCTTGGCCTGACAGATCTGGTGGCCTTTGTCCTTTACCTGGACAAAGGTAAAGTTCAGTCTCTGTCCCTCTTATGGAATATAACATGCATAGGGATGGGTATCGTTTAGGTTTTATCCGATACCGGTGCCAAACCGGTACTTTTGAAACGGTGCCGGTGCTTAACCGGTGCTCAAACCGGTGCTTAAAGAATGGAAAACACAAAAGTGGTCCAAAAACCTCTCATGTTCAGCTGTTTTTTTGTAAAAAGATAACAATGTTAGCCTTTTCTGCAACTATGGGGCATATATGGTATCATTCTTGGCTGGAAGCAGTGCTTAAACAATGGAAAAAAACACAAACTTTGTCCAAAAACCTCTCATGTTTAACTGTTTTCCACTTTTTCTTTGGTCATTTTTGCCTTTTTGGCCAGGGTGAAGGGAGTATCTGCCATCAAACAAGAAGACAGCTGCATGTAGCTATGATGGTGTTTGCTGTTCACCTTACATGCATTAATGTAATAACGTGGTTAGCCTACTCAACGTAAATTACACACGAACAACATTAAGCTACTCACGCAGAGAAGAACGGCTGCTGCTGCCATCATCATCCGTCATCATTTCTGCTACACTGGCAGGGCTAGGGGCCAGGACTCTCCTCTTCGGGTTTTTGGGGGATGTTGCTAATTCCGGGTCCGATAACAGGCACCACACCCGCAGTAGATGTGCTCGGTGTGAGGTCTCGCAGCAAGCTATCAAATACGGCGCATTTCTCGGCTTTAAAAAAAAACACTATGCGTCGCCAGGTGTTTCATCAGATTTGAGGTGTTACCTCCTTTGACAGTATCACAGTATCACCTTAAAGCACTTGTTGCAGCTGCTGAGTTTGCATCTTTTGCTGTGAAGTACAGCCAGACTTTTGACCGCTTCGCCTTGGACATTTTTAATTTGTAGCTCTGCTCTAAAAGAACGTACGTACCTGGACCCGCCTACTATTCTCGGAAACTTAAAATGATTGGCTAGAATCTATACAATACAAATGTAAGGAAGAAGAAAGTGTATCACAGCTCAGGAAAAAAAGCACCGAAATAAAGCACCGAAATGTGCGCTGCTTTTCGGTCTGGTTACTACCGTTTATGTCAGAACCGGTGCCATCATGGCACCGGATACCGGTACCCATCCCTAAACATGCATCTTAGTTTTTCATCCGAGCATCTTTTCAGAAAGGTCTGGCTTCCACCTCAGATGCTGTTGCTTCGCTTTCTTCAGTCTCTCTTGTAAAACATCTCTAGGCAAGCATATTTCCTTACGTGGAAAAATCAGGGGCCGTGGCGTTGTCCGGATTAAAAAAGAAGCGTGAAAAGTGCATGTCCACGATTTGATTTCAATTATTTTGCTTCCTTAACATCCACTAAGTGGTAAGAACAGTAATGTGCATGTGTCATGAATCCAACTGTAAGTTTGCAAGTGCACTTGTTTCTTTGTATATGTGGCCCTTTAAAAGGATTCAGTTGTTTTCAATTGCACTGTATGGCACGTTTATCTATTTAGGTCTGAGTCATTTTGCATCTACGTGGAGTTTAAAGCACACTGTGCATGCACGACTGTAAATGTATGTGTTGATGACGATATTAACATGGATCGGGTCTGATGTAACAGGAGTTAACATTCACATCAAACAGACTGTTAGATTATGGCTGTAGAGAATCCGTTGATAACTGTGCGTGTGCTTGTCTGGGAGAGCAGTGTGTTTGCAGCTGAGTGAGGTAACTCACTCAGATCCTTTCTGATCTTGAACGCAGGGAAAAAAAACAAACCCTACTTTCTGTAGTTGTCGTCACAACTCAACTACTTGCTGCCGCCATTTGTAAAAATGTGTTTTTTCCTGTTTGTTCTCGCTCTGTTCTTTTCTTTGATGAAAAACATAAACCATATTTTGTTTAAATAAAAAGGTACGGTTTGTGATCTCAAGCCCAATGGGTCTAACAACGTTACTGTGTGTCTCTTTGTGTGTAGAGTACAGTCGTTTCGAGGCAAAGATCCATGACCTGAGGGAACAGATGATGACCAGCAGTGTCAGCTCCAGCTCCACGTCTCTCCGCTCCACACAGAAGCGCACACTTTACGTCAGGTACAACACAACGCGCGCGCACACACACAGGGCAGACAGAGGTGACTGATTATCCAGTGTGCATCAATGTGGCACAATCATTCGAAGACCTTATCTCAGCTGTCTACTGTGTGAGGTTATCACATCTGAAATCACAATTAGATGCGTGTGTGGCACAGGGTCACACTCACACATCCACCAGCCTGCCACCTCTGTGAGCGTCCTTCTGTCCTCGTGTCATTCTTGTCCTTGCCCGCCCGATTCCTGGGCTCTTTAGAGCCCAGAAGCGGTTTCAGCTGGAAACCAGCTCCACTTTTTGATGTCCTTTCTTCACAAGAATCACAGTCTTTGAAATATTGATTAAAACGCTGGGTTGCTGGGTCCACATAAGTCACATTGGAGCTCTTGGAAGATCAATCACATGGAAAGCAAAGACAGGAAAAGCAGCTCTAATGGCAACACTAAATGAGGCTTTAGGAAGACAAGCATTTTCTTTTAGGTTACTTCAGTTAAGCTAAAACAGAAAAAGCACCAGAGAATGTGGTCAAAGAACAAATCTGTGGGTATCTATTTGACTTTTTGATTAAAAAACGATGCTTTCTCTAATCATGGCAAGAGATGTCAAAGAACGAGAAGGCACAATCAATCTTTGTGCATTCCAGTAGGCTGTGCCACTGGCTGATTAAAGACCAAGCGTAACATTATAATGAACATCTTCCAGCTGAAATGTCATTGAATGTTGCTCTCTCCTGTATATTTACCATATCATATCATATTTGTCACTTAGAACAATTCAAGCTTTCAATATTAAAGAGTTTGATCTCAGGATCAGGAAGAAGAACCTTTTAACTGGCACAATAAAGCAGAACTGTTAAAAAGGTTGGATGTTTTTCTATGTCCTTCTTAATCTACTAACTCACGTCTGTCAAGTTTTACAATTTTTTTTGATACAAACAGTAAAATATCCTGCACCTCTGTATTTTTCATGTATTTTTTAGCTCAGTTGAGAAAAAAAAAAGCGCATCTCAAAATTGAGTGTATTCTAGACGAAAGGAATATCTGACTTGAGCTGTGTGCAAGTGACCTGAAAGGAAAGAGTGGGTGCAGCTGGGATGAATGTCACCTTCAATAACGCACTCTCTCTCCGCTGAACACGCACATTCTGATCAGACGGAGAGAAAGAGCGTTGCGTCAGAGTCTAAACTTGGAGCTACAGGCCAAAGGTCGCAGTCAGCTATCGGGGAGCTGACCAATAAATCAAAAAGATTTATCCCACTGACTGATCGTCTGCTTTATCTGACTGAGAAACAGGCTGATTGATCCCCTTTCTATTTAATTATAAAACCCTTTTTATTTCATAAAAAATTGATTCCTTACAGCAAGATGCTAGAGGACTCTTGATGCTTCTGCCTCAAATCCCCCCTCATTAAAACAAATCCTCATACTGAACTATATATCCAGTGGCTCATTATCAGGAAACATGGCATTGCAGCTGTTTGACATCATGTTTGTTAAATTTTTAAGTAGTTAGCCGCAGGCATGATTATCATTAGCATAAATTAAGCGTACCCCCATCCACTGTTTTCATTTGGCTCAGGCTAAAAGTGAGGAGAAGTGTCCACTTGATTAAATGATTAGAAGCCTGCATTAGAATGTCTTCTACCAGAGTGCACCTAAATTAAATTCTGCTGTGGAGATAAACTTTTAACTATGTCTGAGGGGAATGGCCACCATCCATTTAGGGGGCTCTTTCTCAACAAAGTTAACACGAAGGAAACTGAGAGTCTGCTGCATGTTGCTGCTTTAACGAGGCATCGGCCAAGCAGTGCTTCTTAACATTTCCTAATTATCATTGAACCCAAAGTGCAGATAAGGCTGATGTCATTAATCACGAGTCTGTAGGAGTTTAGTTCTAACCTGATAACAGTGTCGTAAGAAATGACATCACAGTTCATCGTGACATGTGAATGACACAAATCACACTTTCACTGTACAAAACCCCAAAGTTACAGACGTTATATGCATGTTTCCATATAAATTACCATAATACATATTTTAGGCCACCACATCGTCAGTGTTAACGGCAGTCTTCCTCCAACTCTTTTCAAAATCAGGATCTTTCACGGTTGCAGACAGTAATGTAATAACCCCTCCAACAGCCCGCGTAAAGCATAAATCACTGTCGTGCAAGAACTTCCTATATCTGGAGACTGCCCAGAAGTGACCAATCAAATTGCACTGTGAGACTGGCAGCTGATTGGTCGAGCCGAGGATGTCGGTGCATGACAGATGGCTTTGTGTGTGCGTGTGGAGTACTCTGGGCTGCTGCCGTGTGTACTTGTGTGTGTATACAGGATCTGTGTGTGCATAAATGTTGTGTGTAAAAGACAGGCTAACCTTTCGTCAGAGGAAATGTCACTGAAACAAAGTGACATACTGTATGTGCAGCTGTGCTTTGCATGAAAGGTGAGCATGTGTCCTCTCCTCCATTCTTCTTCTTTCCTGCCTCATTTTACATTCACACCATTATGGTCTATTTTAAACACAGCCTATGGTTCAGTAGCATTGTAATTGTATATCTCACTGCGGAAAGGCTCAGGGGTTGCTGCAGTAAAAAGATGATGTCCTGTCTTCATTGAAGGTATAGACTTTATTTTAAATGTCTGAATCCTTCGTTGTCTTTTTGTATATTAGAAAGATTCTCAGTCAGTTGTCACCTGTCGGTGTCCATATACTATATAAAGATCATTTTATTCTTGCTTTGGTCTGAATGTGTGCACTGAAAAATCAGAGCTGTGTCTGCTGAACTGAGTCCTGTTGCAAGCATTTTAAAAAGCTGCAGCAAGTCCTGAAACCGAGTGTTATAGTTTCAAAGTTTAGTTTATTTTATGGCTTTTTTCAACCTAATATAGTGACATTTAATGTTAGAATTCATTTTCTGCTGAAGGCTGTGGGAAGGGGAGTCGTATATGTTACAAAGCCCTAAGGCAAATTTTGTGTTTTAGGCTGTACAAATGTTGGAATAATGTACGCTCAGGACCAGTTATGCAAATAGTTTTTTACTACCACCCCAGTAACTCCGGTGGTCCAGATGTTCATATATTTTAAAGTGAATTTCAACATAAGATCAGATTTTTTGTGTGAAAATGGAGAAAGTCAAAAGTATTTCTGATAATCTGAGAGATCTGTGAGTATCATTTAAACATTCAATTCAGTTTTATTTATATAGCTCCAGATCACAGTGAGAGTTGCCTCAAGGAGCTCTGTATTGTAACGCGGAGACAATAATATGAGAGAAAAACAGGAACAATCAGAGGATCATCTATGAGCAAACACTTGGCCACAGTGGGAAGGTAAAACCCTTTTAACAGAGGAAACCTCCATCATAAGCAGGCTCAGGGAGGGACGGGTGTTTGCCACGAGCCGTTGGGGGAGAGGGGAGGAAGACAAATACACTGTGGAAGAGAACCAGAGGTTAATAATAACTCATGATTAAATGCGGAGAATAAACACATGCTCAATGAAAACAGGTGAGTGAAGAAGAAACACTCAGAGAGGGTTCAGGCTCACCCGATCTGACCCTATATGCTTTATCAGAAAGTAAAGTCGAATCTTAAAAGTAGAGATGACGTATCTTTTCTTTTGATGTTTTAAAGAAGAGGGGCCTGAAAGCTGAAGGCTCTGCCCCCTAGTCGACTTTAAAATATCTTAGGAACTACAAATAAGCCAGCACCCTGACAGAAAAGTGTTTTATTGTAGTGATATGGCACATAGGCTACGTTCACACTGCAGGTCTTAATGCTCAATTCCGATTTTTTGATCAAATCCGATTTTTTTTGTCTGCTTGTTCACACTACAAATAAAATGCGACAGCAAACGCGCTCTAGTGTGATCGCTCAAAGCGGCCCGCATGCGCAAAAGAAGACGTCACACACAACGTGCTCTGTTTGGACCCAGAGCAAACAATATTGTTTGACTGATGGCCCTTAATATAAAGACTTCGGACTTCACGTATACCCAATTTTTGCTTTAAGTTATTTTGTTATTTACAAAATAACTTAATTAGGTTAATGTAACCTTATTAGGTTAGGTTACATTAACCTAATTTACATATTAGGTTAATGTAACCTAATATGTAAATTAGGTTAATGTAACCTAACCTTATTAGGTTAGGTTACATTAACCTAATTTACATATTAGGTTAATGTAAATAACCTAATAATCATCCTTATTGCTGTTTTAGAGAGGAGCGGTGCTTCAAAGGATAGCTGCAGATTTCTGTCAGAATCTGCAGATTATACTGTACAAATAAAATGTTCACGTTTCTCCAACGTTGTCTTCGCAGCAGTTTCACCGGATGGCAAGGAAGCGTTCGCGATGTCTTCTCGGGCGCTTCTCCGGCGCTGATAATTGGCGTCTGTCTTGTTTCAATGATGTAAAAGACGGATTTAATGCGACCTGACCGTTCACACAGCAGTCGCTTTCTGAAACATCGGATATGTATCGGATTCAGAACCACATACGAAAGTGACCCAGATCGGAATTGAAATATCGGATTTGTGCCGTTCACACTGTCATCCCATGATCGGATATGGGTCGCATAGGGTCAAAAAAATCGGATTTAATGCGCTTTCGCCTGCAGTGTGAACGTAGCCTAAGAGGTCTTTAAGGTAAGATGGGGCCTGATTATTCAAGACCTGTATGTGAGGAGGATTTGATGCAGGATTTAACTGGGAACCAATGAAGAGAATCTAATATGTTAGAAATATACTCTTTTTGACCCCCTCCCTTGGTGGTCTGGGGCGGCTTGGACCTGTGGGGAGCTCTGCTGGGTACCAGATGGTTATTGGGCGCCTGGAGCCCTGGGGCCCTGATCTCAGTTCGTACTGGGGTGTTTGGCCTCTGGCAGGGTCAGCTGCCCATCGCCTCTGGTCTTCTGGGACTCCCGCAGATATCACCGAGATCTGTGGCCTTAGGTCTTCCGTAGTCTTGGGGGACTGCGGAAGATTCGGTTCTCCTGGATCCATCTCTGTGCCTCCGGCTCCTGGGGGGAGTTGCTGCAGCTTTCCACCCTCATTTTCAAGTGCATTTCATGACAAAGACACGTACACACTCACAATCGACACTCTCGCTTTCTCTCTCACACTCACACACACACACACACACACACACACACACACACACACACACACACAAGAAGATTGTTGATTTATGTACCTGTGCATTTTCGAATGTTTGTGCTGCAGGTGTTGTATGTTTGTTTTTCTTACAGATGCGGTTGCCGATGCATTATGCATTTCTATTTGTATTACGCCTTCCACTGCACACCCGCCCCCACCCTTTTTTTCTCTCCTGACTCTCCTGCCTTAGACATTGTCATACTATATTCCACAAATAATGTAAAACTTGAAATGACACAAATAGAAATGAAGAAATAAACAGATAAAAACAGATTATTTAAAAAACAACAACAACAGTGTGCTCTCACTCTACTTCCTCAGCATCAACACACAGTGCATGCCTGTTAGGGAACATGACTGAGGCTGTTACATGTGCTGCTGTAATGTCAGTTAGATGGTAAGCTGTTCTCTCTTAGCTTTGTGCTGCAGAATGATAATGTCTGTTATCACAAGCGTGCAGTTAATGTTGTGTGATGTTGTGTACCGCTAATCTACATGTGAATGGGGGTTTACTTTAATTTGGCTGTTTCGCCTATGACAGCAGTGTCACACAGCCGTTTTCACCTCTGGAAATAATATGCACATGTGCAGTAATTCTATATGAGTATTCATTGGAAAGTTAAACTGCAGTGCTCTTTGGACAAAAGGCTGCTGGCTATGCAAAATCTCTAACACAATGGGTGTGTGTTTCTTTTACAGACTGGTTACAGTAATTTATGTGTGCTTCCCCACTGGACAAATTCCTCAGAGGAATTCAAATGAATGTAATACTGAGAACAGGTCATTGATTTTACGGACCCAGGCACACAATTTAGGCAATAATCGGATTGCTGTACAAAAATAGCATTTACATGCTATGTAATGTTGAAAATGTCCACAGGTTAACACACACACTGTGCTATAATTGCAGTCTGTTAGGTGGCTACACGCTGCTACATGCTGCAGTAATTAAATGTGTGTCCCTTCCCTCGAGTAATTCGATTTCAAAGGTTCTCATGTACAAATAAACTGAGTGTAATTGATAACCTGTAACTGATTTAACAGAATTATATTTACATAGCTGCGACTTTAATAACTCTGTACACCATCCATCATTGTAACTTGGTGGCTGCAAAATTAGGCAGGATGTGTTTTTTTTATTGTATGTTATAGAGATTGACAGACCACGTGACTTTCGCGCATTGCATGCCGGTAACTCGTGGCAAAACAATCAAAGTACCGCATCAAATGCAAGCATTTGCAGCACCGCAAAACGTTCATTCTCTGGTTCCAGTACCTTCTTGCTTTTTCTTTGCCCCCCAAAAAAGTTATGTACAAAACGAAGGAGAACAATGCCGGTCTGTACAAAGACAGACTTGATGAAAAGGCAAAGAAAAGATACGAGGAAAAAATCAAAGGAGTGAAAAGGTTAGACCCTTACGCGCACACAGAGGGGCAAAAGACGTGCTGCCCAACTTTCACCACGCTCATATTTATAATTATACGGTTCTTGGAGTGAGTGCATACACTCATGAAGTTTAGTAACTTAAGGTCACTGCAACAAGCCCCGGTACAGTTTACCGACGGATGGGTACAGGACCTTGAAATGCACCGTGTAGAACGAAAGACCATCGTACGTATCATAAGTTTACCAGTCTCACAAATCGTCTTCATAAATACACAGTCGTTAACCGTTTACTAATAGGACCTTTGAGCTCAACGGTAATTAATTAGTAGTGGAAATAATTTCTGGTTCGCATTACAGAAATGTAGCAGTGACAATAATATTGTATGCTGTAATCGTACTGGGCAATTAGTGATAGCATAGCGCCACAATTTCTGTTCAGCGCCAGACTTGCTTGTAACCTATATCACCAATTATGTTATGAAAAATTACGTATTAACTACTACAAAACACTGACCTTTGTGGAAATGCTTGGAGCAGACTAACCTGTGAGCTGGAGTGTTCTGGGACGTCATATTTGGTCTTTGAATGGCTGCAATCCAGGCCATCCGTCGCCTCTTTTTACTTCAGAAACATGGCTCGAATAATTTCTCTTCAACGACGTAATCCGATAAAAAAAAACGATCTCTTTACCCGTCGGCTTCCCGTGGCTGTCATGCGACCGGCTATTGCAGTTAATAATACGACAGCTTCTTGACAGTTTTTTGTGTTTCTTTTTATCGCTGTGTAACTGATTTCAATTGAAAGCCTGCGTGCGCTAGTACCTCTTGCCACGAGTTCCCAGAATTCTTTGCGGTTTTACCCTCGAATGACGTCACATTTTCAATCTCTATATTTTCTGCTTCTAGTTGCAGCAAATATCCGCTAATTTAAAAAAGTACTTTATGTTTACAGCTTGTGATGTTCATGTACCTTATCGCGCTATTTAGAATACCTGACTTTTCTTTCACTTTATGGGAACATATCTAAATATCTCACTGTACAGTAGCTCCCATTACAACAGATCTATAGGCTACATGTGGTCTACTAAAATCATTTTTTTTTTTTTGAAAATATTTTTATTGAAAAAAGAAAACAACAGTACTTGCAGTTACCGAAATACAATCAACCTTTCTTCATTTTTCTAAGTAAATAAACTTATAAAAAAAAAAAAAAACCCCAACGCATTCTAAAAGAAAGACCCCCCCCCCCCCCCCCCCCCGTCCCACACAGATCAACACAACCATCAAACATATTAGAGGAATATAACAGTAGCAGAAGTACATTTAAACAGGCAATACCTCTAGACTAGCAAAATAAGAGATAAAGGGTTGCCACTTGTGAAAAAATTTCTAAAATCATTTTTTAAACACTTTTGTAGAGTTTCTTCTGATTTTTCCTACAAAGATCAAAATGAGTTCATGCTTATCATAAATATAATTAAATATAACCTATCATGACCATAGCTTAGCATTAAAAAAACATGACTGCTTGTAAAATAGTTTATACAGAGGTTTATATAATTATACGTCTATAACAAGTGGCTGTCTTGCAGTAAATATCAAGTATCACAGCATCGTGCTACCATCGTTGTCACAGGCAACATATTGTCTTTGATGATTACTGTACACAGTTTAAACCGTCTTTAGGTTTAATCTAATCTAATTATCGTTGTCACCAACAGAGCGGCTTAACTAAAGCTTTTGCGCCGTTGCAGCTAATCAGTGTCACCCTGAACACTTTAGTGAATTCACCTGTAATCCTTCTGCCCTGCTCGCAGTCCTGGTAGACAGCGCCTGTTAACTTATATTACAGTAATACTAAAGCAGGCTGTCAGTTTTTAGACTCCACCTAAAATTAAAGCGCTCAAGTCTTTTCTTTTATCATCGTGATGTATCGTTAAAAAAGCACGAATGTGTTGTGTTTTTGTACTAATGTCAGGCTCTCTGTTGGCCTGTCTGTGTCTACCTCTCTGTCTAATTTTCTTCTGTTTCTCCTTCTCTGTCTCTGTTCTGTTTTATTGATGAAGGCAGTAGGGACTTTAGGGGATGTTGGTTATTTCAGCTCTACTTCCTTTGCACACACACACACACACAAACACACACGCATACACGCTGGCCTACTTTCCCAGGTCTTTTCCCTCTGGATGGGTTTGCATCTCTGTGGTCACAGAGACAGACTACTACACACACATACACAGTGACACTCACACAGACAGATGTGCACAACTTCAGACACATACGCGGTGCCATGTGCTCCGAGACAAGGTCATAAATTAGTAATTAAAAAAATAATTTGTTGTGTAGAAAAACAGTTCTGAGCTGTTTTTCATCTTATATTTATTCCAGCACGTCTTTCTATCTGTTTAGAGAAAAAAAAATCTAGTTTCAAACTTCAAAATGAAATGTATATGTCATCAACTAACCTGTCCTCCAGCAGAATGGCTTGTCACGCTGAAGATGAGCGTGTAACTGCATGCGTCATTTGTTTTCTGTCCCCCTGCAGGGCCTTGTTTGACTATGATGGAAGTGCTTCGGATCTGAGCGCACCCAATCAGGCCCTGCCCTTTCATTTTGGGGATATCCTCCACGTGAGCAGCGCCAGCGAAGAGGAGTGGTGGCCCGCCCGTCACCTCAGCCCCCCGCCCCCAAACTGCCCGGAAGTCGGGGTCATCCCCAGCCGCCGGAGGTCAGAGTTCAAAGGGTTTCAGATGGGAGTGGGTGGATGGTTTTATTGATTTTTGTTTTATTAACTAACGTAGAAGCGCTAAAGTCGAGTCCGCCCATTCCCTGCTCACATAACAAACACTCGTCTCACCGCAGCATAAATCAATCCGTTAATTGTCTTGAAGCTGCTACCTGTGTACATGCAGTATTTCACTAGCCCCATCTCCACTACAATATCCACAAGAGGGAAGTTAATACTGTTGCTCCCCACTGTCCTGACTGTGAGGACGATGCAGCTGGGTTAGGTGCCAACCATAAGCGTCCAGTTATATAATCGGTTTCCCATCAGTTCATCTTTTTTATTTGTCTTTTAAATATGAAGCATTTTGCTTGAAATTAGATGAAAAATAGTGGCAGTATTTATAGAAAGAATGTGGCATCAAATCTAGTTTTGAGTTGTTGCTATCAGCTAAAAATGTTCACATTTGAATCTTTGTTCAATACAAATATTGAATGATAACTTTTACACTTATATTTTCTTTCTGTTCATCTGTTAGAAATCTGAATCTGACTCTTGCCTTAAAATGAAGTATTATTGAGTTTTTCACACATACAGATGAAATCAAATGAAAATGAAAACAGTCCAGACCAGAATGAGCGTCAGTGTGGTCTTCAGTTATTTCTTTAGGATGAGGATTATTATAATACAAGTCTGTCCAGGCTTATTGTGATAGGCCACTATACAGCAGACCCTGGAGTCAAACATAAACCTTCACAAAATTTAATCAGAAAACTAAGAAGACTAATAAGAAAACAAACAAATGTGTTTGTCCACAGTGGTTTGTTCACATTGGCACCTTTCCATGAGGAATATCAAGGTGGAAGACTGTGTATCTTCTATTTCTTCTATTTCTATTTGTTTGTTGTGGCTCAAAATAAAAGAGACAGAGAAAAAAAATCTACTTAGTTTCAATGTGTCATCCCATTCTGAGTTAATTTGACGGAGAATGATGTGTGCCACATACGAAGCACCGGACCAAACGCTGGATTTCAGCTCCGTGCTGTTTAAAATACAGACAGCTTGGCAGCTGTTTCCTGGGGACAGCATCCGTGGTCGGAGATTCATTTTCAAATTAGCTTCAGTCTTTTCACCAGAGTGTCGTTTTTGTGTTGACTCATATCACTGCGAGCATCATCATTATGAAGAATCTGCTGAATGTAATCCTGTGGTGGAAATATATGCCAACTTTCCTTCCTTCTACCTTCTCCACTTGTTTCGCCCTGTGGACGAGGTGACAGACAGATGTTAGATTTCTGAGGTGCAATGAGAAGACAATTTAAGACGAGTCGTTTTACCATCCGTGACACAGAGGGAGGCGATGACCAGGGGCAGAGGGATGTGGAAAGTGATGGAGTGTAAGGAAGGGAAGTGAAGGAGTGTTAGAGAGGAAAGAAGGGATTCAAGGTGGCAAGGAAGCGTAGGAGTGAGTGAAATGAGCGGATTGTCACATATGGGTTTGACAGAGAGGTATTAATAGACTGAGGTGTGAGAGCAGAGGCTTGAGCATTAGGGCTACGTAGATAACTGTGTTATAGTTTAAAAAAACAGCCTAGACACAGAAGTAATAGAAATTCATATATTACAGGCTGTAGTTTGAAAATTGTTAAAGATGTTAGAATATGTCTGCCAGAGATTTTACCATTTATCTGTCTGCAGGATATTAAAAATGATAAGCTGGATTATGCGCTATTAGCATTAGTGTTATGATGAAAGGTAATTATTAAAGTTCAGTCAGTCTTTTAATGTAAGCTGTGTTCAGCCTCTGATATAACTATTCAATCATCCCTCCTGCTGCTCTCCTCTCTTCTTTTCCATGGAGGTCTCTTTATTCTACTCCTCTTTAACTTCTTGTCTCCTTTTCCTCTCGTCTGCTCCTTTTCTTCTTTTTTTAATCTTGCTTCTTCTCCTCTTTCTGCTCACCTGCACTGTTTTTTTCCTCCTGCCTTTTTCCGAGGACATTTTTTTAGAGATAAAGTTAAGTGTAAGCATGCTCTTATAAAGATGTCAGCATTCAAAGAACAGGATAACCCAGAATTTATCTTTAGTTATCATTGCGATGTTCTTTTTTGTTCACTACGTTATTGCTGGTTTGTCGAGCTGTTTACAGACATCAGGGGGCTAAAAGCTGTATTACATAAGGCTTTTTACAAAGACACATCTGGCTTTTTTAAATTAAAAAAGAAAGCTAAGCAGCAGAGAAACAGGTCCCAGAGATTCAGCTTATTTGAAATTCTAGAGTTGGATGTGATCGCCAGCAGGAAATGGTCCTGCACAGGAAGTGACAAAGCTAAATTTAAACACAGGAGACAAAAATGTCCCCACAGCAGGAGCAAGTGAAGCCTTCACAGGGAGGAAATGCCTTCTACACCCGAGTATGCTGGGGTGTTTCGATGCCGTCTCGGTCTTTTATTCCTTTGCACCTGTTTTTAGGTGATCACAGCCCGTTTAGATTAATGGACACGACCATGCAATCGGCTCTTCGCTGTCAACTTACATAACATCTGGATAAGTGCACAAAATTCCCTCTGCTTCCTCTCAGTGCTATTTTAAACCCCCGTAATCTCATACTGATGCTTAAAGATATACAGTTTCAAAATTCCAATAAAGTAAGCTGCAAAATTACTTTTCAGATAAAACAATATGTTGTGGCTTTGTTCAAATCAACTTGAAACACTCGTTGTGACGTTAAATTAGTTTTACAGTTTCAGGGTGCTAATTGAGCTGATTCGCTGTTCATATTTTTTTCATCCTCTCTCTGCATGCCTCCTAACGTTTGCACCTGTCTTTTGCTTTATTCACAGGGCAGAAAAGAAGGAGAGGTCGAGGTTAAAGACGGTCAGAGTGAGCAGGTCTCAGGACAGATCAGTGAGTATGAATGTTTGTCATAAATCGTAGAACTCAAACCAGTTCTCAAACCAGTATACTTTAATTCAAGGTGTTGAACATAACAGTAAAATGTCAAAAGAAGTAAAAAACAAAGCTTGAGCTCTTTACTCTATTGAAAAAACATGACATTAAATGTCTTATTTTAATTTTTTTCTTACTTTGAGCAGTAAGGCTATGTTCACACTGCAGGTCTTAATTCCAATTTTTTGATCAAATCCAATTTTTTTGTCTGCTCGTTCACACTACAAATAAAATGTGACAGCAAACGCGCTCTAGTGTGAACGCTCAAAGTGGCCCGCATGCGCAAAAGAAGACTTCACACACAACGCGCTCTGTTTGGACCCAGAGCAAACAGTATTGTTTGACTGATGGCCCTTAATATAAAGACTTGTTTCGGACTTTACATTTCCCAATTTTTGCTTTAAGTTATTTTGTTGTTTACATAATAATGTAGATAACCTAATAATGATCCTTATTGCTGTTTTAGAGGAGCGGTGCTTCAAAGGAAAGTTGCAGATTTCTGTCAGAATCTGCAGATTATACAGTACAAATAAAATGTTCACGTTTCTCCAACGTTGTCTTCCCAACAGTTTCACTGACATCTACACTGGATGGCCAGGAAGCGTTCAGATGTCTTCTCAGGCGCTTCTCCGGCGCTGATAATTGGCGTCTGTCTTGTGTCAGTGACGTAAAAGACAGATTTAATGCGACCTGACCATTCAAACAGCAGTCGCTTTCTAAAACATCGGATATGTATCGGATTCAGAACCACATACGAAAGTGACCCAGATCGGATTTGAATATATCGGATTTGTGCCGTTCACACTGTCATACCATGATCGGATATGGGTCGCATAGGGTCAGAAAAATCGGATTTGATGCGCTTTCGCCTGCAGTGTGAACGTAGCCTAAGGTGGATATTGTGTTGGTTTAAGAACTGTAGGTCAGATGAAACAAAGCAGTTGGTTGGTTGTTTTCTGACAGTTGGTAGATTGACAGCTGAAGGTAGACACCAACAAAATATGATGGGGTTTTTTGTTGTTTGTTTTTTAAATGACTAATTGAATCTGATTACAGAGAAGGCACAATGTCAGGCTGTACTTGTGTTAAATATTTTGTGCGCAGGGTAATTGCAGAGAAAGTACGGTTATGCTGTAACCTTGGTTCTCTGAGTGAGAGACTCTCTCCACATATTCCATATGTGGGGGGTCATACCCCGAACTTATGTAACGGAGTGGAGAGATAGTCTCCATATGACAGAGAATGGTTTTCTCTCTAAAGGCTTCAGCAACATTTGAAGCACAAAGAGCAACTTTATCATGCTGTTATGAGGTCATTGGTGTGATCTTAAAATAGTACAGATGTGTACAGTGTCAGTAAACATCTAAAAGCTATTTTGTGCTTCACTACAGGCAGTCTCAATTGAGAGGCACAACAGCTTGTTATTTCCTTCAGTCGCATCAAACATTTGCTTTTACTCTCACGAGACAACACCTACTGTATATCTAGTGGATATAACAATCACAATGATTTTCTGTTGGTAGTGGAGATAGAAGCAGGATTTTAATGTGATAAAATCCACAAAGAAAGGAGGCTGGGTGTTAAAACAACAAAATTAAAGTCATCTGATTGCCTGCTGTGTTCGAACAACAATCTATGGTTTCTTTAAACCACAGCAATGTTAAACTTGGTATTTTACCTAAAACCATGATTTTATCGCAAAACTACATGAGGGATTGCTATTCCTGAACTTTACCAAAACTCAATAAGGACAGTTATTGCTCATTTCCAGCTGATTCATTTTATTCCAGGACTTAAAGGAGATTTTCAGAATGCAAAGCAAAAACAAAAGGCTGTAACTAAAGCTGCTTCAGGCTGAGGTCAGCTGTGTCACTATTTAAACCTTTGGTCATGATTAATGCAAACATCTAAAATTTCCAACAGTACACACCTATCGTAGCTATAACAGATAATAAGGGGAAGTGCAACAACAGCTGAAGCTGATTGCTGGATTGATTAGTAAATGACAGAGGGAATAAAGGTCGCTTTTCAGAGAGCTACAGGCAATCATGAGTGCTAATGTTGCTGATATCGATTTAGTTTAACCTTGTGTTATTTGATAGGTTGTCTGTTTATGAACAATGAACAATTTTTCTGCCATTACTTTAATAAAGTTTAAGTTCTTAATTGGCACTAGAATTAAAAAAAATCTATTCTTTATGGAGCCTTTAAATCGCATTTTATTTGTAGTTCAGTCAGTGACTGGGTTGGCTCCATTGCCCCTGTTAGTGACAGCCACACCACCTGTTAGTAGATAAAGAATTGCAGGGGGAAACCTTAATTAAAAGTCAAACTACAGAGAGAGTGGCAGTTTTCTCTCCGTTTTTTATGTAGATATTTGTGACGTAGAAAAGTTTCAGTCTGAGTCCTTAGGTGAGGCAACAATGTGACTTTATTCACACTTTACACAGTGTGATGCTGAGCACAGGTTTAACACATGCTATTGATATCACCGTGTTGTCAGCGCACACTCTCACTCTGCCTCTGTTTTCTTCACACTGTTTGAATCAGCAACGCTGCAATCAGCAGCTCCGTGTGGTGAAGAGATGATAATTAAAAATTGCCAAGCATGCAAACACACACACACACACACACACACACACACACACACACACACACACACTGCTGCACTAACACTGTAATTATTCTTGCTCTCTAAAACTTTGGGTATATGCGTTCGCAGTAGAGAGCTCAAAGCTTTCAAATAGGCCTCTGTTGATAATAGTCAAGATACTCCTGGAATAATTTTCAATATGATAATTAATTGTGTCTTTACCACCCACCCCCCTCTCTCTGTCTCTCTCTGTCTCTCTTTGTCTTTGCAGGATCAGGATGATAAAGGTAGGTATTCTCTCTCTCAGCGACACCTGCTGGTCAGAACATGTAATTCCACCTCTTCTCAAATCTGACCAGACCTAAACTCTGTTAAGTTTCCAGTTGGAGGAGAAGTAATAGGATGCAATTAAATATAGAGTTCATTACACACCTAACATACAAAGTCTGGAGCAGTACTCCAAAAACCAGTTGTTCAGTACAAGTCTACCTTAAAGTAAGTTGTCCTTAAAATTTACTCTACAAAGTTAAAAAAAAAAAAAAAGTGTCAACTTTGGAATAAGTTATGTTCAGCTAAATGTCCAAATGTGCATTTGCACAGAAGAGGTCTAGATTGTTTTACTTTTATGCATCAAGAAGGCGCATTTAAATGTCCAGTATGAATATTTACAGCAAGTAAAAGCTATTAGAAAATTAATACTGACATCTGAAATGTGGAACTTGCTCACATTTGATGGTTCTTGATAATAAAGGTTTCTGTTAATTTCCAAAAGCTACAACATTGATAATTTAGTTAGAGTCTATAAATAAGCACAGACAGGCTCCCTCAGAAAAAGTGCAAGACAACTTAAAATATACATGGTAATCTCCTGAATTTCTTATTCAATTTAATTGCCCATTAAATTGCTCAATCTCTAAACTTTTCTAGCTTTGTTATGAGTTAGCTGTGAAACTATTGCACATCATTTTCTAACCCTCAAACGAGCAGAGCGAACTAAACGGGCTCATTGGAGTCTGTTATGCCTCCTTATAGTTTATAGGGGAATATTTTTTTAAATAGCTCTCTTATCATGACAGATATTTATAAGATTGTTGGGACTGCTTTTTTAATATTTTACGCTCTTTATCTTATAGTATGAAGCTATTTGAAGTGACTGTTGTTGTGAATTGGTGCTGTACACATTGAATTAGTAAGATAAAATAATCAGCGTTCTAATTCGGTCGTGGTTTTCATTATTTTTTTATGCTAAAAAACTAAAATGTACAAACATAATTGAGATATTATTTGTGTTTTACTTATTACATTACAAAATGTCTTTGTTTCAGTAATGCTAGAAAAAAAACTTCAGCCTTTTTTTTCTTTTGTTACTTAAAACACAAATTGCAAAATCAAATCAAAAAAGCAAAATATTAAAAAAATCCACTAATTTACACAAATATATATAACACCATGTGTGTACTAGTCTGTGTTTAATTTGCAGATGTAAGGAAAGAAGTCAATTTATACGTAGATATAGATCCTGCCCAAAGGACAGTACAATACAATACAATACAATACAATACAATAGCCCCATTTAATCTGAGACATTGGAAAAACAGTTTTGGAGTAAACCTTAGAAATTGCCCTTTATTGCATCAGAAAAAATACAACTCGTGTACAGTTTGACTGAGTTCTCTGAGCATTGTTGTACTTTTCCTTGTGTATTAAGCAGTAGATGTTATAATTGAGATATTACAGCACCTAATGTACATGGAAAACCACATATATAGAAACTGGATGGATGGAATTCTGTTTTGAAAAGTGAAACCACGTCAGTGAATGCAAGTTTGTACATGTGTTTACATATGTGTGTGTGTTGTATGTGTGTTCATATATATATGTGTGTGTGTGTGCTGACTCTGACCTGTCTTGTCCTTCCAGAGCTGGTAACCTCTGGCACCAGTGATAATGAGAGTAGTTCCTGTAAGTCTAGCCCCTCCTCTGTCCCCTCTCTCTCTCTCTCTCTCCTAAATTTACTTTTCTTCTTCACTCTGTTCTTGATCTTTTAAACTTTGCCTCTCAGTTCATCACCTGCTTGATGTAGCTGCTGGGCTGTAGGTTTTTCTCTGTGTGTGCTTGTGGGTGTGTCGCGCGTATTCGTGTGCTGTGGTTTACTTTAGTTTTACGTGCATGTCTTTGTGTGTACAGTTTACCTTTCTCTGCTTCTGCAGCCTGCTTTTCCAGAGCTGTTGAAGAACTCTTTTTCCAAAAGTAGAAATGGTTAAGGGCGTGATATGTTGTCAAGTGTTGGTCCTTTTAATGTGTCTTTCATTTGTGTTTGTTTAAACAGCTGGTCAGGAGGAGATCCTTCTCACCTACCAACCTGTCATGCAGCATGAAGGTCAGTGGCTTCCCTTTCCTCCTCGGTTTGTTGTTGTTTTTCATGTGTGTTAGCTTAGCTTATGTAGATAAATTAAAGTGCTTCTCTACTCAAAACTGTGTTTTAATCTTTATCATTTCTCATTGGAAAGAATTTGTCATTTTGACAGGGGAATTGTGTTGAAAGTGCTCGCTGTGTTTGTTTAGTGTTTACCTGCAAACAGCATTTTTGAAGCGAATCCGAGGCCGTTGCAAAAGAAATCTAAAACTTCAAAACCATTTAAATCAGTTGATGTAACTTTAAGAATCAACACATCTTAGACAATGTATTATTAAAGCAGAGTACTTTGTAACATCTTTAAACATGCCTGGGGGAAGTAATTAATTGAGTTTGTAAGAATTCATTATTTTAGAAAAAAAACAGTCGACCGGTAGTTGGAAAACCTTCCCGTAGCTTGCTTAAATCCCACTGAAGCAGCGGTGGGTCAGTCATTACAAACTTCCTAGCTGTATTAAATAAATCATCTGGAGCAAGCTGCATTAAAATTTTTATAGATTTTAGGGTCCTCTTGATGCACGCTTTCCAGTTTTTTTTTTTCTTTTGAGTGAGGTGACTTGAGGTAAAAATGACTGATTTCAGACAGGCAGAGTTAAAGGGCTGGTATAAGTTTTTTAAAACTGTGAATCCTTCAAAGACGCTCCAGAGGAGTGGATTTTACACGTTGACGGAACCTGTTTTTTTTTTGTCAATTCTCAGTTAATTACACACGGCCAGTCATTGTGCTTGGACCAATGAAAGATCGGGTTAACGATGACCTCATCTCCGAGTTCCCTGACAAGTTTGGCTCCTGCGTCCCACGTGAGTGTCTTTAGTTCATTATAAATCCCAGTAGAAACCTGTAACAGTTACTGGAGCTTTGCAAACCTTATGACCTTGAGGCAATAAATCAAAATTGCAAAGTCATGCCTAATTTTAATACATTTTTTATGAGCTCAGTGAAGGGTCACGTTTGCCTCATTTAGTTTTTTAGGTTAGAAAAAAACTGACAAACATTTTTATGAGATTCCCAAACCCCCAACAAATGGATGTCCTACCCTGAAGACAGATGAGTCCCTAATGCGACATAATGTTGTGTTTTTGCTTTTTAATCTTAATGTTTCAGGCTAATATGTGCACTGAGGTGCTCATGAGCAGGATACTGCACACTAAGATATTTTATTTCTTTGCCTGAGTCTGTGTAAATTCTGATCTTTAGACACAACACGGCCACGGAGAGACTACGAGGTGGATGGCAGAGATTACCACTTCATGTCCTCCAGAGAGCTCATGGAGCGAGAGATTCAGGAGCACAAGTTCATCGAGGCTGGACAGTATAACAACCATCTGTATGGAACCAGCATACAGTCTGTCAAAGAGGTCGCTGACAAGGTGAGACAGAGACACGATCAATGGGAAAAAGAGAGCGAGGGTATGGGAAAAAAGAATGTCTGACTCCGTGTCTCTCCCACAGGGCAAGCACTGCATACTGGATGTATCAGGGAACGCGATAAAGCGTCTCCAGATGGCAGGCCTCCATCCCATCGCTATCCTCATTAGACCACTCAGTGTCGACAACATTTTGTAAGTGACACAACGTAACTGTTCAAAGACATCTATCTGAGCATCTGTCTTGCACCTGTTCTTTCAAAGCTCAAGTAATCAAATGGAAAGGTTAAAAATATGATAGTAGTTAAAAAAATTTAAGTAGCATCCTATAAGCATCTTATAAGTAAAAACTATCAGCAACATAAACAAAGCCAGTAGCATTGTATAACTTCTCTAAATAAGTGCCACAAAAATGTTCTAAGAGACGGTTCAAGGTTGACATGACAAATATTAATTCTCAACAGTTCTGCTTTTATGTCATACTGATGAAATACCTCTCATGAAGGTACTTTTTTCTCTTTTTCCATTAAAAAATGTGTAGCTGCATTTATTCGGGAAAAAAACTCAGTGAACTTCATTTTTACCCCTGAGCCGTAGTGAGTTTACTGGACGGCTGATGGGTACCGCTGCCGGTTGACAGTATTTTTATACAATATGCAAAAAGTCAAACGCCTCTACAGTGAGAATGTTGCCTATATTATTTTAAATGAGGGCTAAACTTCACTAATTTAAATAAATGTGAAGCCCAGCTTCTTTTTTGCTTATATGTTCCTTTACTTTTGTTCACTCATCACTTTCCGTTTTCTAAAAGTCACTGAGTCATCTTAACACTGCTGAACTTTACGGAAATATCAGTAGGGCTATTTTTACATAGGGTCTAATGTTTTTTTTTTTACAGAAAACTAACTGTAGTCTCTTTCTGCAGAGAGATGAATAAGCGTCTCACTGAGGAGCAGGCAAGGAAGGCCTACGACAGAGCTGTGAAACTGGAGCAGGAGTTCACAGAGTACTTCACTGGTGAGTCACCTAAACAAAACACATACCTTTAAATCTCCCCCCTCAAGGTTGTCTCCGTGTGCACATCTGGACTGCCTCCGGAGTCGCTGCTACTACTAAATCACTGCAGAAATATTTTGCACTAATAATATCAGGATATTGGGAGTGTATGATAAATACTGTACAGTAAAGTCTCACCTGTGGCGGTTATACACTTTGAAAAGAAAACTGTACACATGAGCTGTATAACTTTGGAAAGTAGGGTAAAAATAACATTTTCCATATCTGCTCAACTTTTTTCGATCAAAGATTAGTATGCTTTGAGGTGTAAGTGAAAATGTGATCAAGTTTATTTTTGTGTTTGAGGAGAATCTGTGGAGGAGGCAGTTTGGAGAAACTGTTAAACATGCAGCAGGGACAAGCTGTGAACCGCACTGGCATATTGTCACCTTTAATGCTGATAAAGTTGTTGGCAAGCTGTGATTTATTCACATATTTATACACGTCGAGTAGTTTTAAAGCTAAGCTATTATACATGTGGGATTGTGTTTTTGGTCCATAAAATCTCATTTAGCTCAGGTTTTGATCTTTACCAACACCTGAAGAGAATATTTGGCCATCCATCTAACTATTTTCTTCCTGTGTGTCACATTATTTGATTTAAACACATCTTTTAATCTTTAATATTTTTCTCTCTCTCTCCTGCAGCAATCGTCCAGGGCTCAACTCTAGAGGAAGTGTATTCGCAGGTGAAGCAGATCATCGAGGAGCAGTCTGGTCCTTACATCTGGGTTCCCACCAAGGAGCGACTCTGAATAAATACCCATATACAACATACTCACACACACACACACACACACACATCAGCCTCTCTGCACACTTCCTTCTTGTCTAATTTTCTATTATCAGCCTGCTTCCTTGCTCTCTTTTTCTTACGCACGCACATCACTACATGCATTGACACATTTACATAAGCACATTCAGTGGGACGAGGCTGGGACTATCTGGGACTGCTGCTTCCTGAAGTGGGAGGAGCTCATGTCTGTCCAGCAGCCTATTGGTGGATCTTCCTACGGCTCAGTTCCTTAATGTTTAAGGAGGTGGTTTAAATCAAGGCGACATGTACCATTATCTGATTTGATTTCATTATTGTTCTTCTTATTGTTGTTGTCGTTGTTGTTTTCATATTAACGAAGGGTAATGCATTCATGTATGGGTTTGTAATGATTATATTGTCACCAAGAGGCAGATTTTTGCACGCTGTAGCTTTAAGAGCATGTTTTTGGGACAAAATCTTGATCTCCTTCCCTCTCTGTCTGTCTCTCCTCATAGCATCACTCCTGTTTACAGTTTCTTACTCATGTTTTTTCTCAATCCTCAATCCTTTCATTCCCTTTCTTCTTTTGACTATCCACAGACTTTAGATATGAGGTGAAAATCATTATAAAATTTTCAATACGCCACAGAATTTTGGCATCAAAACAAATACTGTTTAGAGATGTAGCAAGAATATATTAATCATTTAATCTGTAAGCAATGTGTGACATAATAATAATTATATTAAGAAGCAGCAGTTCTCGATCCGATAACAAAAAAAGATTAAATTCAAATAAATAAAGTGCAAAGCCCTCTATCAGTAGTTTGCTACTAAAAGGTCAAAAACAAACTGCCTCACTGAGTACGTTTGCAGCTCTGTGCCTGCATTTATCACATTTCTGAGAAATATTTTTAATATAACTCACAGTTCTCCATGGTGAGTAGAGATAAGGTCATATTTATCAGGCAGCTCACTGCGATTTACAGCCAAAGAGAAAACACGATAGAGCAGCTCATAAGGCCATCGAACGATCAATCACCAATCAGAGTCAAGTCATCTGCACTGTTGCTCGTTACTTTTTACAAATTCTTATCTTCAGTAGAAATGTATCATCTAATTTACAAAATATATAAATAGTTTGTCTGGAATACAAGGTACAGATGAAGGGAAAATGGTAAAAATCTTTAAAATGTTCAAATCAGATACAAATAACAGATTATGGTACAAGCTGTAGTTTGTGTAAACACTCCAAAACAATAACATTTAAGTCAGAATAAAACCATAAACTGCTCCAGTTTGTTAGGAGAAATAAAATAAAACTGAATTTAGACATTTTTCTTTTTACTTAAGTTCTAAAATTGTACTCGACAGCTCGACAAACAGCGGCCCAGATTCGAGATCGAGTCTGTTTCGTAGAAGCTTTCATCTCAAAGAGGCTTCTCTGCCTTTTCCTTCCACCTCCGCTTCCTTCTCTCAGTCTCACGCCTTCGTGTCTCCTCCTCTGCGCAGTGTGACGTTAGTTACGCACGCCAGCATTAAACAGTGTATCTTCTGCTTCATCATCACTATCATCACGATCATAATCATCATTGTTACGGCTTTCCTTCTTACCGTAGTTGCACTAATGAGGGCTGGTTTCTTAAAAGCATCTTTACCCTCCCAGTGTTTCCGGTCTGCGCACGTGATGCACGACACACTCGCTTTTCCCTCAGCGATGATTGAGCTGCTTTGAGACGAAGCTGGTCGACGCGGTTTTTTTTGGTAAAGGTTAAAAAACACATCATACTGTCGTTGATGAGTATTCTAGGGGTATCGAGTGTACTCTTCTGGAGAAACTTGCTGTTTGGATTAACCATTTAACTCGAATCCACTTTTTCCCCCGCTGGATTTATAATTAATAGTTTAATAGTTTAAGCCTTTATGTGTGACCTCCGCACTCCATCCATAATTATCCAGCTAAGGGTTATATCTTGGAGCCTGTTTTCATTATTTCACAAATGTCTACTTTATGCATTGAAGGATGAAATGTTTGGCTTTTCATTCATTTAAGGAGGCCACACAGCACGAGAAGCAAACCTAACCCTGTAAAGCCTGAGCCATTCCTTTCCTTCTGACAAATGAAAAAAGAAAAAAAGAAATGAATTATAAATACACGAGTTTCAATTTGTATACTTTTTGCTTTATCTGGCATTTTTTAGGTTGATGATATTTAAAGAAGTTTAAAAAAGCTCACAACTCATGTGTTAAATATGACACAGTTGGCGTTATGGGGTTAAAGCTACTCAGTGGAGTCTGTGACCACGTTAACAGCACATGTAACCTAACAATGGCGACTCTGTTGGTCATGTGAAGCTTGCTTAGTGCATCTGTTACCTGTAGTAGTCTTTTCAGAGGCTTTGCTGCTTGTCGCCAGGGCTCAGCTTAACAACACGTGACTAAACTACTTGTACTGAAAACTAAAATGAAAACAACAACAAAAAAAATCATAGCAGTGTTGTTGAGTATATCTGTTTTTTAGCATTGCATCTGCTTTATCGCAACGGCCAGTTAATGCATCCAACTCAGTGGCCTGAAAGGTGCTGTGGAGCAATATTATTTTCACTTTCTTGCAATCCAGGTTGCACCTGTAAAGTTTGTCGCATGACTGCAAAAGATTATTTACACTCTATCCGCCTCATAGATATTTTGTTATTCGGATTAGAGCATACATTCTTGAGAGCCCTTTGCTACGTAATTGGCGTTGGTGTAATGTTTCCAGTTTCTCCAGGGAGCAACATCGCGAGTGCTGAGGTCACGAACGACACTCACCGGAAACACGATGTAACATAATCTCTTGTTTTCCAAACGTAACATTCGAGATCCCGAGATGCTTTTGGCGACGCAGCCCCCACCTGTATGGACCTTGTCAGCCACCCGCTCCCCATCTCCATCCTCCAACCCCAAGGCGACTTCTCCAAGCTGACTGGAGACTGGAGACGTATAGAAAGACTGTTCTGTCAACAGAGTAGCTTTTTATTTCAAATAACAACCAGTTTTTGACCGCATGTGTTTTAAAAGGCTTTAAATGTTTCTCCACAGAATGTTCAGATAGGCCAAATCTGTAATCCTCACCGATTCAGGTCGATCAGTACTGTGTTTGTGTGTTGACAGAACTGGGCTGTCTGTATGACTCTGGCTGTGTGTTTTTAGCCAGGGGACCATGCCACTGTATGTTAGAGTAAAGCACCGATGCAAAGAATCTATTACAGAGATGGAACTATATCTAACATATAATATTTATCCCTGCTCTAACTGCCTATTTTGGTACAAAAAAACATAAATAAAAGTCTTTATTGAGATTTACTGAAATCCTTTTACCTTTAACCGGAGATGATTCTTCTTCTTCTTTTCTTTTTTTTGCATTGTGGAATGTGTATGAATGTGAATATTCTCTTAAAACTGTAATCTAATATAAGTTCCTTTACTCTCACCTCTACTACGAGTTTGTAGTGCTCTCTCTCTGGATGTCTGATTTGACTCTTCAAGCAGCACAATTGGAAAAAAGTAACATTAAATTAGTTCAGGAAAAAAGGGTGCAGATTTTATATTGATTATAAATAGGGTCTTGAATGGGTGCAAATATTAATTGTGTTGACAGGTGTTATTAAGAGTTTTTGTTTACCGTACTTATGCTCAAAAAAAGGGACGCAGATGGAAATTTCTAAACTCACACTGTGTCACCGCTTTCTTGAAGATAATGCTCAACAACAGAGACACACTTATCCAAACACTAGTATTTGTTTTCCAGATGTTTAATATTCAGGTATATTTTATTAATACACATGGTTTGAAAAGTGTCCATTCATCCATCCATGGAGCCTGTCCCAGTTGACTCTGGGTGACCCTGGACAGTTTACTAATCCATCACAGGGCAAACACAGAGACAGCCACACCTGCTCTCACCTCTAAGGGTTAATTTAGAATCATTTACAAACGTAAAGTGCACCACTGTGCTGCACACATATGTAACCTCTATGGCTAACTAGTAGAACTCATAGCACTAGGCGCTCACAGTAATGTGTATGGATACCATTACGAGGACCAAAAGAGGTACCTACAGGTTTACAAGCCATAAAAGTGATGTGGTTTACAATTCAGAAGAGAAGACAGAAAGAGGGGACACAAAGGCAGACAAAGTAAAGAAAGTAGAGTAGAAAAAAACTTGGGTTTCTTTTTTCCTGAGTGGACCTCAGCAGGTTGTTCCTGGATCAACATTAGCATGCTGATCCAGGAACAACAACAACACGGGAATATCAGATAGACCTCGGATAGACGATGTGTGTGTACCCATAATTTAGAATTTGGTAGTTTCTATGTAGCAATATCCTTATTTTAAACACGGCATAAAGTCATGCTATGACTGTCAGACTCAAACTGTCCAAACAATATTCTTCATACAATTCATGCAGCTATTTAGTTCCTTCCACTTATCAAACTCTGCCCTGCAACTTAAGAAAACACTAGCACATAAAATACAGCAAAATTTAAATAAAACGCAATGGGAGCTGGTTTTTGTTTTTTGCCTGCCTTCAAAAACTTTCATTGTGTTTATGAGCTTTTTTAAAGCTTTTGCAGCTTTTTTCTATTTGCTGGTGTTTCCTTAAGTTGCAGCGTGTTTGACCAATCAGGGCCACCATACTATCCCACCTGTCATAGAGTATATCCTATGACAGGCTGTTGGTCTAAGACAGAGGGACAAAAGAACTTTCACACTCATATTCACTCATACTGCCAATTTGTAATCACCAGGTAACCCAACTTGCCTTTCTTTTGACTCTTGGACAAAGCTGGAGTGCCCAAGAAAAACCTATGCAGGCTCAAATAATGCTTTGTTCGTGTAATTACATAATGATAACCATAATAATAATATGAGTAATCATCTTTCAAATTTACGCCTTTTCTAATCAATGAACAAGAAAATAAAACACGTTTACCACGTAGTTGTTACTGAAATGTTTTTGGGGGTTTTTTTTGGGGGGGGGGGGTTGCCTTCTTGAGAACAAACTTTCAAAAGGGAGTTTTTCTTTTCCAAGTGCTTGCTCATTGGAGGTCAGTTGATTGTTGGGGTTTTCTCTTATTGTTGTAAGGTTTATACCTTACAATATACAGTAAAGCGTGTTGAGGTGGCGCTGTTGTGATTAGATGCTATATAAATAAAACAGAGTTGAACACCTTTTTGCAGATTCAGTTTACCCATTGGTTAAATTAAAAAAAAAAACTGTAGCTAAAAAACAAGACAACACAACAACAAAAATAAAGAGGCAGGTGAGATCCACCCAGGGTCTGGTCTGGTCCCCTCTCTCTCTCCTGCAGTCCAGGGTTGTTGTTTTTTTATTATCATAATCTGATATTAAAGATTTAAATGATTTTTTGTGTGTAATTAGTATCAAATCATACATTTCCGATATTAACTAAAGGAAAAAAAGTAATCCCAGCCATACAGAGGATAAAAGTGACTGAAAAACGTATTTTATGTTCATTCGACTTAGGCTCTCTGATGTCTGTACTTATCTCCACAGATATAATTCGTCACCAGGTCCAAGGTTCACACTTTCATAGTTCTTGAGTTCATCGAGTCCTGGAGTTCAGCTTGTCATTATCGAAAAGTTAGAAGCAAATATCCTGCAATAAAATACCCAGGGTCACTGGATATAAACTATTTGCATATCAGTCTTGGCAGGCCTAGGGCCTTCTGTGCAAGTTAAACTGTCATATGATAATTATATGTTTAGGTACAGTATATTGCCTGTGCATGACACTGGCCCTGGTTCATGTGACCAATGAGAAAAGCCTCAAGACAAGACAGTCATGCAGAGGCAGTTCAATATTTGTATGCAAAGAACACTGTTTTGTCCTGCATTGCATGTTAAAAGCTTCATATTCAATGAAAGGCAGATTCTCATATCTGCTGACAAAAAACACTGGCTGAAAATGGCACCACTGTGACACCTCGGTGTGACTGTCACCTCCGTGTCATCCTCATTCTGTCACAGCGTAAAAAATGAGCAACCTCACACCCGGACAGTTTCGCCACAGTGAGGTCTTTCTGCTGATGAAGTTTTATTATCCTCATCTCCTGTCCCGTGCCTGGAAATGATCGTTGTTAGGTATCTGAACTTGAACATTTTGTGAACAATGAGAGCAATTACACATTTTATGATAAGGTTGACTTCCTGAGTTTTGGCAAAAGGCTGCAGATTTTTTTTTTTTTTTTTTTTTTTACGACGGATGTCGCCATAAACAACAGCAGCACGTTTAAGCTGGTCAGCTGTTGTTAGAATTCTTTTAATATTAATTTCTAGTATCAGCTGATGTTTGCTGGAGCCACAGCTGTAAAGCTGCTGGTCACGATGTCGGTTTGGTTATCTGGTGAGAGGGAAACATGAAGATGAGACCAGGAGATGTCCTTACTGAATCATCAGAGCTGAACAGGTGATGGAGAAACAGGTTTACCTTTTAGGTGACATGAATGAGTTGAAGGGAAGTTATGAACTGTTTCTGAGAGACAGATAACACCAGGATCCTTTTCTAAGCAGCTGACAGCTGGTAACTGTGCAGGGGCGGGTCTAGCAAAGTGTTGCCAGGGGGGCCAGGTAGGGCATTAACAGGGAAAGGTGGGCACAAAGAAGTACTTTTCTTTCTTATTCTCATTTAAAATGTCTAGCTTTTAAAAAATAATTATCTGAATCTTACAACAAACAATTGATAGATTGATGCATATATACCATCAAAACAGTGTACATCACTGTCACAACAGCGTTTGTTTTCATTCAAAGGCTTTATGATTTTTCCTATAATGGTGGGCCAGTCTCTAGTGAAAATGCCCGGGCCAATTTTTTGTCCCAGTCCAGCCCTGTATGCAGCTCATCTGCAGTCTGGTGTTACCTACATCTTCCTATTCAGAAGGCAGAATTTCCGAGTTCTGAGTACAATCGAAAACACCATGACTGCAGTTTTTGTGTTGGATGTAAAAGGCGCACATGATGCTGTGACGTAGGCTAGAATCATGGGGGCGGTCAATGACGGTCCAGGTGTGGGATTTCTCTCGTGGAAATATGCACATTATCTTTTCCTTTCTATTGGTAGGTGGCACAGTGCACTTGTGGCAAGTAAGCAAGCTAGAAGACTGGCAAAGTTATGGAAGCAACACATTAACAGGAGAATTCTGAGTAAAACCAAAGTTACTTTCCCTAGTAACTAGTTACTTTGAAAGTAACGAGTAACTTGAAGTAACTGAGTTACTTTTGATAGAAGTAACTAGTAATGTAACTAAGTTACTAATTTAAAGTAACTTACCCAACACTGCTTATTAATGATATAAAAAGCTCCCCCACCAGCAGCAACAGATTGACTCACAGATGCCTCTGTAACACTTTATTAATAAGTCGTAGTACTATAAATCCATCACAGGGAGGCTTTTTTTTATCTGCGGTAAAAATAACTTTTGTGTAGACATGTGTATTTCTTAATTTTAAGTGAGATTTTAAATGCCCAACTTTTACATGTAATCCTTACATTGTGGTCACCTTGTGGCAACATCATGTCTTTTAGACAAAAACAAGGTCAAATTCACCAGTGAGAGCAGGTAAAAACACTTCTTGTTTTGTGAGTCAGTTACAACCTCAATGTGCTGGCCTGAATTCCTTCTTTCCTTTTGCACATCAGTGGAAAAGCACCAGACTGGTCGAGGAGAGGAGGGAGGGGGAAAGCAGAGGTGGGTTAAAAAAGACCTCTGTGTCCAGGCTTTGGCCTGCAGCCAGGCAGCGGCAGCAGAGACGTGTCAGACCTGGTAAACCAGGGAGGCACACTCCTTAAAGTCTAGAAAAAACTTGAGCTAATATCTAATTTTAATCCCTGCAAGACACTATTATAGGTGTCTGAGTTGTAAAACAGTGGAAAATACAGCCTTATACAAGCTTTGCACGTGGACTTTAAGCTGAGCCTTGGAAATTGAAGGAGGACTTTGACTCAGAAGTCATTTTATAAAGCAGAGGTGAGGAGAAAGGAGGTTATTTCATCCAGCAGAGCGGAAACAAGAACAAGGCTGTGGCCATGTGGAGGACAGTTGGAACACTACTGCTAATACTACATACTGGTAAGACTGGCTTTTTAAAGCTAAATATGCTGTAAATGTATGAAAGAAGGTGCAACCATTTTTCTTTTATCTGAAAGATCTTTGATCCTGTGTTGGATCTTATTGAGTGTCCATGTACATAAAAACAATTTTACTTTTACATTTGAATATTCTTAAGACTCTTAAGATTTAAATACTCTGTACACATAATTAGGCAAAAAAATTAAGCAAAAATGATTAAGAAACCATAATAACAAACTGTGCACAACAAGGTAAATGTCCTACTTTTTAAACCTTTTGTAAGTAACGTTTACTTACAAAAGGTTTAAAAAGTAGGACATTTACCTTGCACTGGTGCCTTTTGTATTATTACAGTTATTTCTGGTTACATCCTTACTAACTGATGACCAATAAAAGTGAAGCTATTTCTATCAATAATCCCCTATTCTGGAGGAATAACACTGTTCAGTCCTTATTGCTGTACCACAGAGAAAAATATCTGAGAAAATGAATGTCGTGTGTGCAGTAAAAATATGCTTCTTTTCCCATTTAGTAAATTATTTTGCAACCCTTTTTACATCCCAGTTCCCATGTTGGGAATAGCAGTGCTGAAGCAGAATGTCATTTTTGTAAATCAGGTGGTGTAACAGTTTAATGCCAGAATAACTCCCTCTGTCTCTCCCTCAGTGTTTGGCCAAAGCACAATCAGATGGTGCACCATCTCACAGAACGAGCAGAGGAAATGTCAGGCCATGTCTCAGGCTTTCAGCACAGCCTCCATCCGTCCTTCCCTCAGCTGCGTCAATGCAGCGTCAGTGGAGGACTGCGGTCAGAAACTACAGGTAAGATTGAACTGGTAGGAAATCAAACTCGAAGCTTCCTTGGACCCAAAAAGTTTGAAGATTGTTTATTTCAGTCATGTGGGACCAACAAGGACCCATTAAAGTTGATTAAATGCTCCGAGTACCAGAAAGTACAGTCAGACTTCAGATAACAACATAAACCACGAACCAATAACTTGGTGATCTGTTATCAGCACAATGCACACGTTGTGTTTCTTTTTTTATGACAACCACAGACTGGGAGCTTTCTGACCTGAGAACAAGTTGCCCCAGTTAATGAAGCATAAGCATGGCTGAGCTTGAATTACAGACAGCAGTTTAAATCCTAGGAGAATATCAAATAGCTATTACATTTTAAAAGCATGCTTCATGTTTATTTTAAAACCTTTCATTGGTAAAGATTTGTTGTTGTTTCAAAGATTTCTTCATAAGTTATCATCTTTGCAATGTTTGAGTTAATGAGTCATCCATTACTGCTGACGCCCTATGTCCTGTGTTTCACTATCATTAATATTTTTGTCTGCAGAGAAAGGAAGTTGATGCCCTGTCCATGTCTGCCAAAGACATCTACAACTTGGGGAAAACAGCTTCGTTTAAGATGGCTGGCTGCGAATCACAGGATGGCTGTAAGACCCCAAATCAGTGAATTACAATTAAGGAGAAGTGATGAAGCTAGTGGGTTCTTAGCTTAGCTGAGCTCAGCACAAGTACAGGAACATGACAAAGTAAAAAAAAAAAAAAAAGGCATTCGATCACTGCATGCTTGTTTAAATAATACAGAATAACTAGAAATGTCTAAATAAATAAAATAAATATTCTAACAACTGTTTCTTTGGCCACAGACAGACTACAATCAACTAACAAAACAATGAAAACAACAGACACCCTGTTTCAGTTTTAAGGTTTTACATATTGGAACATTTAAATACAACCTCTAATGCAGTGGTTCTCAAACTGTGGTACGCGTACCACTGGTGGTACGTGGGCTCCCTCTAGTGGTATACAGGAAGTCTCCAAAAACATTTTAAGATGAAATAATATACCATTTTCCGATTGAGGGATTTCTGAAAAATTAAAACCTATAGCTTTGCTGTCACTTCCAACATAAATGAAGACAAAACTAAACAGCAGTGACATTTGTAGGGTTATTGAAGTTGGACTAGCGGGTATATAATGATGTGCTATGTGGTGGCTAGCAACAGAGCTATGGTTAGCATAATATAAACGCATTAGCACAGTGAAGCTGGAGGATGAACGCTAACTTTTTCAACTCAATAAATGTTAACGCGAGGGTTCCCGATGGTTAGGGACAAATGCAGTTGTATGGCAGGATGCTGTAAACAGACCAAACTTCAGTCAGGAGACTAGTGAGGTTATCCATTCACAATATGACAAGGAGATATTGCACCTTGGTATTAAATAAATAAATAAATAAATTAATTAATTAATTAATTTTAAAAACTAACCTAAAATGCAGAACCAGTGTGTGAAAACCTGAGTACACCCCATGATTCAGTGAACCACGTTTAGCAGCAACAGCTGAACATAATCACTTTCTGTATAACTTTATCAGGCTCTCACATCATTGGGGAGAATTTCAATCCACTCCCTTTTCCAGAGCTACTTCAGATAATTGAGATTTGCACTCATTAATTTGTACACAGCTCTCTCAAGGTCGTGACAGAGCATTTCAGTCAGGCTGAGGTTTGGACTTTGAATGGGCCTTTGCTACACCTTGATCACTTTTTCAGACATTCTGTTGTAAATTTGCTGCTAAGACACAGATCACTGTCCATGGTATATGGCCGATTCCATGACTGCAATAGGTCTGAACGGCGTACTGCACCCTGCAGTATTTGACAAATATTGTGTACGTAATGGCCAAACATCTCTGGGTTGGTCTTGTCTGTCTAAAGGACACTGATCCAGAAGCCTTGTGATTTTGCTCAGATGCAGCTTTGCAAATCCTAAGCTGTGCCTTATTCTTTTTTAGAGGAAAGAGGTTTTCTCCTGGCAACCCTTCAAACAATCTGTACTTGTTTAGTCTTTTTCTAATTGTGCTAATTCTAATGAACTTCTGAAATTAACATGGCAACTGAGGCCTACCAGCCCGTGATCACTCCTGAGGCGTAATATAATGACCATTTGTCAAGTTCCTGAGGAAGGTGAAAGGTGACCCTCCACGTTCTTATGCTATGCGCCAGGTTATGGATGAAATCCAGTAGAATGACACTCCAGCCATGTATTCAAGCCCTAACCCCAACCTTATCCCTAAGCTTAACCAGCACTTTAATGACGTTGGATAGTGTTTTCCAAAGCGATTTAAGTAAAACAAAAGTACATGTGTGGATTCATTCCCAACGATTCTCATGTTTCCTCATTTTTACGATCTTGTAACGTAGGGACGTGTTGGGTGCCCGGAAGAGTAATATATCGAGGACTTGTCATGTAGTGTAAAATGTTACGCTTTGGGAGTGAGAGTGTGTTGTTTTTGCAGTTCCTCTGAGCATCAGACATTCTGGGGAGAATTTGCTGGGGTACCCACAGTTGGGAAAATTGTGTCAAAACTGATGCTTTTATAGAGATGCTCACACTTACTGATGATCAGTTAATCTAATGTATTTGATAAGGAACACCTGGCTGCTACACACCCTCTTAATTCCCGCAGAAGCAGTAATGGTGTTTTTAGATTTTCTCACACTATTTCTGAGTTTTGGCTCAGTTTGTAAGGGTTAGTTAATTTGTTGCTAATGAAACAAGAGTAGCTTGATTTCTCGTAAAAAGCAAGCACATAGGCCTAAATAAACAGCATTACATATGAATAATGTTTTATTCATATGTAAAGGTTTTACTATTATTACATAGTAAAACTCATCTTTTGTCACTCTTGAAGCTTTTATGACATTTTAAGCTTTTATGACTCTTCAAGAAGGATTATCTTCTGAACTCAGCGGAGAATATATCTCATTTGCTCTTTATATCATGTCTTTCTATTGAATTTATATCTTCTGGCTTATCTCCACTAACATTAATGCACAGTGTTTCATAGAGATAGCAAATGACCAAGTCAGCCATTATGTTTATCTAGGATAAGTGTGTTACATTATGACTGCTGTTAATCCCAACAATAATTGTACATGTGGGATATTTCAAAACTGATGTGGTAAACTATACTTTGATCCCAGAGATCCTTTGGTCTCTGATAATAGGAGTTCAGTGTCAACATGTCAGACACCATTTGTGGGTCTAGATTTATCAGTCTCATACAGCAGTTGCTAATACCTGTGCTTTTTTGCTTCAGCTGTCACCACCTACTATGCAGTTGCTGTAGTGAAGAAAAAAAACTCTGGCATCAATATCCACAACCTGGAAGGAAAGAAGAGCTGCCACACCGGGATAGGTCGCACTGCTGGGTGGAACATGCCCATAGGGTACTTGATAGACCAAGGCTACATGTCCGTGATGGGCTGCAACATCCCACAGGGTATGAATGACATGTTTGAGTTTTGAATATTTAGTCATTTTAGACAGAATACAACATGACAGGAACACAGTACAGCTAGCAGAGAATAACAAGAGTTAAGTTTGTTTTATGGAGTAATCTTGAACAGGTGAGTATGGAGGTACAAGACGAAGTGACCAGGACAACACAGCCTATTAAACTGAAACACCAATTATTTTCACAGCTACATAGAACGTATTAATAAATGATCAGATGATAGCGAATATATATATTTATATATACACTAAAGGAACATTGTGTCATTTTAACTGGCAGTTGAACCTGCAGTAAAAAAAATACCCGCATAGGAAGGTTATCATGATTAACATAGTGGTGTGTGTTTTCAAAGTAAAAGCCTCCAAATGGTTGTATAATTTTTTTTATGAGCCTTCGGTTATTTATTGGGTGCTATCAAGATGATTTTAAAATGTGACATTTTCAAAAAAATTACAAAATCATCAGGATTGTAATAAACATCTGAAAATTCAAAATCAAAGCCTAGTTATAAAAATGTATTTATGCTTTAGGTTGTCAGATTTTCAATGTAAAAGCCTGATAATTAGTTATTTTCTATTTTTACTGTCTAAACTGTTAACGACCTGTAGCTTTATTTAGCCAACTTATTTAGCCACAACTTTTCAGCAGCAAGCCATTTACCAAGTCTGGTAGTGTACTATGATTTCTGTGTAAGCTTAACTAACAAGGATCCTTTTTTTTTTTTTGCCTGTCCCATTTGGTTCTTTAGCCGTCAGAATTGTTGTCTGAAGACCAACAAGGATACCCAATGGATTTACTTTGCCAAATGGATCATCACGGCCTTGCCGTATTGGTCCATTTGATCGACCTTTGTTGTTATTATTTATTTTATTTTATTTTCAGTTGTTACAGACGGGACAGACATGACTGAAGGATAGGAAAGGGAGAAAGAAAGATGAAGGAAAAGAAAAATAGAAGGGAAGAAGGACAGTGAGAAAGGGCACTTAAAGAGAGAAAGAAGAAAAAGAAAAATCTCCTGGATCACCTGTTGAGAGAAAAAGAAGAGAAAACAAGCAAACCAAACAAAGCAACATACTAAACGCAACACCATCGCATTAATCTAGCTAAGTGTAAACAGCAGTAAATACTAAATATTGAATGTTGTTGTGCAGCAAGCAGGACCGAAAGCACACAATGTGCTTTGAAGTAGCAGCCAAGAAAGGTGTAGTTTATGTCTATGAACAGTGAACACCCGTGTGCACCTGTGTGGATCAGCGCGCTTGTATTCAAAAGGTTTCCCCATGTCTGCTAGAGGGTGTAGAGGGCACTAACAAGGATCCTTAACTAACATCCTAGTTAGTTAAGCGTAGACAGACGTAGTCTAGTATGGTGATCTGAATCCTTGTCAATAAAATGATTCTTCACAGTATTTAAAGTTATTTTAGTGTTTATTTTGGTACTTTGGTGTATGAACTCTACAGGAAAAATATTAAAATGATAATGCTAATAAAACTAACTGAGATTGCCTGCTGAACATCCAAAGTAAACTTCTCACACTTCTCAAAATACATATTCTTACAGAATAATGTAATACACCGGTTGCATGTCACAGTAACATTTCTTTGCATGCGTGTGTGTTTGCACATTAGGTGTTGCAAATTTCTTCAATGCCAGTTGTATCCCTGGAGCTCCCCAAGGTGAGCCCCAGTCTCTATGTCAGCTGTGCATAGGAGATGAAAGTGGGCAGCACAAATGTGAGATGAGCAGCAACGAGAGGTACTACAGCTACGAAGGAGCTTTCAGGTAAACCCACATTCACACTCATTACACTCTCACACAGAAGATACACAGTTAGGTATGAGTCCAGTATATCTGTTAATTTGTTTCTATTTCACAACAAAGTTTAAATTATTGATTTTGACATTACATCAAAATTATGAAGCAAGATGTGTGTGTGTGTGTGTGTGTGTGTGTGTGTGTGTGTGTGTGTGTGTGTGTGTGTGTGTGTGTGTGTGTGTGTGTGTTTTAATCTGAGGACTGAATAAACCTTAATAGCTTGTATTTTGAAACTCTGCAAATGTCCTGTTCTTGGTCTCTGTAGGTGTTTGGCTGAAGGTGCTGGAGATGTGGCCTTCATCAAAGGCACAACTGTAGAGGAGAACACTGACGGTAAAGTCATAGTTAGTGAAGGGTAGACACACATTAGTTGGTTATTATAGTAATTAGTTTCCTACTAAGCCGGTTTTATCATTCAGGATGTAACTTAACCAGGTGCTTCTTCACCAGGTCGTGGTCCAACCTGGGCACAAGATTTGAAGTCCTCAGACTATGAACTGCTGTGTACTGATGGCACTAGAGCTCCTGTTACTCAGTGGAGCCGGTGCAACCTGGTCCCTGTCCCATCTCGTGGTGTTGCGGTCAGAAATGACATCAGTCCCTCTGTGGTGTTTAACATGCTGATGGAAGGCCTGGTAGGTCCAAACAAACCCTCCTTAGGAACATTCAGACATTAATGGCACATCAGTAGCACCTCAGTAAGCCAAGGGGTTATTTTTCTGCATTGTGAACGTCAGAGCCTTTTTTCCCATCCGTCACATGAGTATGAATAACCATTACAAAAATATGTAAACAAAAAAAAACATTAATATCATTATTAAAGATGGTCACCAAAATGTAAAGTTAAACAAGTTAAACAAACTCAGGCTACTGAACCTGTTTGACTTTATAATAGGTTGAATACTACTACTACTAATAATAATAATATTAAATTGTATTTGCACTTTTCAAAACTAGTGTTACAAGGTTCTGCTGTCCAAACATTTTGAGTCAATTAAACATCTTCACTAAAAATTTGAAGGTGCGATTCAAATGTGAACAACTTAAAATTAATATTAATAGCAACTCCTAAAAGAAAAAGATGGAATTAAACATCATATATTCAAATAAACACACATATATATGTACACATTTATGTACACATACCTAAAATTGCAATATTCCTCCGGAGGTAGTAGCAAGCCTGGGTGACCTTGTTTGTGTTTCTCAAAGGTGAGATTAGAATTGAAAATCAATTAAACCTGTGCTGTGCTGCCATATGTTCCACTTACTGTCTGGTTACGTGCTTGTCAGTTGTACAGATGGCTGGTTAAGCCTGAATCAATCTCCAATAATAATTTTGGAAGAGTGTGTTCTTCGACCATCTGAGGCACCTCGGTTTAACTGTACTTATGCTACTGACAGCAAATTGCCAGCTTCAGTGCTAAAAGCACGAGTAATGGCAAAAGCTCTGTGATATTAATAACAACTCCACAATAGTCACCAGTTTAGCCTTGGTGTGAGATTGCTTACATTTCTTATTGCATATAGAGTGTGTGGGTGTGTTAGTGTAGTTAAGAGTTCAAACTGGAGGTTGGCTGTGAGCTGAAAATCTAAGATTTCACTCAAGTCTGTGTTAGAGGCCAACTGAAATAATAGCTTAGAAACACTAGCATATGGTTTATATACATGTGAACATATGGTTACCACTTGGTTTTCAAGTTGTCAAGTTGTCAAGTGTAAAAGTATTTTAAGATATGGCAGGATTTAACCATCTTAACCTTTACATGTGATAATGCCTTCCATGTTTTATTTGAATAACACTCTAGTCATAGTACTCCAGTGTTAATTAACATTGACCTCCTGTTTGCAGCAAAAGTCAAACTTCCCCATGTTTTCATCGGCGGGTTATGGAGATGGAAATGTGCTTTTCTCTGATCTCACCACCACCTTTAAGGCAGCTAACTCGGATGAACCCAAGAAGTGGATGGGTAATAGGTACCATAATGCTCTGAAGGCAATGGACTGTGATCCCAAAGGTGAACAATCTTTTATTAAACACTTCGGATCATTCCTTAACTTGCTTTAAAACCTATTTAACTGTCTTTACAACCTACAACTACCTCCCATGTCAGATATCCCAAATACCCTGTGGTGGTGTGTGATATCCAGCGGTGAGCAGCAGAAATGTGCTGACATGAGCGTGGCCTTCCAGAGTAAAGGGCTAACTCCAAACATTAACTGTGTCTACGGGGACTCTGTGACTGACTGTATGAAGAAAATCAAGGTAACAGAAATCTCCCTACTGGTTCTTAGTCCCTAAAACGACAATAACTCAGATCATTGCATTCAGTTCCCTACAAACACGTCACGTAATGCAAGTGTTGCATTTACCTACTGCATAAAATGATATTGCCTAACATTTAGCTTTACTGAAATAGCAAACATGACTGTGTGGGCCCACAGTAGACAGCAAACCCACCCCTGTTCTACAGCCCACAGCAGTTTTGCCTTTTGGGGCAAAACTGCTATATTAAGGATACATAATAGTCACATGTACATTGTCTTGTTACCTCACAACTAGCATTCACTTGCAAATATATGTAAATATGTTACTTACTTATCTCAGACAGCTATTATACATCAGCCTGCAGAATACTTTTGTAGAAATTATATTAAAAAAGTGCTTTATTCTAGCAGTTCTGGTATCTTCACTCCAGCGTTTCCTTGTCATGTGTTTATAGAACAAAGATGCCGACGCCATCACTCTGGATGGAGGTTATATCTACACTGCAGGCAAAGACTATGGCTTGGTCCCAGCTACTGGCGAGAGCTACACAGGTAAAAACACAGAGACTCCAAAATACAGTCACAGTGGTCTGGTTTCACAGACGAGAAGCAATCATGCAAGTGGGTTTTTTTTTCTTTTCTTTCTCCAGACGACTATGATGGTTCCTCATACTACGCAGTTGCAGTGGTGAAAAAGAGCAGTTTTGACATTCGTAACCTAGACGACCTGCGTGGCCGTCGCTCCTGTCACACCGGATATGGCCGCACAGCTGGCTGGAACGTTCCCATAGCAGTTCTGATGGAGAGAGGTCTGATCAGCCCACAACAATGTCAGATTCCCCAAGGTCAGTTTGGTGTGTGTGTGTGTGTGTGTGTGTGTGTGTAGAAAACCTTGAGCTTTAATAGCAGAGGCTGTAATAAAACTGTGTTACTTTTAGTTTCTTAAACTCCCATAATCCCACCTGCCAGCGTTCTCCAGTTCATTACAACCCTGATTACGTTTTTTAAATTTGAGGCACATTTATGGTCAAACTGTAACACCAGTGGAATGATCAAACACTGCTCGTTGCTCTTTCTTTTACCTCAGATAGAGCCTAAATTGTCAGGGCAGTCTCTAAATTTGCATTTTATGTTTCCCATGATGCTTAGCTGTTGGAGACTTCTTTGAAAAGTGCTGTGTACCAGGTGCGAATCAAGCCGGTTTCCCCAGCAGCCTGTGTGAACTCTGTGTGGGAGACGAATCAGGACAGAACAAATGCGAGAAAGGAAAAGACCGTTATGATGGCTACGACGGCGCCTTCAGGTACTAAAAACCCACCCCAAGCCCACTGCACCGCATCAGGAAATCTGGATTCATTCACTGAAGGAAGACATTTTTTACCCTCTTCTGTACAAACACTGCATTTCTTTAAGTCAGCGTTTGTTAAAGCAGCTATGAGCAATATTTTGCCCTGACAGTGTATCAAATAATTTAAGAGGATGTTGTTAAAATATTTTCTAATATAGCAGAAATAAGGTTTTGTCCTGTTTAAAGGAGATTTTCCTTCCCACTGTCACCAAGTGCTTGCATATAGGTGGTTGTCAGGTTATTGGAAGGTCTTTACCTTTCAATTTTCAGCAGTGGAAGTTTCATACAGATCCAAACCACAGAAGCATTTCTGATATATTTGTGTATAGGGGAAACATGCCACAGCTCCTCCAAATTATAAATTCTATTGAAGATTAATGCACTCACGCCACACTTGCATGTGTTTGTTTATCCGGTCGTTTCAGGTGTGTGGCAGAAGGAGACGGAGACGTGGCGTTCGTCAAGCATTCTACTGTCCTCGAAAACACTAAGGGTAAGACGAGTAACACCGGACTTTGAGATGCTCACCTTTAAACGTCTCCTATTTTAGGGAGAATAAAAAAAACAAACAAAAAAAACATATGTTTACATTAAAGTCAGTCATCTGAATTGTGTTGTGTAGGTCTGCTGCCTTCAGATTTCCAGCTGCTCTGTCAGTCTGGGGGTAAAGCCGAGGTAACACAATATAAATACTGCAACCTGGGCAGAGTCCCTTCCCACGCTGTAATGGTACGCCCAGACATGAACATCCATGCTATCTATGGACTTTTGGACCAAGCACAGGTAACGCTGTTCATCTGAATGTTCTTTGTGAGAATCGGAGGTCCTTCAGAATAAGAGTTTGGGGATTTTTGGCAGTATGTTCAAGGATGCTCTGAGGTCTGAGAATTCAAACTCAACATCCAAAAGCATGAATTACTCTGTCAAGCATGATTTTCCCATGAAACTTTTATATCCATGTGCTTCTTTGCAGACATATTTTGGCAGTGACACAGGTACTGCTTTCAAGATGTTTGACTCGCAGGTGTACAAAGGTACAGATCTTATTTTCAAAGACTCCACTGTGCGCCTCGTGGGTGTTGCTGACAGAAAGACCTACCAGGAGTGGCTGGGCCAGGTCTACTTGGACTCGCTGGTTGACTTGGAGTGCAGCTCATCGAATGCAGGTAAAGCCAACATGCTAACCTCTGTATGTCAAGTCTGAAGCTCCAGGCACTAGCCTAGTGTAACATAAAGACTGGAAATGGGGAAACTAGTAAAAGTATGGCATGCTCACACAAGAGTTTAAGACAGATGATGGAAAATGAAATGAAACAATGCAGCGGCCTCTTTAAGTTGAAATGCCAGAGTGCAGTTGTCCTAAATTTCTGTCTTAAAGTTTGCAAGGAATAAAAAAAACGTGTGCTTTGTATCTGATACAAAAAGTTCCACTGAACAGATTGAAGACAATGGAGATCTAGAGTTGAAGAAAACTTGTTCCAACTTAAATTTGACTAAAAGCCGGCCATCTGTCTCATTAACATAAAAATAAGTCTCATGTACAGCCTCGCTAATATTTCTTGATCTCTCTCCTTTTCCAGTGGCGTCCTCTGTGTGGCTGCTGCCGACTGCCTTGTTCAGCTTCATGCTGACCAACTACTGGATGTAACGACAGCATGACAGGCCTACACATTTACTCTTTCCCCCACTCCTTTCCCCTTTTTCGATTACCTGTATGCTCTCCTTTCAGAGACACAACTGTCACCTCTTTTCACCACATTAATGTCCAGGCTTTAATTCTTCTGATTGCTGTCCACTCAACCCCCGCCACCATAAATGCATTCACTGCTCTGGGAGCCCTTTGCCTTTCTGTATTTGCCTGATTGTATGTTAATTAAACACACGAGAGGACGGCATGTTGGAGCTGCCTTCGGATGTGAGCTGTAGTAGTGCTGATGCACAACGCTTCCTGTTTTTGTGGCAGAGGTATGAGTAAGCTACCAGTCGACTGTCAGCCAAATAGGGGAACGTGCTGCCGCCGCTTTGTTTACTGAAGGTGAGCTGCCATATCAGTGCATGTGCTGCCATCTGTTACTGTAAGTGGGTAATGCAGCACCGTCTCTCCAAATCTGGCTTTGCAAAGAAAGCGCAGTCTGACTTTTAAGCTCATGTGTGAGCTGTTAAAGATTTAAAACTGTCCTGACCTAGCCAGTTATAACTAGATTCACACCGGCTCTTTAGTTTCCCAAGGTTTCCCGTGAGTCCACAAGTCAGATTGCTGCTTTGCTGCCACTTGCACTGTAAATACTGCATATGAGCACAGCCTTTTTCTTGCTCCAGGCTGTTTCTACTGTAAGCTAATACCATATCAGTGAAAATGCACTAGTGTGACCTCCGCACAGAGCTGTGCTGCGAGTGTGTAATGACAAGCAACTCCATGTGCGTCCGTAGGCTGTCTTCTTCATGTATTCTCCTCAAATGTTTAAATTTTAAGTCCTTAAATGATGCGATCAAGCCTGCACCAGTGCAGTGAAATCTGTTTTCTCTTATTATTGATTATAATCTGATGCATTTGATCGGGAACAGCAGTGTCAGAAGACAATACATGTTCCACCATCCAGCCATTTTCTGCACATTTTGCAGTTTATCCGTTTTTTCACAGATGGAGTGAATAAAACCAGCACAACCTGTCAGGTTCCAACAACTTTGGGGAGAACATGAAGGAAACACCCTGTGGTTTGTGTCGGAGGGTGAATGCGAATTTGTTTTTCTGGATGGTTGAAGTGACAGAGGAGTGTTGGTGCAAGACTTGTTTGGGTCATTTGAACTTTAAAACCTTGAAAAAAGTGTTTAATTTAAATTTTTGTAGGTTTAGTCTGGTTAGGAAGGGGTTTGATTTTCCTTTAATCATTCCAGAGTGTGATCGCATGTCTTCCAACCCAAACAGCTCACTTACTCTCTCTTTAACAATGACTGTTTTTGCTCAGATCCACTGTACCTGTTGGATGCTGCTGCTGCTGCTGCTTGATGCTATTTCTTGTTGTTAACATGTTGATTGGATGTGTATTTTTCCTATGTTAAGAGATTTATTTTTATATGAAGTTCAGGTGCCATATCAGTGTATATGTACTGACTCATGTTGTCAGAAACCAATGCCTTCTCTTTCTGTGGATAAGACATGTATTTCTATGTGAAATGATGGAACATGTGACTAATATTTAGTTGCCAGGCCAGTGTGTCTGCACAAGTATTTCTACATAAAGCTCTTTCTAATGAAATAAAGCTCTTTACTGCAAAATACACTCTGTAGAGCCTTTTTTAAAATTGTCCAGTGTTTTTTTTTTCACTTTTCTGTAGGTGTTTCAAATTCTCTCTCCATGAGGATCTTTTTTGTGGCCACTTTATTAGGCACAAGTGTTCAACACTGTTCAACACAAATATCTAACAGACTAATCACATCACCGTAACTCAGTGCAATTAAACATGAGGGAGGTGACCTGTTCAGGTTTAAACTGAGCATCAGATTTGGGAAGAAAGTTCATTTAAGTGGCTTTTTGGTGCCAGACGGTCTGGTCTGAGTCTTTAGAGGCTGCTGATCTGCTGGGAGTTTTCCACACAACTATTTCTAGAATTTAGAGAGAATGATCTAAAAGTATCCAGTTGGCAGCAGTTCTCTGGGTGAAAATATTTTTATTTTTATTATTCAGGGGACAATAATTCTTCAGGCTGATGGGAAGGGAGCAGAAAGAAAACAACTACTTTTTTACAACCAACATTTGCAGCAGAGCATCTCTAAACAGACTACACGTCAAACTTTGAAGCAGGTGGGCTATGCCAGCAGAAAACCTTTTTTTTTACACTTTGGGCCCCTTAGGACAAACTGACCATTGCTTAAATGCCACAGCCTACCTGAGAATTGTTACTGACTGCATCTTCTGATGGCTGCTTCCAGCAGGATCAAGGACGATGTCACAAAGATCAGATCAACTCAAACTGGTTTGTTGAACGTGATGGTGAGGTCACTATACTCAAATGGGCTCCACAGTCATCAGATCTCAATCCAATGGACAACTTATGCCTCATGCTACCAGTAGTAGCTAAATGTAAAACTAGTGGAAAAAAAAAAAAATTAATAATAAAACAAAAGAAGGGGAAACAATGTCAGTGGCCTCCACCTGTAAAATTTCTACTCTTTTGGGGATAATTAGAGGGGCAGCAATAAGACTATTTCATTGACACCAAGGTAGCTGAAACTATAAAACCCTTCTGCTACTAAACTGACAACTGAATATCCCTGAAGTTTAATCAACTAATGCTGTACACCAATTAAAGAGTGTTCCTTTACTAACAAGTTATTTCCATTTGGTAGCAAGTGTGCTTTTCCTGATATGACCGGATTCCTATGGTAAAACTCACCCATTAATTGTGAAGTATAAAGTTTCTGGGCAATTGCACATATTTGTAATTGCGTCTCTGTACACCACTACAGCAGTTTTTAATACAATCAAGATGGGATTTAAGTGCAGACTCTCAGCTGTTTTGAATTATAACCTTTATTGATTGAGTCACATCTAAAAGGTCTTTTTACACAGCACATCTCACTTAATATGAATACTTTTTTACTCTAGAAACACAGAGCCAGAAAAGGCTCTTTGGCAGGATGTGTTACAGACAAATGATTGCACAGTTCGCTACAAGGGATGAATGTCAAGAAGAGCTCATCAGAAGCCAATCTAAATCTTCTAAACAAAATGTTTTACTTAAACACAGCGTCCACATCACCATCAGAGGTTTGTGGGAGGTAAAGAACACACTTCAAGCTCCCACGTGTTTTCACAAGTTTAAAAGGACATTTATTTTTCTAACCACAGTTTGTTATAAACTGACCTTGCAGATTGCGAGTACAGACATTACCGACCACCTAAGCGCACCCTGATGGTGATGGTTCACCAGAACGCCGTCTCTGTGCCATGCTGAGACAATGTGCTCACACAATAGTTTTATTTAGTTCAAGCAGCAGTGTTTCGGTCACATCCCACAACCAGCTTGTCTTCTTCACTTCTTCACCTGCCTGGATCCGTCCTTCCAGCCCGACTTCACCTCATTCACAAACGTGTCTCTGACTCTCTTGAGGCGGCCACTGATCTCTCCCAGATCCCCGGGCACTTTGCCGGCCTCGTCCCGGACCTGCCGTAGCGTCTGGGAGCGCAAGGCCCGGTCCGAGGCGTCCCGTCCGGCTATCTGAGCCTTGGTGATAGCGTAAGCTGTGATCTGAGCCGCCCTGCGAATCGGTCGAGACTCCGCCAACTTCTCAACGACGTGAAGGTTGTTGACTAGCGACGCTAACAGGCGAGCGAGCATTGTGGCAACTGGCTGTTAGCTTCTCCGTGTTCTCCCCGTGGGTTTCAGCCCTGTAAAGTCCACATACAAACCCATTATTGACCCTCGAAGTGTCAAGTACGTGGAGATGCAAGTTTAAGTACACAGAAAGAACTAGACGTACCTCAGCTGAAGCAGGTGACCGTTGAGTGACAGTGAGTGACGTAACACAGACTGTGGGAGGGATGAGGCTAAAGTCGGTTTCGAGCTCGTCGTTCAGTAGCTTCTTAAAGAAACAGGATCATCAAACGACTGTTTTCTTGGATTTAAAATGTTTCCATTAAAATTAAATTAATTTCATTTCACAGAACTGAAAGCAGTTTTAAACAGTTTGCCACATGTGAACTTAGTTTTTGACTGTTAATGTGGACAGAGACTTGGCTCAGGGTTTCCTCTGCTGTCTTCCAGAGTAAATACGTTTTTACAGCTTTTCATACTGATTACATGGCCATTCATACCACAACAAAATAAATACGCAGTTTACTTTAATATCCTATTTTTAAGATTTAAGACACACTTTTACTTTAATTTGTAATAAATAATTTTTAATAGAAAAAAATATATATTCAGCGTCAAAACATACAAGATACCAGATGCATAATTTCACATTTCCAAGGCATAACAAGTAAAGTAAATATTTCACAAATTTAAAAGGATGTAACTTGATTTAAGACGGTTTGCTAGGATTTACAAGGCTGAATGACACATTCAAATTGGAGAATTACAGCCTTAGTCCTTAGACTATTTTCTTTAAATTTCTGCTTTAAAAAAAACAAGAACAACAACAAAACAGTCAATAACAGTAAACTACCGTCTTTAGAAAACAAAAAGACATATTTGTATATATTACGTATAAGTGACAAAAAAACAACAATCCCAGTACAGGGAACTTAGTCCTACGCTACCGACCAGAATCAACCAATGTGAATCCAACTTCAGGTAATTTTTCCGGACAGGTTTTGTAGTAACACCACCCGGTAAACGACATCCGGTCGCATCTTATGTATATCCGCTTTTAAGAAAAGATTTCCTGCTCGTTTCTCACTTTGCTTCCCCCCGTCTTTTACTCGCTGGTCTTTTAGCTTCACTCTCGTCAGACTCGGTACTACAGCCATGCGGGTGCACGTGCTGTTCCCGTTGGCGGTGCGTGGAGCCGAGAAGAAGCTGCTGCAGATCGGCAGCGTCTGCCAAAATGTGTGCCCCCGCCATCTACAATGCACATTGGCGTTGCTATCACGAAGGATTTATTTACCAAATAAATCAGAGTATAAACAATAACCACAGTAACTTTGGAGACCTTTTTATTTTATTTTAGACTTCTTAATTTAACATCTACATCTATATATGTCGATATCTCAACAATGTGTGCCCTCAAACAAACTCTGTGTGGATTTCTTTATTTTAAACTCATTAATTTAACACACACACACAGAGAATCTGTAAAAAAAAAAAAAATACATACAAATTCTAAGGTTAAAATATTATTTATGGAAATTCATCATAACATTTAGCAGTCTTTCTTTTATGCCATCAGCCATTTATAATCAGTCTCATGCTCTTATTCCCCGCCGATAATTAACAAATGACAGGTTTTTAAATTTTGGTGACACAAAATGGCAAACAGTATGGAGAGCTTAAGTGTCTGCTGGACATCAAGTCAAAAACACCGACCAAACTGTGTTAAATTCATAACTTTTTAAAACTCTACAATGCACTTATGTGTACAATTTTGTTATCTTGTGCTTCTGTTTTCCCCTCTTCTCCCATGAAATAGAAATCAATTGCTCACACAGTACACTTTGAAGAGATGTGGAGGAGGAGCAAAGATGACATTAAACATTATTCTCCCTTTGCTATAATTTCAAATGTAAAAACTCATCTCATACAGTCATCTGGGCAACAAATAAACATGGAAACATGGGGATACTTCTCTTAAAAGGCTTTAAACCCATAATGAGAAGACCAACAAAAAAACCTGTTGCTGCTGGGTTTTTTTTTTTTTCATTTGTAGTGCTGAGGTCTGAATCTGAGGGCACCAGTACATCCAGAGTTCACAGAAGAATTGCAGCTCTTTATTCCTCTTGTACAGCTCCAGAGTCTATGTGCAAAAGAGAAACGCAAATGCTTGCCAGATTAAAGTCTTGTTAAGGAACAATCCGTTTTGTTCTTAATATCAGATTATGTTTTCTGTCATGTCTTTTTCATCATTCATATTTTATTGAGACCTTCGATGGGGCAGTTGCAAATATGCAAAGATTAACTGGTGATTTCTACAGTGGTTTTACCGGCTGGTCTTTAGCATGTTATGTTATTTTTGGTGAATAAAACAAAACCACTGCAAAGAGCAATGAGGTGGAGCCGTTACTGAGACACTGAGCTCAGGTAGAGTGAAAGAAAACACATTTCCAGCATCCAAAACAGCAGCGCTGTTCCTGTGACCTCTATTAAAACCTTTACTTGGGAAAAGGGAGTCTTTCATCAAAATATCCTCCAGAAGTTGAATTAAAATATGCAGCTTAATGAAGGCCGACAGCAGTGGTACTATTTTAGAAGCAGTGAACAGGGGTGAGTCTAAAGGGGGGCGTGGTGTGTACTAAACCATATTTTTTCAAGGTTTATACATTTTTCACATTGAACGGAAAATCCAAAATACTACCTAAATTAAATTGTTTTAATATTTAACAATGTAAAAATTAAAGCTTATTTCACAAGCCAATACAAATTTACCTGGGCTAGTAAAACTCTGAGCCATTGACCAGAGGGTTGCCAGGTTGGACAGGGAATGATTGTTAATATTAATTAATGGTCTACACACCATCATAACATCTTTACAGCAGCACAGAAACTTTGCATCAAAGCACAGGGCAAACTTCTGAATGCTGACACACTCACTTCTTTTTATAATAAATAATACAAGGTATTATTCATGAGATCCACCTGTTTTTTAACCTTAAGCAATAAAGATTTAAAGTGCATATACCACAAACTCCCTCTTGTGGCATATGAAAATAACACTTTTACAAGATTATGTTACTGCACCTTTCTGTGATCACAGAGGAATTTGTTATTACACAAGGAAATGTGTAATAATCATCACTGTAATCCATAATTCCTTAAAACTGAAGTATAGGGTATAGTTTAGTGTTTTGAGACAGATCTTTTTTTACTGAAAACATTTTTACGACTCACTAAAATCCTACAATTTATTTAAGAAGAGTTGATTCTTTTTTTTTTTTAAATCTAAATTTAAAATGCGACTTTAGTATTAACTCACCGACTGTTCAGTCCCTGTTTATGTTGCTCTGTCACCACTAAGAGGAAGTTGAGAAACTGCACAAGATTCCTGCTGAGAGCACAAATCCTCTGCATGTGAGTGTAATAGCTACAAGACAGCTACAGGTACCTCGGTGTTCATCTGAACAATAAACTGGACTGGACTCACAATTCAGATGCTCTCTACAAAAAAGGGCAGAGCAGGCTGTACCTGCAGTGGAGTCTCAGGTCTTTTGGAGTGAAGGGCCCACTCCTGAACACCTTTTATGACTCTGTGGTGACCTCAGCCATCTTTCACGGTGTGGTCTGCTGGGGCGCAGCATCTCTGCTGGGGACAGAAAGAGACTGAACAGGCTGATCCAAAGGGCCAGCTCTGTTCTAGGACGCCCTCTGGACCCAGTGGAGGTGGTGAGTGACAGGAGAATGGTGGCAAAGCTGTCATCCCTGTTGGACAACATCTCTCACTCCATGCAGGAGATACTGACAGCACTGAACAGCTCCTTCAGTAGCTGGAGTGATTTCGCAGGTCTTTCCTTCCAACTGCTGTCAGACTCTACAACATGATCTCTGCAGAGGACCACACATGTGCAGACACACACACACACACACACACACACACACACACACACAAATATAGCATACAAAATTGTAACGTAGCAAAGTATTTTATTCTATTTTTATAGTATTTATTCTATTATAGTAGTCTTTCTATTTTGTATAATATGTTATTCTGTTTATCTTATTCTATTCTATTGTTTTTTTCTCTTGTACTTCCTGCCATGACCAAAAATTTCTCACGTGTGGGACTAATAAAGGTTTATCTTATGTTGAGAACTGCAATCACAAAATTAGGGAATGTGAAAATGCAATTTTTAATGACAAAATGTAAGTGTAAAAGTCTTGAAGACTGCTTAATGAAATGACAACAGAGCTTGGCTTAGAGAGGTCAGGCTATGTTAAAGAGAAAACAACTTTCAAACTTGTTAGTTGTACAACCTCTTTTTGCCTTATATACTGAATTTTCAATTATGTTTGTAGGTTTCAATAAATCGCTGTGTGTATTTCCCATTTTCCAACAAAATATGAAAAGTAAAAGCTATATATGATATAAAAATGATATTAACAAATATTAATCACCAAAAGAAATCATATCACATTTATTATAAAGCCTCTGAAATCAAACACCAGCAGTGTGGCAATGTTGTTCACTTACACTGTATATAAAACATTAATATACAGTGTATATTACCCCTTTGGCTACAAATTTTTTTACTGTAGCAAACATTTTCTGCAGCGAAGAGTAAAGTGTTATGTTGAATAACAACGAGCCTTTCCTCCCAGGTCCCTTTTTGTCTTTGTTAGGCTACATTCACACTGCAGGCGAAAGCGCATTAAATCTGATTTTTTTGACCCTATGCGACCCATATCCGATCATGGTATGACAGTGTGAACGGCACAAATCCGATATTTTCAAATCCGATCTGGGTCATTTTCGTATGTGGTTCTGAATCCGATACATATCCGATGTTTTAGAAAGTGACTGCTGTTTGAATGGTCAGGTCGCATTAAATCTGTCTTTTACGTCACTGACACAAGACAGACGCCAATTATCAGCGCCGGAGAAGCGCCCGAGAAGACATCGTGAACGCTTCCTGGCCATCCAGCGTAGATGTCAGTGAAACCTTTGGGAAGACAACGTTGGAGAAACGTGAACATTGTATTTGTACTGTATAATCTGCAGATTCTGACAGAAATCTGCAACTATCCTTTGAAGCACCGCTCCTCTAAAACAGCAATAAGGATGATTATTAGGTTATCTACATTATTATGTAAATAACAAAATAACTTAAAGCAAAAATTGGGAAACGTAAAGTCCGAAGTCTTTATATTAAGGGCCATCAGTCAAACAATATTGTTTGCTCTGGGTCTAAACAGAGCGCGTTGTGTGTGACGTCTTCTTTCGCGCCTGCGGGCCGCTTTGAGGGTTCACACTAGAGCGCGTTTGCTGTTGCATTTTATTTGTAGTGTAAACAAGCAGACAAAAAAAATTGGATTTGATCAAAAAAATCGGAATTGAGCATTAAGACCTGCAGTGTGAACGGCCTTTGTGGAGAACCCAGAGCTCAGGCCCAGCCTAGTATCTACCTGGTTACGTGCAAGGAGCTGGAGGTGATAACTCAAAAACAAACCAGCGTTTATTTCACAAACAGATAGCACAAACAAGAATCAACAGAATCTCCTTTGTGGTTCTTGTTTTTCTTGAGAATAGATTAACACAAAGTTGAAATAAAGAGGCAATAAAATTCATGTCCTGAAGACCACAAGAAACCCTAATTCACCCCAATTCCTGTTGTCTTCACATTCCATTTGCATCCCTTGTCCATAGAGTCAAAAATGACCCTGCTTCTCTAAAGACCTATAGCATAAAGAATTTTCATTTTAAATGCCAAACCCATTTTGTATGAAGAAACAATATCAGTCATTAGAAATTGTTGATATTGGTTTTCTCTTTTTAGAGTCCCAAAAGAGGTAGGAAAGGAAAACGCTGGGTTGGCATGTAAAAGGGCATTTATTCCCTTCAAAGACCTGCAGTTCAAAAAAAGCGCCCCTCCGACAGCCAAACCCATCTGTTCTCGGATTGGATTGTCCACACACAAATCTTTTTTACACACACAAAACTGATTTACAAGTACAAAATATTTATGACCACATTTTGAGCCCATACATATGCAGTAGTTACATTTTGAGTTCTCCAAAGAACAAAGCATTATTATCTGCAGAGATGTAATCCGATTACTTTTTTCAAGTAACGAATAAAGTAAGGGATTACTATTGCAAAAACGGTAATTAGATCACCGTTACTTTACCGTAGGAACGCTGCGTTACTGTGTTACTAAAACCGTGATTTCTTTTGCAAGAATGTCTCATGAGTGACGTAAGCAAGTGCGACATTCGTGACAACAGTTGTGTGCAGATCAACAATGGATCATATATCGAGTGCAGGAGAGAGTATGAGCGTGCAGCATTTAAAGCGTGGAAGTACTGACCTTACTTTGAGTTTGATTCCATAAAAAGTGACAAAAACATTAGCGTCCGTTGTGGGTGGGAAGAAAACTTCTTTTTACACCGAAAAAAACCCTAAACAAGCTCCGAGTGAGCAACGACATAATGGGAAATTCACAGAGAAACTCACGGATTCTTCAACTGACCGCTGCGGCTCACCTGCACCAGGGCACACCTCTGCCTACCCCAGTAATTAGTTACTGATTACTTTCTTCAAGTAACTTGACCAACACTGGTGCTCAGCGGTGTGGCTGAATACATGATTAAGTACCCACACTTAGTGATGGTGAGATGAAGCCTCGTGGTGAACTGAAGCTTTCCATCCAACTGGTCGACTCGTGGTTTGAAGCATTGTGATGATTCATTTGCTCTTCTGCGCCATCAAGTGGACGATTCAAGTGAAACAGGGTCAATGATTATAATGATGGGATGTGTAAACCTCTAAACTGAATAAATAAATTGCTTTCATGGTCATTTATCCCGAATATTGTCTCAGTATGTCTGATACGAAAGAGAAAGTGGAAACTATCAGGGCAGAGTTTTGGTACGATTGTGTAACTGTGTAATCATGCTTATGTACGCGATGTACATAAGCCCGAATAATTTGTCCTGTTTTTACAATTTAAATTTCAGTGGTATATGTGAGCAACATGCTCAATATGTAGAGACCTGCTAACAGTTCAGGCCACTAAATATTTTCTCAAAAGCTTCTTCAGTTCTAAGGGTCAAATGGTGGAGAGTCCCATCTCCACCATTTGACCCTTAGAACTGAAGAAGCTTCTCGGATGAGAGGTGAAACGTCTTCAAGCAACTCAAAGAAGTACAGACGCTTTTCTTTCCAAGCTCCTTAGACTCTGCTGTTGGTGATTTAGCCTTAAGGTTAGAAGAGTTTATGACAGCTTAATATATTTTTGTCAATGATGTGTTGAAAGAGAAATAATAAGAACAATATTAGTAATATAATGAGCTCTGTTACTGTCTCTGCTTCAAACGGTCCTGCTCTTCCTTATTTAATGATATACAACAGGAGAAAGCATGGAGGACCTGTGATAAATACTGTATCAATAACAAGGTTAAAGAAGTGACTTTCAACATGTGGCATATTTTTTGTATGTACATGTTTACACTGGCTCTATAAATTTTGGAAACCAAAAACAAACAAACAAAGGCGTCTGCTCAGTCACGTGACCACACGACAACAAATCACGGCAGAGCAGGAGTGGAAGGGAGAGGTGAGCTTGCAGGAGATCGAGAGGAGACTTCGCACAGCAAAATCTTAAATAAAATGAAAGAGATTCAGAGATTGATTCATGATTGAAGTAGAAACAGGAGGGAGGGGAGAGAATGAGAGAAGAAGAGGCAGCTGTGCATCAAAGACACAGAATCAAAGGGGAGAATTGCACATCTCCCCTTCTACAAGATGCATGCTTAAATGAAGATGAATGAAGATGAATAAAGGTTTTGTGAAAATGACTACTGAGTTCCAGTGCCGTCTCTGGATGCTTCGAGGAATAAAAAGAACCAGGGTAAAACTGATTTTACAAATATATTTAACAATGAACATCAACAATCAATTTAACACTTTTAACACAATCAATTCATATTTTATAGTCCATTGTCCATTTCTCTCTCGTCCTTTTTTTCTCGCCCTTCCTCTCCACCGACTCTGCTTTCCTGATCCGCCTGCCCTCTAAGTCTTCTCTCTTTGTCCTTCATACACCTTCTCTCCTGCTTTCGCAGGGAGCTGCAAAGATTGGTCGTAGCTTTCACAACAAAGGAGGAGAGAACAGAGAGGGACAGATTAGTAAAGGAGAAGATAAAGAAGCTTTTACCTGGCTCAGATGTTTCATTTTGGAAGTAAAATACTTACTAAGGGAAAGATAAATAGCTTATAAAGCTAGATTACCAATTGGACCAAGTGGACAAACCGTCTAGCGATTTCCTCCACGTCATTTCTGCACGACGCTTTTGTTGTTAATAAATTTGCCCAATGAAGCAATCGCAACAAGGCTTCCATGCCTTTTTTTTTTTGTCTTGTAAGGTGACCTTGTTAAAAAAAAAGTTTGTTTTAGTTTTTATTTGGGTCATTTGTTTTTGTTTTTTATCAATCTGCTTTCATTTTGGTTCACATAATTAACACCCACGGACCCTGAGGGAAAGTACTGTTAGCTTTTAAACACAGTAGCCGTGGAAAGCTGCAACCAACATTTATTTTTATCATCAGTACATTTGAAAGATATTTTTAATTAACTGACTGTAAAGTGTTACAAATGAGAGAAAATGCCAGTACATCTGTTCTCTTGATTTGGCTTCTAGAATCTCAAAAATAAGAAGTCATACTTGTTCAGTCGTTCTCTAATTACACTGTCATGAACGTTAACATTTAGCAGGCCAATTTGGACCTAGAGAGCCTCAGATGTAGCTAGCTGCGTCTTTATTCCTATGGACGCAATATTTACTTTGTACAACAGACGGTTGATAATTACACTTTGACATTTTGGGTGACTGTGTGTCTAAATTGTGACAGGAGTGGTTGGAATGGTCTACATTTCTTCAAAAACATTATTTAAAATATTACCAGTTTTTCACACAAAACATTAACAAAGACGGCTAAAAGTGAGCAAAGATAAGATCCTGAGGTTTATTTTCTCCAGACAAAACGTTTCTCATTTAACCCTCTGGGGTCCAGGGTATAATTGGCCGTTTTTGACTACTTTTGATTTTACTTCTATATTTCACCTTTAAAAACTGTTTATCTTGACTTGTTTGTTATCATTATTTCCAGCACAACCTCAAATATCTGAAATTTGAGTTATTTTTTTCATTTTGGCATATTATATTAGCACATTTGATCTAAATCCAGACAAAAAATTCAAAATCCGAAGAGTTATATTTTTTTACTGTAAAACCCACAAACATGTTTAACGAATCATTTTCATAACTTGAAATGCAAATAGGAATTGTACATTTCTAAAAAATTATGCGCGTTTTGCAAACAACAAAGTTATATGGTACTATTTACCTAAAAATACAGCCAAGATCTCAGGCATTTTTTATATAACCATTTAAAACTATTTACTGAACAATCAGGTGTTCTGCATCAAATTAGAAGGCACACAAAAAAAATAGTTTGTGTCCACTATAAAACAGAACAGCACAGGCCTAAACCCCACAGGTCTGACAGCAGGAGGTGTATCAGTTCCTTTTTCCATGTGGGAACAGCGTTTACACTGGAATTTGCCTTTGATGGCTTTTTTGGAGCAAATGTGACACTCAGCAGTGTAACTGACATACAATACAAAACAATACAAAACACAACACACTAACCATAGCCTCTAAACACGTTAAACATCACTAATGTCTCACATATGAAAACTCGCTCTCTCCCTTTCTTTTGCTCGCCCGCTTTCCGTTGTGGGTCCTAAAACTCCCCCTTCTCCCTAAACAACCAAGTGCCATATGTTGCCATATCATTTTTTGATTATAGGGAAAGGGTGTTTTTTCTTTTTTCACTAGCAAGCAGAGAGTGTTTGCTAGCGCTGTCCGTACTGTTCTTCCCGCTATAAACACCACTGTTTTGTTCAGAAAAAATAACATCGCATGTATTTTTTTTAATCATAACTCAGGTTTTACGTGGCCCATTGACACAATTCAAAAACTGGTATATAGTTTAAAGTCCGTACTCTTAACCCAGGTTGACAAGGCTCTGGCTCTTAGCATCTCATCATTTGCATTTCTTCTTTCTTTCTTTCTCCCTCCTTTTTTTTAAGCATTCGGCCTCTCGCAGTAATGCAAGTTAAACTAGCGTGCGCGAGTTGCTAAATATTAGCTGTGTCCAAATTCAGGGGCTGCATCCTTCGAATTGACTTAAACACTAGTGCATGGGAAAAAGAGCATAAACACGAGGTCAGAGGAAAAGGCAATGGCGGACAGTTATGAAAATTGCCTGTCGGACCTTTACCGCAACTACCAGCATCTTTATTGCATAGTGTGAAACACTGCTATTACATTTGGCAACAGATTGGATATTTATCTGTGAATTTTATATTGCAAGAGGTATTTATATGTATTTTTATTGTTTTATACATTTGCAACAAAGTAAAAAAAAAAATCCACTGGAGTTTTTATTAAATTTTTTTGTCTGTTTTCTTTACCATAGTAACACCACAAAGAAAGCTGACCCCTTTTCTGATTGTTTGTGCCTACTCTTTAATACATGGTAAGTTTTTACCATCATATATTTTTTATGATTTAATCAAAGTAAAAAAAAAAGGTGCCAATAAAACCATCCTTAAAACTGCTTCTCTTTTTTTCTTTCAGTGACTTGTATGTGGCAGTGCAAGCGTTGTTCCATCAGGGAGAGTAGTAGGTAAAAAATATTGAAACACTGTACAGGGCTCGCAAAATCGCTAGCCCGACGTCCCGGGGCTAGCAATTTTTCCAGTCGGGCTGTCATAGGAAGGAAAAATATATGTCAATGCTTTTGCATTCTTTCAGAAATGTAGCTGGGTAATTATGTCATTGGCATCGGTGAGCCACTGTCAATATGTGACATATTGAAATCGCGTTTGAATTTGCGCTTGTTTTTTGCAATCGCGTGAACTGTATATAGAGAGCGACAGCACTGATTGGTGAGTGATGATCATTTGCGCGCCAATTCCTCTGACATCGTCTTATCAATTGTTAGCTTACTATGCAAACATGACAAGTGAAATCTCCCGCAACAAGCTTAAACATGTGAGAGGTTGATCGCGCAGAGAATCGCTGAGCGTTATGTGAGTGCCTGTGTAAAAGCAGCAGGATATATATTTTAGTTCTGCTGAGCCAAATAAGACAGGTCAGGGTGAAGAAGTGACAGCCAAAGAAAAGCTTACCACAAAACGGAAAAGTTATGACAAATCAGACTATAAGGCAAAAAGAAAGTGCAGCTTTATGGTTTCATGGACAAAAGAATTTCTGTGGCTGCAATATGACAAGCTATATAACCAGGGGTGCACATAAGTGGTCCGCAGGTGCGCATTCGCTGTCAAAATAAAAAACGCACACAAGATAAGAAGTTTTAACTTTTCCGTTTTGTGGTAAGCTTTTCTTTGGCTGTCACTGTCGTTTTTGTTCTACTGCAGAATATTTTTAAGGTTATCTGCTATAAAAAACCAAGCCAGGAAAATCTCCTTCATGTTTTCTGTGTTTTATCCTCAGTTACTTTGACATAAAGACATCTGCTGTGATGCTTGCACCAGGCTTAAAAGCGGTTGTATTACAATAAAAGACCCTGAAATCGCTTTATGACGTAAATAATTTAATTGTTACTAACTCAAAAAAAGATTCCTACTAGTATATTTGTGGTATGCATAAAATTTTAAATAGAAATGAATTTTGAAATATACACTGCTTCTTATGTCAAAGTCTGTAAAAATAGATAAATAAACCACATATAACCCTTGCTACTACTCACTCCACTGTCCAAAAGCAAAATCAAACCAATATACAGATATCTCACCGTGGAGAGCTGTGCCTTACCCCGGCTCCTCAGAGAAGAGGACCCACGGCGCAGCTACAGGGAGTCACTCACGCAGTCCGGCTGGCGCATCTCAATCTGAACACCCCCTGGTGCCGCGGCGCGGGCGTCGCAGATGGCCAGCAGCCCCCAGTGGCACCTCCTCTGTCCACGCTGGTCCTCGAGGATTCCATCGTCAGGAACGTGCGGATGAGGGGGGCGCTAACGCTGTCGTTCCCAGGAGCCACTCCGGGTCCACCCCCACCTGTGGCAGAGGGATAGGCCGTTTCAGCCGGCTGCTCAGCCTTAACACCTGGTTTTCCTCCGCCTGTGTCTCCCATGGCGTGGGTTTTATTAACAATTTTGATGCCTTCTGGGAGAGGAGGCATCTTTTTGGGGCAGACGAGCTCCACCTCAACACCTGGGGACGCCGTTTGCTGTCCACCAATTTGGCGTACAGCACTCCCGCACACCGCCCTGTCACTACCCCAAACCGACATTACCTGCTGATCTGTCTGTCACTGACTGATGTTCCCCTGGTCCCAGCTCCTATATTTGTTCCACTCTTAACAGTAATACACAAAACTCTGGACTCGGACCTTTCTCTCCCACAGTCAACACAATACCCGTCATAATCACAAACAGAGAGCAACAGAATTATCATAAGTCCAGTAACTCCAAAAACATTAATAACCTCCGGCCTCTTCAAAAATGTCAACATCCATTTAACTCTATTGTCAAAAATCCACCAGTCTCAATCAGTATGGCACTTTTAAATGGCCGCTCTCTGTTGAACAAGTCTTTTATTATTAATGATTTAATTTTAGATAATAAACTTGACTGTTTATTTTTAACTGAAACATGGCTGGGTTCGGATGCACCAGTTGTTCTCACTGAGGCCTCTCCACCAAATTTTAATTTCTCTTTTTCTATTAGAAGTGGTAAGAGAGGTGGTGGGACTGCATCTTTTACCAACAACACACTCACCACCAAACACATTTTATTTGATCATTTTACCACTTTTGAATTCCATGCTATTGTTTTCAGCAGCCCCACAGTTTTATCTGTTACAATTTATGACACTCAGCTGTACATTTCCGTGTCTCCTGATGACACCAGACTAATGGATGCCCTTTTTAACTGTATTTTAGATATAAGATCTTGGAAGGCAGAAAACTTTTTACAGCTTAACCAGGACAAAACTGAAGTTTTAATCATCGGTCCTGAGGTTCAGAGAGAGAAACTCTTGTCTAAATTACAGGCATTTTCATTATGTCCTTCGCTACAAGTGAAAAACCTGGGTGTTGTTTTTGACTCTGAGCTTGGTTTTATCCCACATATTAAACATGTAACCAAAATCGGATTTTATCATCTAAAAAATATAGCCAGAGTCCGCCCTATTCTCTCTCGGGCCAACACGGAGATGTTGATGCATGCTTTTATTACCAGTCGCATTGATTACTGTAATGCCCTGCTCTCTGGTCTTCCTAAAAAGAATATTTCAACTTTACAACTTTTACAAAACTCTGCAGCTCGTGTGCTGACGAAGACCAGAGGGCGGGCCCACATTACACCGGTTTTAGAATCGCTGCATTGGCTCCCCGTGTGTTTCAGGATCAATGTTAAAGTTCTTCTATTGGTTTTTAAATGTCTTAATGGTCTTGGGCCTTCTTATCTCTCAGATCTGCTTTTACCATATGAACCCTCGTGGACCTTGAGGTCCTCTGGTACTGGCCTTTTGATTGTCCCTAAAGTCAGGACACATACTCACGGAGAGGCAGCTTTTCAGTGGTATGGTCCTCGTCTGTGGAACAGCCTGCCGGAGGAGCTCAGGGCAGCAGAGAACGTACATGATTTTAAGAACAGGCTCAAGACCCACCTTTAATTTAGCTTTTACTTAATGTTTATTTATTTTATGCTTATTTATTCTATCCTGTTATTCTATTGTTAATCGCTGCTTTTAACACTGTAAAGCACTTTGTGCTACATTTTCTTTTGTATGAAAAGTGCTTTATAAATAAAGCACATTGATTGATATTAACATATTAATGTAATAGTGTGACTATGCAATTTATAAGTTGCCACAGAGAGACAAAATTAGAACTTAGTTAAATTGTTCTAATACAGTCCTTTATTAATACCAATCTTATAAAAAAACAACAACAACAAGACAATGTTTAAGTACAACTTGATGTTAAGTACATGTAATTTTGGTGCTAGTTAAGCAGTATAGCCACACAATGCTTTCTAACTATGAAAATTGGCTAAGGCTATGTCCACACGTCCACAGGTATTTTTGAAAATGGAGATTTTCCGTTTTCATTTTAAAAAAATAATCCCATCCACACATAAAGCCAAAAATGATGGAAAACGCTGCTAGGAACATCCCAAAGCAACATGTGGCGAAATGTTGGCCAATCAGAAGTCTAGAAGCCTCTGTGGGAGATAGTAAACAAAGATGGCGCATAGAAGCAGAGCAAGTCCTTTGTGTGGCGGGACAGTAACTGTGTGTGTATATGTAAGAATTTAAACACTGCAGAGAGTACAATTAACAGTATTGTAGAAATTCATTTCACCGAAACAATAACGTGGCGCACGTCAAAAAAGGCGCACATCTTTGACGCTGCGTTTTCTCCGTTTTTCTCGTGAACACGTAAATGCAAAAACGGAGTTTTAGAAAATATCCACCCTGGCCGGAGTTTTTAGAAATCTCCGTTTTCAGTGACCGAAAACGCCGTTTACTTATGGACGAAAGGTGCAAACGTATAGAAAAATCTGCGTTTTCAAAAATACCCGGGTACGTGTGGACATTACCGTCAAAATTTCAGCTAGCTTAGCCTCGACTGAGTGCTAGGAAAAAGTTCACCAGGACTTGTGACATACTTTACTTTGCAGCATCATAACTTTGTAAACATTTCATTTATGCTTAGGGATTCAAATTAGGTCAAAAAGTTCTTACCTTTAGTGCGAAAATAAGTCCGAAGCTCAGAGATGCACGTAACCCAAAAAAAACCAGCTCAACCCTCAGCCTTGTCCAAGGGCAAATGAAGAACGTTCCAGAATGGGGGGATGGGTTTGAGGAAACCGCGCGATATTTCTGGAAACAACGCGAGATTTTGAAAAGCACTCCTTTATGGAGCGATTTTTTTTTTTCACCAAATGTAAAACAATTTTAAGTCACATCTGTTCTTTGTGTTTCACTTATATTAATATATTATATATGTACATATGCATAAGTTTAGCCGGGTACCAAAGCAAATCATTTGTACTGTACAAATGTACATGTAAATATGATGTTGTATCACAAAAGATTGATATCAAACTGATCACTTGACCCATATTACGTTACTTGCTCTTCGAGTGAATCAACAAATGGCGAAATGAAAAGCTGAACAACAATGCTGTTTATTTTTTAAGAGAGTCTTAGCTTACATGTGTGTTTGTTTCATATATTCAGTTGCTCCCTCCATGGCTAAACAAAGCACAAAATCGGTTTCAGTTATGTAATGATGTGATGTTTTAAGATTAAAAAAGTGTTTGTGTTTTTATCTGAAGAGTATGTAAATATCTGGTTTCAACTGTATATTTGATGATGTTGGTGTTTGGCTTGATTGTCAGCACAAAGAGGGAGAGAGAGGAAAATGAGGACAGAACAGAGATGGAACAAGAGCCAGGTGAGACAGACATGTTAGTCAAATGGTTGTTTGCCAAAACTCATCAGAACATGTATCTAGTACCTAGTACCTACCTAAAATAAGTGTAGTGCAGGTCTATGATAATTTTCAGTGTTTTGATTCTGTCACGGCTGGGGCAGCAGTCGTGTGGTGGAATGAATGAGGACCCAAGATGCAGATGGCAGTGGAGATGCAGGTGGAGATTTATTTACACTGAAAAAACCCAAGGTGAGGGCAGAACTGAACATAAACCTAAACTGGGAAAACTAATACAAACAGAGGACACGGAGGTATACCAAAATGATGCAGAGAAATGCAGATGACGCGACGAGGAGCACAGGCAGACACATACTATAAATACACACACCAGGTAATTAGGAAATGGCACACAGGAGGGGACACAGCTGGAACTAATGGGCATAACGAGACACAGACCTACAAAGTAAAACAGAAAACACACAGACTGTTTTGCAACACAAAACTCGGAGATCTGAACAGAGTACAGAGGGAAGACACAGGTAGGGATAATAAACACGACAACCAAACCCAAAGAACTAATACAAAATCAAAATAAACTAGAAAATAATAATAAACTCAAAGCGCTGGGTCACCAACCCAGGACCATGACAGGTTCTGTCTTGGTTAAGTCCTAAAGTAGCCCTGATTTTGACCTGTTTTAGTCTTGTTTTAATTCCTGATCAGTTCTGGGTCTGTTAAAAGTGAGTTTTTCCTTCCCACTGTCGCCTTAGTGCTTACTCACAGGAGATCATTTGATTGCTGGGGTTTTCTCTTTAATACTGTGTGGTTTTAACCTTACAGTATAAAGAGTTTTAAAGTGCCCATTGTAACTTGGCACTATTAGAGAGACTTCAATTGGCTTCAACTGACAAAACATTGAAAAAATAAATATATCAGTGTGTGTTTAATTTATCTATATCAGGGTAAGTGCTAAAGCTTAGTGGGTTACAATTATAACCCATAATTGTAAAAATGATATGTATATTTTAACAGATTATTCTTGTAACAAATGCAACTGTGCTGAGTGGCCGTGGCACTGTGCGCAAGGATAAAACCTCTTGATTTTAGTATGTCATAAGCAGTGTTGGGACTAACGCGTTATTAAGTAACGCGTTACAGTAACTACGTTACTATTGTGGTAACGAGCACGGTAACTAGTTATTATGCCAAAATCAGGAACGCGTTAGTCGTTACTGGGATTTAGATAGGGTCGTTACTCGTTACTTCGTGTGGTGGCTATCGTGGAGCTTCCACAGATTCTATAACATTAGCAAGTGGTGAAGGCCAGCAGGTGGATGAGGGAAAGGGGACGTAGAAGGAAAAGAGACCCGAGGCGGCCGCCGGTCCAAGTGTGAACTGAACTTCAGGTAAGAAGTTATGACCTGCAGTCTATCTGGGTCAGATATAAACCAAGTTTAGGTAGAGTTTATTTTTGTTGTGCTGACTTTTTCCGTACTGCGCACTAGCTAGCATGACAGAGTTTCTATACAGCTGGGTGGGTGCTATGAAGTTAATGATGTTGAACTTTATTTTGTTCATAAGTTATTAGAGTTGCCAACCGTCCCGTCTGGTATTCAGAGAAAATATTACGCGTTTCTTATTGAGGTGAAAAGGAACAGTTTGTCCCGTAATTCAGCTACAATGAAAAGGGCACAAAGCTGGAGTTATTCTGTCTTTACGCTGCACAGCTGCCTCTTCTTCTTTCATTCTCCCCCCTCCCTCTCCTGTTTCTACTTCAATCATGAAAACTGATCAATGATCAGCTGATCGGCTCTCTTGTTTGTTTATCGCCCACTTTGCGCCAGAAAGAGAAAATCAGCCGATGTCATGTTAAACAACAGCAGCACGTTTAAGCTTGATCAGCTGTTGTTAGAATTTATTTAATATTAATTTCTAGTATCAGCTGATGTTTGCTGGAGCCACAGCTGCAAAAAAGCTGCTGGTCATGGTGTCGGTTTGGTTATCTGGTGAGAGGGAAACATGAAGATGAAACCAGGAGATGTCCTTACTGAATCATCAGAGCTGAACAGGTGATGGAGAAACAGGTTTACCTTTTAGGTGACATGAATGAGTTGAAGGGAAGTTATGAACTGTTTCTGAGAGACAGATAACCCCAGGATCCTTTTTTAGGTAGCTGACAGCTGGTAATTGTGCAGGTGCGGATCTAGCAAAGTTTTGCCAGGGGGGCCAGGTAGGGCATTAACAGGTAGAGGTGGGCACAAAGAAATACTTTTCTTTCTTATTCTAATTTAAAATGTCTAGCTTTTAAAAAATAATTATCTGAATCTTGTGAACAAACGATTCATAGATTGATGCAAATATACCATCAAAACAGTGAACATCACTGTCACAACAGCGTTTGTTTTCATTCAAAGGCTTTATGATTTTTCCTATAATGGTGGGCCAGTCTCTAGTCAAAATGCCCGGACCAATTTTTTGTCCCAGTCCAGCCCTGTATGCAGCTCATCTGCAGCCTGGTGTTACCTACATCTTCCTATTCAGAAGGCAGAATTTCCGAGTTCTGAGTACAATCAAAGCACCACAACTGCAGTTTTTGTGTTGGATGTAAAAGGCGCACATGACGCTGTGACGTAGGCTAGAATCATGGCAGCAGTCAATGACGGTCCAGGTGTGGGATTTCTCTCGTGGAAATATGCACATTATCTTTTCCTTTCTATTGGTAGGTGGCACAGTGCACTTGTGGCAAGTAAGCAAGCTAGAAGACTGGCAAAGTTATGGAAGCAACACATTAACAAGAGAATTCTGAGTAAAACCGAAGTTACTTTCCCAAGTAACTCGTTACTTTGAAAGTAACGAGTAACTTGAAGTAACTGAGTTACTTTTGATAGAAGTAACTAGTAATGTAACTAAGTTACTATTTTAAAGTAACTTACCCAACACTGGTCATAAGTAACATCAGTGATTAGAAGCCAGAGTTTTGATCTTTTTGTTTTGTTTTTCTGATAAGGTTATTTTAAAGTTTCTTTTTAAGTCATAGACCTATTTATATTGGTTTCCCTGGTTTTAAACACACATTTTAAGCTCTTACTCTTTCTTCATTAAAACAAATCATTTACCTGTACGGGGACTGACAGCCACTAGAGGCCACTTTACTCAACGTTTACATTCATCAGTAGCTTCCTTCTCAAATGCCAAATGCTTGCCAGATTAAATAGTCTTGTTAAGGAACAATCCGTTTTGTTCTTTGTGGCGTGAATAAGGCACGGCGGGACCACGGCGCATCGTTCTCAAACATTTTATTCACAACACCTCACACCACCCACCACACACACCTGAGTCCCCGTGTTTTAAACTTGGTGGACGTGATTAAGGATGCCGTGCAGGTGCGTCCGCCCTCCCTGCACGGCACCGCAGGCCACGCCCCACCACATACCCCCATCGCCCGACTGAGGCCGGGGAGCCATCCGGCCGAACCTACTCCCCCCCCACCGAAAGCGGGAGAGGGGATCAGCCCGGACCGTCGGCACCCCCGGGCCCTGGCCTAGCGAGAGGGAGGTGTCTGTTCTGGTGGCCGTCCACTTATCCAGCGGCGCCGGTGATGAGGTGAGTCCGGGGGTCGCCCACGTATCCAATGGCAGCCCCGGAGATGGACCGGAGGCCACCCATGTGGCAAGCAGCGGCGCAGCCGGCGTGACCTTGAGCCGGGGCTCATGGGCGGCTGGGCAGGCGTCCAGCACGCCGAACCACACCACACGCCGGCCTCTGGTGGAGGCGAGGCCGCTCTGCTCCGCCCGCCGACCTCGGGCTCCTCGGGCGCTGCCTCTCCCGGCTGGAGCGGCTCGTCGGGCGCCGCCTCCGCCGCTGCCTCTCCCGGCTGGAGCGGCTCGTCGGGCGCCGCCTCCGCCGCTGCCTCTCCCGGCTGGAGCGGCTCGTCGGGCGCCGCCTCCGCTGCCGCCGCCTCAAGCAGCCACTCGCGTGGCTCCTCCGTCACTAACCGCAGCTCCTCTCCCTCCAGCCGGCGCAGACCCTCGCCCGCCTCGTCCTCCGCCTCCGATTGGAGCGGCTCCTCCACCGCTACCGGCAGGAGCAGCCCTTCACCCGGCTGTTCCTCCTCCTCCGGCAGGCTCGGACCCCCGCGTGACTCGTCCACCACCTCCGGCTGCCGAGGTGCCTCCACCGCTTTACCACCGTCAGTATACCCCGGTGGGGGTGGCGGCGTCGAGGTCGCCCAGGCCTGGAGCAGCGCTGCCAGCTCCGCCATCTTCCCCAGGTGGCGTTCGCTCTCCTTCTGCAGCTCTTCCTGTTGGCGACGCACCTCCGCCGCCTGCTCCCGCTGGGTGGCCGCTATTTCGGCCACCATCTGGGCCAGTTCCTCCCTTCCCTGGCTCCGGTAAGGACCCGCCATGCCGCCTCCTGGGTTTCAGCACCACTGTGGCGTGAATAAGGCACGGCGGGACCACGGCGTATCGTTCTCAAACATTTTATTCACAACACCTCACACCACCCACCACACACACCTGAGTCCCCGTGTTTTAAACTTGGTGGACGTGATTAAGGATGCCGTGCAGGTGCGTCCGCCCTCCCTGCACGGCACCGCAGGCCACGCCCCACCACATACTTAATATCAGATTATGTTATCTGTCATGTCTTTTTCATCATTCATATTTTATTGAGACCTTCGATGGGGCAGTTGCAAATATGCAAAGATTAACTGGTGATTTCTACAGTGGTTTTACCGGCTGGTCTTTAGCATGTTATGTTATTTTTGGTGAATAAAACAAAACCACTGCAAAGAGCAATGAGGCGGAGCCGTTACTGAGACACTGAGCTCAGGTAGAGTGAAAGAAAACACATTTCCAGCATCCAAAACAGCAGTGCTGTTCCTGTGACCTCTATTAAAACCTTTACTTGGGAAAAGGGAGTCTTTCATCAAAACATCCTCCAGAAGTTGAATTAAAATATGCAGCTTAATGAAGGCCGACAGCAGTGGTACTATTTTAGAAGCAGTGAACAGGGGTGAGTCTAAAGGGGGGCGTGGTGTGTACTAAACCATATTTTTTTCAAGGTTTTTACATTTTTCACATTGAAAGTAAAACAATCCAAAATACTATCGCAATTAAATTGTTTTAATATTTAAAAATGTAAAAATTAAAGCTTATTTCACAAGCCAATACAAATTTACTTGGGCTAGTAAAACTGAGCCATTAACCAGAGGGTTGCCAGGTTGGACAGGGAATTATTGTAAATATTAATTAATGATCTACACACCACCATAACATCTTTACAGCAGCACAGAAACTTTGCATCAAAGCACAGGGCAAACTTCTGAATGCTGATGTCAGAGTTTTACCTCTGATACTGCTGGATAAACAGAAACTCACTCAGGAACGAGGTCTCACAGAGCTCAGGTTTTCACTTGCGAGAGGGAAGCAGTTGTCTCCAACCCACTTCAACTTGCTTTCTCCCTGCAGGTTGTTTTTATTGTTTACACACATGAATATTCATAAAGCTTGTTGCTGTATTAACTAAGACAAATTACTATATATGGTTACAAAGTGTTTTGTGCAAGCGTGGTTATACAATGTGAGTGCAGCCCTACCAGGATGTTGTCGTTATCTTATCCCACCAGATGGCTTCCTTCATTGAGTAAAGTCTGTTCTTCACAATGCTGCTTGTTCCCTTTATGGAGGTCGTGCACATACTAATATTCGTGGGTTACATAGGGAGCAAATAAAAGCATTCTAGCTTGTTAAATGGCAACCTACAACACACACATTAAACCTAACAGCTGACACACTCACTCCTTTTTATAATAAATAATACAAGGTATTATTCATGAGATCCACCTGTTTTTTTAACCTTAAGCAATTGAGCTTCAGAGAAGTTAAAAGTGCATATACCACAAACTCCCTCTTGTGGTATATGAAAATAAAACTTTTACAGGATTATGTTACTGCACCTTTCTGTAATCACAGAAGAATTTGTTATTACACAAGGAAATGTGTAATAACCATCACTGTAATCCATAATTCCTTAAAACTGAAGTATAGGGTATAGTTTAGTGTTTTGAGACATCTTTTTTTTACTGAAAACATTTTTATGACTCACTAAAATCCTACAGTTTATTTAAGAAGAGCTGATTCTCTTTTAATCTAAATTTAAAATGCGACTTTAGTATTAACTCACCGACTGTTCAGTCCCTGTTTATGTTGCTCTGTCACCACTAAGAGGAAGTTGAGGAACTTTGTGCTCTCACCCCACCACACACAGACACGGCTGCACAAGATTCCTGCTGAGAGCACAAATCCTCTGCATGTGAGTGTAATAGCTACAAGACAGCTACAGGTACCTCGGTGTTCATCTGAACAATAAACTGGACTGGACTCACAATTCAGATGCTCTTGTCACGGATTCAAATATTGGGGATGGATACACGAGGAAAACCAAAATAACAACACTGGTCCGGCCGGGTTGAGTCAAACGATGATTTAATGAATACACGCGTGGGAGATGGACACCATACAGCAGACAGCATCAGATCTCAAAATGGTGGAGCATTGATCAAACTCTTATAGCCTCTAGTGGCCCCCACCTAATCATAAAAGCCTAAACATTCACATTCTTTCTCACACACAGCGCCTAAGCTACGACCTTGGCTCCCTGTTTATCTGCTCCTGCTGAGATGGGGCAGTATGCTCTGTTCTCTTCTAATCAGACAAATAAGGCGATGACTTTCTGCGAACAGTATTTCTTATAACTCAGCCGTATAATGCATCATAAAACAATATCATTCATTCACAATAAATCAGCAGTCTAATGTAATGCAGATCAGTTTAACAAATGTAATAGTTATCACCTTCTTCTAATTCAGGAGAATAATGCAAACTAAAACTACATAATAATTCACAATCTTTAATTAGGGGTCTAACATGGCATAAAACATTATAATCCAACACTCTCTACAAAAAAGGGCAGAGCAGGCTGTACCTGCTGCAGAGGCTCAGGTCTTTTGGAGTGAAGGGCCCACTCCTGAACACCTTTTATGACTCTGTGGTGACCTCGGCCATCTTTCACGGTGTGGTCTGCTGGGGCGCAGCATCTCTGCTGGGGACAGAAAGAGACTGAACAGGCTGATCCGAAGGGCCAGCTCTGTTCTAGGACAGTGGAGGTGGTGAGTGACAGGAGAATGGTGGTTAAGCTGTCATCCCTGTTGGACAACATCTCCCACTCCATGCAGGAGATACTGACAGCACTGAGCAGCTCCTTCAGTAGCAGGCTGCAGCACCCATGATGTCGGACTCTACAACATGGTCTCTGCAGAGGACCACACCCATGCAGACACACACACACACACACACACACACACACACAAACACAAATATGCTGCTTAACGAAATGACAACAGAGCTTGGTTTAGAGAGGTCAGGCTATGTTGAAGAGAAAACAACTTTTAAACTTGTTAGTTGTACAACCTCTTTTTGCCTTATATACTGAATTTTCAATTATGTTTGTAGGTTTCAATAAATCGCTGGTCTTCCAGGGTATGTTTTAGCCATCCTGAGATAAACTGAAGCCTGTTGGCTAAGAAGTAGTGCTGAAAGTTAGGTAGTTCTAATCCTCCTTTATCCTTGGTCTTTTGTAGTGTTTTTAAGCTTATACGTGGGGGTTTATTTTTCCAAAGGAACTTGGACATGTATGAATCTAGAGATCTGAACCAATTGTGTGGTGGTTAAGTTGGGATCATTGAGAATAAATAATTTATTTTTGGTAAGACCATCATTTTTATAGCAGCAACCCTTCCCATGAGTGATATGGGTAGACATTTCCACCTAGCCAGATCACGCTCTTTTTCATTGCACGATTATTATAACTTTAATGCCATCCTCCAAGTGAGGGTGACACTTTGGAGTCCGGGCCTTAAAATTGTAATTTTTTCAGTTGTTCACCAGGTGACGCCATTTTTTCATATTTTAGCATTGAATGAACTCCAGCCAAAATAAATCAGATTCATTGCGTGTTGTTCTGCTTTAAAAAGTGAAAAAATAGTGGTGTTGTGTGTCACTATCAATGACCTTTATATTAAAAAAAAACATAAAAAACAAAACAATAAAAAGGTCTTTTTGCCTTAAAAAAAAAAAAAAGTGTGTCTGTTTCTGTCTAAAATCCTCTTTGAAGTCCACACTCCAGCCTCTGGAGCGAGAAAACGGGAAGGAGCATTTTCCGAGCCGCGATGTGCCACAAAAAATTTTCTCACATCTCCAGGGCCCTCAGGTTTGACGACAAGCTCTCCCGACCCCGACGCCATACCGACAAATGGGCTCCCTTCCGCCAAGTATGGGACATGTGGACACACCGCCTGATGATCATGTTAACCCAGACCGAGACCTTACTGTGGATGAGCAGCTGGTCCCGTTCAAAGGAAGGTGCAGCTTCCGACAGTACATTCCAAAAAAGCCTGCCAAATATGGCATAAAGGTTTGGGCAGCCTGTGACGTCAAAACATCGTACGCCTGGCGGCTGCAAGTCTACACAGGGAGAGTAGCTGGCGAACGAGCAAAAGTAAACCAGGGGATGAGGGTGGTCCTGCAGATGACCGAGGGGCTCTAGGGACACGTCGTCACCTGCGATAATTTTTTTTGTCAGTGCCAGAGGAACTCCTCCAAGAGGAAAATAGCTCTAGTCGGCACAATTCGCCAGAACAAACCAGAAATTCCACCTGTTTTGCGCCAGACAAGAGGGAGAGCGATCTACTCGTCCACCTTTGCCTTTACAATGAGGCACACCCTCATATCCTACATTCCCCGACGGGGCAGGAATGTTTTTCTATTGAGCACCAAGCATCGCAGGCCGGAGGTCAGCGATGGAGAGAAAAGAAAGCTGGTGATCATCGATGACTATAACCGTTGCAAAGGAGGTGTCGACAACCTTGATATGGTGGGTGTCATTACGCATCAGTTACGCACACCTTTATTCATTTTTGCTCATATATTCTTGTGTAAAATATACAGAGGTTTTATGTTTTGTTTTTTTTGTTGTTGTTTTTGTTAGGGTGTCGGCACCTACTCGTGCAGGAGATGGACCAATCAATGGCCAGTGGCTCTCTTTCACAACATGATAGACGTTTCCTTGTACAACGCCTTCGTGCTGTGGACATCGGTAGATCAGTCCTGGTAGCAGCAGAAGCCACACAGGAGGAGGCTGTACATAGAAGAGGTGGGAGAAACCATGATCAAGCCTCATAACAAAAAGAGAACGCCTTCCCCGCTCATCAGCCGCTGCTGGATTAGTCACAGCTGTGTAGTATGGTGCTGCTGCAGGCCCCACTGGATTGACAGATCCCAAGGGCAGGAAGCACACTGTGAGCTTTGCTGTGACAAAAGGAGGCAAGTTGAAAACACCTGCAGCAATTGTTGAAGGTTCACCTGCCGAGCCCACATCAAGTTTATCTGCAGCCACTGCTCTACCTGAGCAAGACTTTTGCCCCCCTCTCTCACCCTCTCACACGCTCTCTCTCTTTCTCTCGCATACATTTCCCCATTCCCAACAATATACAGGTCCTTGTTCATTGTTGGAAAATAAATGTTTATTTGGTTCAAACTGATCTTGTATTTTTATTTACATAATGCTTTTTATTTTATTTTCGAAGGCAACAAGGTAATATGCATTTAGTGGGGCAAGAGTGAAAAACCGTGCTCCTGCTAATAAAATAACGGCAGATCAAAAATGAATGTCAGTGGTAATCTTTGGACCACCCAAAGGCCTAATTATAATAACAATCAAATATTACTTCAAATGTATTTTATGGAAAATATTTACGTTTTTCGGTTTTTTCGGCTAAAAAAAACAGTGCGCTCGTGTAACAAAACTGGGATTTAAAGGGTTAAAACAACGAAGATATAATTAAAACTCGATATGAATATTTCAGGGAGAAGTAGTTTTAAAAAATATTAATCACCAAATAAATCATATCACATTTATCATAAAGCCTCTGAAATCAAACACCAGCAGTGTGGCAATGTTGTTCACTTACACTGTATATAAAACATTAATGCGCAGCCCTTTGGCTACATAAATCTTTTACTGTAGCAAACATTTTCTGCCGTGAAGAGTAAAGTGTTATGTTGAATTAAAATGAGCCTTTCCTCCCAGGTCCCTTTTTGTCTTTGTTAGTGAAGAACCCAGAGCTCAGGCCCAGCCCGGTATCTACTTGGTTATGTGCAAGGAGCTGGAGGCGATAACTCAAAAACAACCAGCATTTATTTCACAAACAGATAGCACAAACAAGAATCAACAGAATCTCCTTTGTGGTTCTTGTTTTTCTTGTGAATACATTAACAAAAAGTTGAAATAAAGAGGCAATAAAATTCATGTGCTGAAGACCACACGAAACCCTAATTCACCCCAATTCCTGTTGTCTTCACATTCATTTGCATCCCTTGTCCACAGAGTCAAAAATGACCCTGCTTCACTAAAGACCTAGCATAAAGCAATTTCATTTTAAATGCCAAACCCATTTTGTATGAAGAAACAATATCAGTCATTAGAAATTGTTGATATTGGTTTTCTCTTTTTAGAGTCCCAAAAGACTGCATTAATTCAGTGGATGTGTTGTTGTTTTTTATTTCAACACAGCTGTTATATTCTAATTAATAAAGTCGATTTCTATTATTATTACTATTTTTATTTGCCAGGTGTCAGAAGTCTAATAATGATAGAAAAGTTCAAGACATCCTCAACAACTCACCTCAGTATAGCCATCATCAGAAGGAAGTGCACTAAACTGACTCATCAACTTGTCTCAGACTTTCCACAGAGTTTCACAGACAAAAATGAAGTGCATGCGCATAGAGCTCTATATTAAATGTGTCTGAGTACTTATCCAAACACTCCACGACCCAGCAGAAATTGTAGCAACTGATGCCTGCTCTCCTCAGGGGCACCAGGACACGGTCCGTCTTGAAATCCCGAAAGGAACGTCCACTCACTAGACTGGAGGATCACGTGCACAAAATTCACAGTGGGCTTACTCAAACTTGATGTGCCAAAGCTAACGGCCATGTGCGCTAATTCACGTTAAGCAACACCACAGTGCGCTGATTCAAATGCACAAAATAAATAACAGCTTACTGTAAATTAAACATACCTTAAGGGAAAGCACATCCTTCTCTTACTGTAGTGCTAACCGAAACAATAACTAACTCACTCGTTTGGTAAGGTGCGTTTAGCATGGTGGCATAACAAGCATATCCGCGATTAGGGAACAGCTCTTAACACCGGGTTACATCATACCGTCAAGGCATAATAACATTCGGAAATTGAATAATAAGCATAAAACGGAAGTATGGATAATAGTGACTTTAAGGCTATGACGAGTAAACATGTCAGTGAATTCACACAAACTCGCTCTGCCAAAGCTACAAGCCATGCGTGCTCATACCTCCTCCCACCCAAGTTGGCTACCAAGTTGACTAAAAAGTCGTGAACCAACGACATCTTAAAGCCAATTGTAGCGCATAGTGTATAGATGTAACCGTACAGTGCACATCAGACATCAACCAATAAATTCATACTGGGTTACAGCACCATGCAAGTCGCAAATGTGCTACAAACTAACTCCGTTTCCCCACAATCTCACCTCAAGAGCGGATACACGATGTGTTATCCCGGTTGCCATTCTCCGATAACAGCTGGTTAATATTAATGTTAGCTTAATGGCTAAAACTGACGTTCAGGGGACATTGAACGTGAACGTTCTAAACGTTCTGGGAAGAATGACACTCAGAGGCACGCCTACTGTGCTGTGACGCCTACTGTGCTGTGATGTCACAGCACGTTTTCCTTTGAAGTTTTAGATCAAACGCATTTGAGCCCTTAAATACCCCCCAGATAACACAACCACTGCACCAACCGCACCTAGCGTTGAAAACACACCTTAACTAATTAATTTATCCATTCAATAGGCTTCCAAAAGTCACCCAAAGCCTCTATACGTTCTTCAAGGCAACCACACTAACTGCACCTAGTGTTGAAAACACATTTTAACAAATTTAATTTATTGATTCAATTGGCTTCTAAGAATCGCCAAACTAAACTGTCGTAAAAATGTGGCGCTCAGTATTCAGCCGCACAGTTTCTTCAGATACTGATGGCTTTGAGGAGCTTGACAGCTGTTATTTAGAGCCCGATGGGTTCCTATTACCAATCTTTGGTTCCAGAGATGAACAGTTACCCACCTCTGAAACAACAGAGGCTCCCACAAGCAGTGTCTCTGCAAACATCGATGGAAATGAAATCTTACAACCTCAGCTGTTTCAGAGGGTGAAACAGCTGGATTGCTTCAAGAACGTTTAAAGACACATAGGTCCTTGATAATGTACACAGCTGGGTATCTTTGCTTAAACCTGAGATCACGAAAATTGAACAAACGATTGTATACAGATTTAAAAGTCTGCAAAGCAATGTACAATCGCCCTGTGAAAGATCTGAGGTTACACCACCGCAGATGTTTCAGAGTATCTACAGATAGACCCATTGTTTCTGTAGATACTCATGAAAATGAAGAGCCACCTTCTGAAACAGCTGTGGTTCCTACAAGCACTGATTTACTCAATGTTGTCCTTCCAGAACCTTCAGATATTAACAGATCTGAAGAGAATGAACAAACGAGCAACTTTTACAGAAACCTTTCAGCTTTGTATTCATATTTTAGAGCTCCAGTTGAGTCTCTGGGACAAGGAGTACGTTTCGCCATTATGTCTATCCTTACTATTTGTGGAGCACTATTTACCTTATTGTTCAACCTGTGCTCAGCAGTTACTCAGCGTATATTTCCCTGGCCCACAGACGAATTTCATCCCTAATTGCTACACTGGGAAGATACTTACGTATACATTGTCGTGCAATTGTTATAATTGTTTTGTTGCATTTATTTACAATCGCACTTGTAATATTCTTTGGCATGAAAAGATCCAATTAGTTTAATCACTAATTCTAACAAACAAACAGCACTTGCTATAGCAACATTTTCACATGAAATTCAATATCCTTAGCATATAATGACATCACAATTATCCCCTAGCCAGTCGCAGCAGATGGCTGCTCCTATGAGTCTGGTTCTGCTGGAGGTTTCTCTCTGTTTAAAGTGAGTTTTTCCTTCCCACTGTCGCCTTAGTGCTTACTCATAGGAGATCATTTGATTGCTGGGGTTTTCTCTTTAATACTGTGTGGTTTTAACCTTACAGTATAAAGAGCTTTAAAGTGTCTGTTGCAACTTGACACCATTAGATAGACGTCAATCGGCTTCAACTGACAAAACTTTGAAAAAATAAAAAAAAATCAATCAATCAATAAATAATGGTGTGTGTGTGTGTATGCGCGCGCGCGCGTGCGCTTTTTCTTTTTCTTTACCAGGCTAAGTGCTAAAGCGTAATGGGTTACAATTATAGCCCATAATTGTAAAAAATAATATGTAGCTTTTAAAAGATTATTCTTGTAAGAAATGTGACTGTGCTGGGTGGCTGTGACACTGTGCGCAGGATAAAACCTCTTGATTTTAGTGTCATGTAGAACTACATTCAGGCCAAGGCCTGCATTTAAGTAACATCAGTGATTAGAAGCCAGAGTTTTGATCTTTTTGTTTTGTTTTTCTGATAAGGTTATTTTAAAGTTTATTTTTAAGTCATAGACCTATTTATATTGGTTTCCCTGGTTTTAAACACACATTTTAAGCTCTTACTCTTTCTTCATTAAAACAAATCATTTACCTGTACGGGGACTGACAGCCACTAGAGGCCACTTTACTCAACGTTTACATTCATCAGTAGCTTCCTTCTCAAATGCCAAATGCTTGCCAGATTAAATAGTCTTGTTAAGGAACAATCCGTTTTGTTCTTAATATCAGATTATGTTATCTGTCATGTCTTTTTCATCATTCATATTTTATTGATGAGACCTTCGATGGGGCAGTTGCAAATATGCAAAGCTTAACTGGTGATTTCTACAGTGGTTTTACCGGCTGGTCTTTAGCATGTTATGTTATTTTTGGCGAATAAAATAAAACCACTGCAAAGAGCAATGAGGCGGAGCCGTTACTGAGACACTGAGCTCAGGTAGAGTGAAAGAAAACACATTTCCAGCATCCAAAACAGCAGCGCTGTTCCTGTGACCTCTATTAAAACCTTTACTTGGGAAAAGGGAGTCTTTCATCAAAACATCCTCCAGAAGTTGAATTAAAATATGCAGATGAACTGTTAACCTTGTCTGATACCATGGTTAAGCTGCATCATTTAAAGAAGGCTCACAGCAGTTGTACTGTTTTACATTGGAGTGAACAGTTGTGAGTCTGAAGGCGGTCATGCTGTCTAAACCATATTTTATTCAAGGTTTTCACATCATTTTTCACATTGAAAGTGAAATAATACAAAATACTCTCAATTAAATTGTGTTAATATTTCAAAATACAGTTTGACAGTTAATATTATTCTTATATTACTAATTAATGTCTACACCATCATAACATCTTTACAGCAGCACAGAAACTTTGCATCAAAGCACAGGGCAAACTTCTGAATGCTGACACACTCACTTCTTTTTATCGCAGCTATCACATTCTCCTTTAAAGGCTTACAGACAAATCAGTTCAATTTTATTTACACAGCATCAAATCACAACAACAGTCACCACACAGGATTTACTCACTCATTTAAACACTCAGAAAAACATGTACAAAAACTCAGAGTAAAGACGAATTTTTAATACCTTCGTTTAGACTGCGTATTTATCATTTATGACATTGACTCTACTTCAGAATATATATATATTTTTGCATTTAAGAATTTTTAAAAAAAATAAAATTTAATGGGACACATATGCAAATGGTATGTTTTGTTTTGATAAATACAAGGGAAGACAGAGTAAATAACAACTGCCATTTCTAAAATAGAATCTAATTAGCAGTTCATTTTGAGAGACCTGTATTTTTTCCTCTTTTGAATATTTATTGTTGCTCCTTAATAAGACAAAAGTATTTCTTATCCAATTACTGCAAAAGTACAGCTATTCAGTACAAGTCATACAGTCATTAGTGTTAAGAAACACTCCAGTAAAAGTTGAAGTATTAAACAGATTAAACTTCTTTACTCTTTGAGTACATTTCAGAGCCTCTTAAAAAGTACAGCCTCTGAAATGCACTTAAAGTAAATGGGTCTAGTTTATTTTGCCTACATTGTTGAGGATGACTTTCCATCTAAACAGGAAAATGAGTACAGTCAGGGGTTAAAGTTGCATTCAGCAGGCAGCGGAACCCTAAATTGGCTCAGTGTGGGGAAACACAACTGAAAACAAATTCTACTGAGAGCTCCAGCAGATTTTATTAGTGTACAGGCTGTGATCAGCTGATCTGCTGCTCTCTGTGGATGGACACAAGTGAACTCAACATGATGTCAGCAGATGTTTCATGAGTTGTCCTGGCTGATTCCCATCCTCTGCACTTACAACTCACTGTTCATACTGTCTTTTTTTCTAGATGGTATAAAGTTGGTACGTTGGTGGAATTCAGTCAATGGATCTCGATATTATCAGCTAAGTCATCTTTAGTCTGACCATGAGCACCACAGCCACTGCGTATCAGTCATACACTGTTCTTTTCTCTGCACTAACCTGCAGAGTTTTTCAAGCAACCCATAAATAGCAGTTAGTCTGCCTCAGTTTGATTTGCAGCTTGTTTCGTGATACGAAAAACATAATGCCAGAGCCAATATCTGATTTAAAGACATAAACTTACATGCAAACTATATTTCCAGTTTATCAAATACCACCGAGAAGTCATTACCTTTTAATATAACCTCTCTTCTTCCTCTCCTGACCTCTTTCTTATCTTTCTCCATCTCTGAGTGAATTTAGCTTCTATTTTCTATTTCTATTTTCTTCCTGTGAAATACAGCAGCTGGAGCTTTATCTAGCAGCACACTGTGAGAATAACTGCACACAAACAGTTTGTGTGTTTGCTGATGTTTGTTGAGCTGATAGAAACGCTGCATTTGAAATTACCTGCCATGTTAAAAATGATCGCTCCCTTTATGTAAAAAAAGAAAAAAAAACCCAACCAAAAACCAAAAACTTCTACCCCTGACTTTGGTGCACATCATCCCCTGGTGATTATTACACAAACAGGATTGCCTTCATGTGTTGCTGTTAACCCCAAAGCAGTTTGAAGTTTGGAGGCCTGCTATGACGTGAAATAATCCCCTCAAATCCATAAAACCTAAAGTGACAACTTTAGGAAAACCATACTATGCTTTATCAGGTTTTGATTTTCCTTAAAGGGTAGAAAACATGCTGGATTACACTACGTTCAAATCTACTCCAGAAGTGTAAATAGCATGTTGTTCTTTACCTTTGATATTGACTAAAATACTGGTTTGCCTGCTGACCCTGTGAAGATTACACCTGCATAGGTGCAGTTTCGAGCCTTGACTGCTGGCAGAACCCAAGTTAGCAAAGAAGAAATTACCACTTCTGCTCCTCCGCAACAGAAAAATATTGTAATAGGAATAAATACAAAGTCAGCAAAATGTTCCCTAAAAGTTTAAAATAATACATACCACACTGCACGAATCAACATCAGCAGCCCAACTTTCTAATGTAATATGACCACACTGAATCTTCCGTTAGGGATCTCTTTTTCTTTTCTTGACTGAGGGAGTTTTACTTTTTGGAAGCAAGTTTTTCATTACATACATATGAATACACATTTTTTTGAGAAACCTACAAACATCTTTTGTATTACCGTTAAATCTCTTCATCTGTTTGCATCTGTAGCCCTTAGGTTCTAATACACTTCTATGATACCGGGTATTATTCATGAGATCCACCTGTTTTTTTAAACTTAAGCAATTGAGCTTCAGAGATTTAAAGTGGATTTTCCTCTTGTGGTATATGAAAATAACACTTTTACAAGATTAGGTTACTGCACACCTTTCTGTAATCACAGGTAAAGAAACACAAGGCTGTGATCAGAGCCACTATCTGAATCGGCTGAATCTCAGAACGCACAGACTCAATAATTATAGGAAATGTGTAATAATCATCACTGATATCCATATCCATCTACTAAAAACTGTGAAGTATAGGGTATAGTTTAGTGTTTTGAGACAGATTTTTTACTGAAAACATTTTTACGACTCACTAAAATCCTACAGTTTATTTAAGAAAAGCTGATTCTTTTTTTTTTAATCTAAATTTAAAATGCGACTTTAGTATTACCTCACCGACTGTTCAGTCCCTGTTTATGTTGCTCTGTCACCACTGAGATGAAGTTGAAATGCTGGTCTGCTTTTGTGCTTCATACTCTCACCCCACCACACACAGACAAAACTGCACAAGATTCCTGCTGAGAGCACAAATCCTCTGCATGTGAGTGTAATAGCTACAAGACAGCTACAGGTACCTCGGTGTTCATCTGAACAATAAACTGGACTGGACTCGCAATTCAGATGCTCTCTACAGAAAGGGGCAGAGCAGGCTGTACCTGCTGCAGAGGCTCAGGTCTTGGAGTGAAGGGCCCACTCCTGAACACCTTTTATGACTCTGTGGTGACCTCAGCCATCTTTCACGGTGTGGTCTGCTGGGGCGCAGCATCTCTGTTGGGGACAGAAAGAGACTGAAAAGGCTGATCCGGAGGGCCAGCTCTGTTCTAGGACGCCCTCTGGACCCAGTGGAGGTGGTGAGTGACAGAAGAATGGTGGCTAAGCTGTCATCGCTGTTGGACAACATCTCCCACCCCATGCAGGAGACACTGACAGCACTGAGCAGCTCCTTCAGTAGCAGGCTGCAGCACCCACGATGTTGGACGGAGAGATTTCGCAGGTCTTTCCTTCCAACTGCTGTCTAACTCTACAATAAGGTCTCTGCAGAGGACCACACACACACAAATAATCCTTGACAGCTTCACAACATCATCATCAGTTTTCTCTCATCCCTCATGCATTTGAAATCTAAAGGAAACTTAACTCAACAACAACAATAATCAAATTTCCCATTGAACGAGTATGATGAAGTCTAAATTTCTGCCCCCTTTAACTTATGATCAGAACTAATATGGAAATCAGTGTTAGTATCAGTTACAACAACTCATTTGTGCCTAACCCCAGGATATGTGCATATGACGTTTCAGTTATTGAGTCCTGTCTCACTCCAAGAAAACAAAAATATAATGCCCAAAAGAATTTGCAAGCGAATGTCTCTAAATAGTGCTTGAAGGAAAATTAGAGAAGCCGGCCAGCAAACAAAAATGAAGTTCATGCACATAGAGCTCTAAATGTGTCTGGGTACTTATCCAAACACTCAACGATCCAGCAGAAATTGTAGCAGCTGATGCTCGCTCTTCTCAGGGGTACCGCAGGACAACAGGACACGGTCCGTCTTGTAAGCCTGAAAGGAACATCTACTCCCTAGAATGGAGGGTTAACAGTGACACACCACAGTGTGCCGATTTGAGATTGTTGCTGTTGAGGTTTACTTCTTCTTGACCTCATCTATCCTTTTGATATCCCAGCTGGAGAAGAAGAGTCAGATGAGGCTGGAGTATTTTTCATCCAAGCATCAAGCATCAAATGGATCTGAGGATCTTTCCTCATACACACACCTATATAGAGTAAGTGGGGGTGGAGGTGGGGGCTGCCCTGTGTCACTCCGCTACATGAAATGCTTTGAGAATAAAAGTCCACAATTGTCCTTTAAACAAGGGTTGACCAAGTCATCCTAACAAAACACACACGAATCATTTCCAAGGAAGATCAACCCCCACAAGGCATCAGGACCAGACAACATCCCTGGACGGGCCCTTAGAGCATGTGCTAACGAGCTGGCTGATGTTCTCACCTCCATCTTTAACCTTTCCCTCAGTCAGAGCATCGTTCCCACATGCTTCAAGACCACAACTATCATCCCTCTCCCCAAGAAAAGCCCCGCCACCTGCCTAAATGACTACAGGCCAGTTGCACTCACTCCAATCATTGCAAAGTGTTTTAAGAGAGTGGTGCTGGCCTACATTAAGAGCAATATTCCAGACACTCTGGATCCCCTGCAGTATGCCTACCGGCCCAACAGATCCACGTCAGATGCCATCGCTGCTCCCCTTCACTATTCAGTCTCCCACCTGGAAAATAATGACTCCTGCATCAGGGTACTCTTTGTTGACTATATCTCCGCCTTCAAAACAGTCATCCCTCACACTTGGCCTGCACCCCACCCTCTGTGACTGGCTACAGAACTTTTTGACTGGCAGGCCTCAGTCTGTCAGGGTCGGCAATAGGACTTCAGTCAGCTTTACCACAAACACTGGAGTTCCACAGGGTTGCGTCCTCAGCCCCATCCTCTACACCCTGTACACTCACGACTGTGTCACCTCCAACAAAGAGAACATCATACTGAAGTTTGCAGATGACACTGCAGTAATCGGTTGCATCACTGGAGGGGACGAAGCAACTTATAGGAGAGAAGTGGCCAGTCTGGTGTCATGATGTGAGGACAACAATCTCACCCTCAACACTGATAAAACAAAGGAAATGACAGTGGACATGAGGAAGAAGAGGAGGCCTCACCAGCCGCTGTTTATCCGGGAAAGTGAAGTGGAGAGGTTGATCAGCTTTAGATACCTGGGTGTTCACATCTGTGAGGACCTCACCTGGACACTGAACACCACACAGCTGGTCAAGAAGGCTCAGCAGCGGGTGTATTTCCTGAGGAGGCTGAAGAAATTTGGGATGTCGGCCAAGATCCTCGGCAGCTTCTACAGCTGCACCGTGGAGAGCACACTGACCAGCTGCATCACTGCATGGTACGGCAGCACTACTGCTATGGACCGCAAACGCCTGCAGAGAGTGAAAACAACTGCGGAGAAGATCACCAGCGCTCTGCTGCCCTCTCTGCAGAGCATCTACCATCGCAGAGTCCAGAGGATAGCTGCCTCCACCCTTAGAGACCCCACACATCCTCAACACAGACTGTTCACAGTTCTTCCCTCGAGACGAAGGTTTTAGAAGTGTCAAATCCAGAACATCTCGACTCAACAACTCCTTCTTCCCCACTGCTATCAGACTCCTGAACAGCTGACCTGCGTCAACTGCAATTTGCACATCAGGACAATTTGCACACTAAGTTAATTTTGCACATTAAGCTCCTTTGTACATCTATTTACATTGAGAACTGCATACCTCACTTGCCTTCATTTACTTATTTTTGTACTTATTTATGGTTCACTATTTTAATCCTTATTTTTACCTTATTTATCTTAATATCTTGTCTTATTTTTTTTTTATCCTTATTTATCTTGTTCCTTCAACCCTACAGAACTTGGCATTTTTGTATGGACAGCAAAGGAAGAATTTCATTGCGCAGAGAAATGCTATTTCTTCTGTACACATGATAATAAACACTTTGAATTTTTACAGCACTATGCTAGTCGCTAATTACCTATAAGCTATCTCGGCTTAACACAATACGTTTCTGAATAAAAACAAAGCATTTGCCTTCAACAACTTCTACCAGGGCTGGATGCTGGCCGGATGAGAAAGAATGAGACAATAGGTCCGCAATAAACCCTTCGCGATAGCACCGCCAATGTGCATTATATATGGGGGGGACGCTGCCACACAGGTTGATAAAATCTGTACCCCTCCATAACTTTTGCTGGGAGGAAGAAACCATCTCCAAAGTTACTGTAGTTATTGGATATACTCAGTGTTGGGAAGGTTACTTTTAAAATGTATTCCATTACAGAATACAGAATACATGCCCCAAAATCTATTCTGTAACGTATTCCGTTACGTTACTCAATGAGAGTAACCAGGTCCGTGCAGAGAGGTTTAAAGGGGCGGGTGCTCAAAGTTAGGGGCACATTGAGCCAGGCTGAATAACAACAACACACATTCATTAAGAATCTAATATGGGAAGGGCAGGGCTGTGTTGATTTGAGACTGTAGACATTAAAAAGTCCATAGGAGAGATGGTAGCTGATTAAACAAGTGTCATGAGATAATAACAAAATGCAAAGATTGGTGACAGCGCTTGGTACCATAAGGCAACAAAAAACTGTGAGAAATAATTTAGGCTCTGCCTGTGAATCACTCTTTGCTTCTCTTCTTCCTTCCATCCCATCATTTCATATATCACTCTCCACTTGCTGTCTATGTGAGAACAAGGCACAACTTGCTATCGCAATAAACTATAATTTAATTATCCACACCTAACAACTCTTGCACTTAATCTATAATAAAATGATGACAGAAAAATGTTATAGCACTGCCTTTAGTAGCCTCACGCAGCTCCTACTGTTTCCTCCTCATGTCCTTACCAGGCATGTCTGGACAATGTTATATCATGAGTAATTTTTTTTAAGTCCATCTAAATAAAACACACACATGCACGAACACACAGTGACATTTTAGACCTTCTTCAGAATACTGTATATACTGTGGGCATCATGGTGCTGATCCAGAATCCTTACATTATTATTTATTACTAGAGCTACAGTAATAAAGCAATGAGGAGGGGGAAGTAATAAATATGAAATAATGTATTTATGTTGATTCCATTTGTTTCACTATCCACTCTGTGCAGGGCAAAGCTTTTTTAAACTGTAGAGATACAATCATTTTACTGCTGTAAAATCCAAATTTTGTCTTATTTAAAATATAAATCTAATATAATCTGCTTCTTAATGTATGTTATTTAAAATACAGCGTGTGCTTTTTAATATATTATAATTATAATAATGCATAATTATGTGGACATGCATATTAGACCGTTTTTTGGTGAAATATAATCCCTCCAGAAAGGCAGGAAAAGCCCGGAAACTTACTTTAAAACTAAATATGTTCCCTAAAACTGTGACAGAGCTACAGACCCATGACAGCCTTACACAGGTAGCCAGCAGCTATGACCAGCACTACTTGTGCAGTTAATAAAAGGACAGGTAATGTTTGTCACGCTGTTGCACACATAGCACGCTCGTTTGTTTCAGTTCGTCAGTTGCAACAAGACAGCTTACCAACGTGTACGTAATAAGCCAATAATCCTGTGTGCTATAGACTACAGTGTACGCTGTACTCCTACTTACTGGTTTTGTCGCATCAGTCTGTGTCTCTGAGTTAACTTGTGTTTCTCCTACAGCTCTGGACCGCAAAAAATGCTCGTGCTCTTTGTGGGCTCGTAACCAGCGCGTTCTGCCATCAAGGGCGATCATTGGTTAAATGTGATCATGTGACTGATGCAAGCCAGATCCTTTTATTTAGCAAAACTGTGATTAATAGTTAAATATTATTGTTGAGGGGCACAGACAAGACTCTGCACGCACACACACATTAAAAAAAATAATTTTTTTTTAAAAAGTTGCCTCAACAAAAGGGCACTTTGGGCACCCATCAGGAAAGGGACGGGTGCTCAAGGTCTGCGGCTCCGAACCGTAGTAAAGGGACCTCTGGCTAATACTTTGGGTTCCATGTTGGGCTCGTAGCTAAAAACTAGCTTTACTTTGTTGTCTGGGTCAACTTTGCTTGCGAGAGACAGAGAGAGGCGTTGAAAGGCTGCTCCAACAGAACTTATTGTTTCGGAGGAAAACACGAACACAGCATACAGTCGAGTCTTAATAGCTTACTTACAACTGGGCCCGTCAGGCACTCTTCTTGGCTGCAGTGGTTATTATTATATTTACATGCTTCCAGCTCCCGTTTTTGCTGGATGACAGCTCGTACTTTTCCTTTTTCTCCCTCCCTCGCTCACAGACACATAATGACAGTCCATTCTCCCTGCAGCACGGACTACACTGCCTATGATGCTACATTCTTTAGAGCTATATCTGTAGCATTCTGCCTATTAGCTTAGCACAACAACAACAAAAAGGCCTCTCTCACCCAGGAAACACGCAGAGAGAGAGCGTCACCCTGTAACCATGGCAACCGAAACGCTGCCGCCTGGAACAACAGAACGTAGCTGTCAAACAAAACCCAAACAGTCCTGACCCGCCACAATATGAAACAAGAAAGTACCGTGTAATCCATTTATTTCAACAAAGTAACTGTATTCTAAATACCACCTTTTTAAACGGTAACTGTAACGGAATACAGTTACTCATATTTTGTATTTTAAATACGTAACGGTGGTACATGTATTCCGTTACTCCCCAACACTGGATATACTCTGATATATTTTGTAAAGAAACCCTTCATGATAGCACCGCTAATGTGCATTATAGAAGTGTAAACCCAGGATAAATTCCCCGGAGATGGATGTGTTGACATAATCCCTTCTTTTATTTTTATTTTTATAGTATTATAGTATCAAGGTCTTTGTCTGGACAAACTATTCCCAGCAGGTTATTTCAGTGTACAGTTTAAGGTAAATTGACCCTGTGCACGAGAAAATGCTAACTTCCTGGTTTGAGACCAGATGTGGGGTTGTACATTTCCGGTAGCTTTACTTTGCGGTCAATCGCTACTGCGAAGATATACTCCAAAATTGATGTCCAAAACTCGAAAACGGAACGATCGCGTTAAGTTACAAAGAGGAGAAGGTGGGAACACTCAGCACTGTTGTGTCATAAAAATCTAATGATCAATTTTGACGTTTAAAGAGTTTAGATCGATCAGTTGTTTACATCACTAAACACAAGCAGAACTGCATCACTGCAGCAGAAGACACATCGTCCACATTCAGAAGCACATCTCTGTATAGTGACTGGTCTTATGATTTAAACAGGCAAATGTTCAGCATTCAAACTACAGGTGAACAGTAGTCAAACCAGATGTTTTCCCCGTTATGTCGATATCAGCTAGTCAAGTACACACCTACACAGCATGTTAGCAAACCGTGAAAAAAAGCCACACAAAAAATTAATGATTGCTGGTAACGGTTTCTATACATTAGTATTTACGAAGGGTATGTTGTGACTTACCTTCAAAATTACAGCGGTCCCTCGCTATAACGCGGTTCACCTTTCACCTGCTGTTTCGCAGATTTTTTAGTGCAAGTTTGCATGCTTTTTTACGTCCTGCGTCCTGATCGCTGCAGACGATCTCCTCCGTCTCTCCTGTACAGTACAGAATCGCTGCATCTATCGCTAGCAGTGTGACTCTGAAGTGCAGTGCTGTATGTCCACGATGTACACGAAACGTTTTGCACCGTCAAAAAATAAAATTGGCTACTTGATTTCACCTATCACTGGTTATTTTTAGAACATAACACCCGCGATAAACGAGGGACAGCTGAGAAATATAACATTTGAATCCCTTTTCTCTTTTCCCCTGAGGCGTGGGGGAAAAATATCGACAAGTCGATTAACATCATTTACAGATATATTGGGTAAATGCCCGAGACATCTATAGAAATGTAAATCGCCGCTTTATTTATTTATTTGCTTAACTTGTTATGGACCGTAAACAGGGCGCGAATAGGACACCGGAAACAAAGCTGCCCACAGGAGTTTCCGCACCGGAAGTAGCATATGCTAACGTGCATGTCACTACCCGATCCGTACCGGAAACCCGATCGGTTCCCCGCATGCGCAAATCTCACGTCACTTCCTCTCTTTGCCAACATTGCGACATTCAATATATTTGAATGATACGGTTAGCGCCCAGTTAGCTCCTAGCATTTCTCAACAGCTCTGCCTCCTTTTCGACTGCCCGGGACATTTAAACAATGGATAATCCGTATACAAACAAATTCATGCTTTTCTCCTCAACAGAGAGTGTTCCCCGATTGAACAACAGCGCCGTAAAATAAGAAGAATGGCGCCTTATTACAGACTTAATAATATTGATTTAGCAATGTGTCACGTGAAGATTCATCAGCCAGATTAAGTGTTTACTGACAATTGACAGTGATAGCGGACATCATCAACACTATTCCAGTCAATCCTCTCAACACAGACAAGCATAAACATACTCGACTATCACTAAATCAAATTTAACACGCGTTTGTAATGACGCCAATTCAGTTTACAATAGGGTTCATTCGCTCGGTCAGCAGGTGGCAGTATCCTCATACACTGGGGAGTAAACTGCCATTAAACCAACAGAGGAAGAAGAAAACATCTGCACATGCGCGGTACGGATCGGGTAGACCCGATTTGTACGGTCCGACTTTGCACATGCGCAGTAAGGATCGGGGAGTCCCGATCCGTAACTATCTTTTTATTTTTCGTTTTTGTCTACATTGTACTGAAATGCTTCATTATTGCAAACATTTTAAGATATACTTATTATTCTTAACATCTTAACTGATACGCTGACCCATAACTATCGTAAAACGCTACGACCGGAAGTAGACACCTTTCGCGCATGCGGGGTACCGATCGGGTTTCCGGTACGGATCGGGTAGTGACAATACGGTTAGCGCCCAGTTAGCTCCTAGCATTTCTCAGCAGCTCTGCCTCCTTTCCGACTACCAGGACATTTAAACAATGGATAATCCGTATACAAACAAATTCATGCTTTTCTCCTCAACAGAGAGCGTCCCCCGATTGAATAACAGCGCCGTAAAATAAGAAGAATGGCGCCTAATTACAGAGTTAATAATACAGACTTTGTAATATGTCACGTGAAGATTCAGATGAAGTGTTTACTGACAACTGACAGTGAGAGCGGACATCATCACTCTTCCAACAATCCTCTCCACACAGACAAGCATAAACACACTCGATTATCACTAAATCAAATTAAACACACGTTTGTAATGACGCTAATTCAGTTTACAATAGGGTTCATTCGCTCAGTCAGCAGGTGGCAGTATCCTCGTACACTGGGGAGTAAACTGCTATTAAACGAACAGAAGAAGAAGAAAACCCCTGCACATGCGCGGTACGGATCGGGTAGACCCGATTTGTACGGTCCGACTTTGCACATGCGCAGTAAGGATCGGGGAGTCCCGATCCGTAACTATCTTTTTATTTTTCGTTTTTGTCTACATTGTACTGAAATGCTTCATTATTGCAAACATTTTAAGATATACTTATTATTCTTAACATCTTAACAGATGACCCATAACTATCGTAAAACGCTACGACCGGAAGTAGACATCTTACGCGCATGCGGGGTACCGATCGGGTTTCCGGTACGGATCGGGTAGTGACAGTGCACATAGTCAATAGTCTTCCGCACGGCACATTACAATGTCACGAAATTAGTATTAAAATGCATTCACGAATCGAGTCTGTTGTTTTCCAGCCTTTACGCTTTATTGCAACGACTGCAGACCAGTGACAAGTAGCGCATAGAAACGAAACTGGGCAAACGAGGAGTATTGTAATTCTATTAAAAAATTAATTTTAGATATCCAGAATGATGATGCCATCAGTACACCTATATCCAAATGGGAATATCTTAAATTTAGATTCAGAAAAACCTCAATCCCATTCGGTAAAAAATTAAACAAACAAAGGAAACAAATGTAGTAAAAGAACTTATGAATCTTTATGGCAAATTGAATTGGACTGAGGAAGAAAAAGGAAAAATTAACAACTTACAATCTAAAATGGATGAAATGTACCTTTATAGAGCCAAGGGCGCTTATTTGCTATCCAAAGCCAAGTGGATAGAAGAGCATGGCATCTGATCGCTCACTGGGACCAGATGGAATAACAACTGCTTTTTTCTTTAATTTTTCTATAAGCACTTTTGGGAAGATCTAAAATTACTATTATTCATTAAACGAATGTATTAATCCAAAGGAGCTGATGGCAACAATGAAACAAGGAGTTATAAAATTAATCCCAAAACCGGGAAAAGACAAGAAAAAACTAAGTAATCTAATACCTATAACAGTCTTAAATACTGTTACGATGGTTAAATGTTATTTTACAGTGACATGTTGGTTATCTCTGCACACTGTTGTTATTTCTTTAAGATACATGTTTGGTTGTGCTGCAGAAAAAAGGGAGTTAATGTGTGCAGGAAGGGGAGGGGGGTCCTTGTTGTTGTGTGACTGTGCGGGGCTGAAGTGAGGTGTTGTATGAGGGCACTCTCCCCGGAGTTAAAGGCCCGTTTGCCTGTGTTACCGAATAAACGGACAAACTGAGATCCAAACGTCTGGTTCTTGCGAACGTTACAATACAGACTACAAAATGTTTTACAAAACTTTTAGCAACAAGACTAAAAAAAGGTATTTCTGAAATAATTAGCCCAACACAATCAGGTTTTCTCAAAGGATGGTTGATCCAAAATAATATCCGCTTGGTTTTGGACCTTATCGATTACAATTACCTAATTAAGGATGATGGTTTTTTGTTGTTCTTGGACTTCTATAAAGCATTTGATTCTATCGAACACACTTTTATTATTAAGATATTTAAACAGTTTGGGTTTGGAGGTGCATTTCTGGATATGATCTCTATGTTATACACTAATATTAATAGCTGCGTTTCTCTTTCAGAAGGCACATGGTAAATGGTAAATGGTAAATGGCCTGTATTTGTATATCGCTTTTTACTAGTCCCGCCTAGGGACCCCAAAGCGCTTTACACACCCAGTCATCCACCCATTCACACACACATTCACACACTGGTGGAGGCAAGCTACAGTTGTAGCCACAGCTGCCCTGGGGCACATGACCCAGGTTCAGGGTGGAAAGAGGCATCAGGCAGGGCTGCAGCATCTCACCCCTTTTATTCATTGTAGCCACTGAATTACTTGCAATTACTGTCATAAACTCAAACATCAAAGGATTAGACATAAATAACCACAAATTAATTATAAGTCCGCTTGCCGATGATACAACAATCTTTCTAAAAAATAAAGAACAAATTCAATTGGCCTTAGATACAATAAAGATCTTTTCTGATGCTTCTGGACTACGCCTGAACCTGGACAAATGTGAACTCATGAGTATCCATAATTGTTCTCACTCTTCTTACCTGTCAAAAATGAAATCAAATATCTTGGAATTTGGTTAACTAAATGCATGCCTGATAAAAAGAATATTCAGAATCAGTGTTGGTCAACTTACTTGAAAAAAGTAATCAGTAACTAATTACTGATTACTTCCCCCAAAAAGTAATCCCGTTACTTTACTGATTACTTATTTTCAAAAGTAATTAATTACCTAGTTACTTAGTTACTTTTCAAAAACACAATTTACAACCTGAATAGGTGATAAAGCGATAGATCTTTCAGCCCAATTCTACTTTTTCTGCATAATCCATCATACAAAATGTAATCAAATGGAAAAGTCTCTTTTTAAAACTTGTTTTATTAGTTTTAATCTTTTAACTTTATGCATCAAGCAAAAATTATATGCAACATTCACTTACTGGAAGAAATTTGTTTAACATTTAAACCTATTTTCTGCACATTCCAGCACTTAAAATAAAATATTTTTTTGTTTACACTCACTCTTTCAAATAAATGCAAGTGAAACACAGCAGAAAATAAATAAAATCAAAGACTAGCGGTCCTGTTGCTCTATTTTCACCTGTAAAGCAGGAGTGGGGTAGGCGAAGGTTTGCCCTGGTGCAGGTTAGCCGCAGCGGTCAGTTGAAGAATCCGCGAGTGTCTCTGTGAATTTCACATTACGTGGTAGCGCACTAGATGCTTGCTTGGAAGTTTAGGGGTTTTTTTTCGCTATAAAAATAAGTTTTCTTCCCACGCAGCGGACGCTAATGTTTTTGTCACTTTTTACGGAATCAAACTCAAAGTAAGGTCAGTACTTCCACGCTTTAAACGCTGCACGCTCATACTCTTTCCCGCACTCGATATATTATCCATTGTTGATCTGCACACAGCTGTTGTCACGAACGTCGCACTCGCTTATGTCATTGTCATGAGACACTCGCAAGAAAATCACGGTTTTAGTAACGCAGTAACGCAGCGTGCTTACGGGAAAGTAACAGTAATCTAATTACCGTTTTTGCAATAGTAATCACTTAATTTACTCGTTACTGGCCATCTCTGTTCAGAATACAACTGACAAATGCAAAAAAAATTAATAATTTAACCATTGGCTACCCCCAAATTTAAAGAAGTTCATTTTAAAACTACAAAAAATATTTACCCCTCTATGAGATGAGAGAAAGATTTAAATTTGTGTCAGACAACTGTTATATTTGTAAAACAACTGTGGAAACAACAGAGCACATTTTTTTATGGGTGTGTGACAGTCCAAAATTTATGGAAATCTCTCCATGACCTAATATCGTCCCAGTCTAGAAATATTGATTTTTATTTCAAAATATTCAAATTGGAGTAATCCTTAAGGACAAAAATAGTGAGTTTTTAGTTAACAATCTCATTATTATAACAAAATATTACATTCATAAATGCCGATATGCTAAATCCCCCCCTTCATGGCCTGCTCTTAAAAACAAACTCTCCCTGTTGTGTAAATCTCTGAAGCCCCAAGCAATTAAATTGCATAGATTTTTAGAAGAGTTTGATTTTTCTTAGCCCCTTATTTAAGTTATGTCTTGTTTATGGAACCTCACTTTTAGAGATTTTATGATCCCCCTTGTCTCCTTTATTTTTGTTCCTTGTTCTCAGTTTATTTTCCATTTTTTTTATTAATTAATTAATTAAATTATTATTATTTATTTGTGTATGTATATGCATATGTGTGTAGATAGATAGATAGATAGATAGATAGATAGATAGATAGATAGATAGATAGATAGATAGATAGATAGATATGTTTAGTTTCAGTTATTTGATTGTGGTGGACCAACTGCAATGTTGCAATGATGTGTTTTCCTCTGATTAGGAGAAAAGAAAAAAGAGGTGTGATATACTGTTCTGAATGATTCAATATTTCGCTTGTCTGTTTGGAATTGTCATTGTTATTATTCTAAATAAAGTTTATTTTTTAAAAGACTGTCTGAGATGAAAATTGAACATGAAGCCTTTATTTGTTCAAACTGTGAAACACTTGAAAAAAAGTTTAAAGAGAAGTTAAAAAAGAAAGATAGAAACGAAGCTGTGCAAGTGGCTCCTCCCACTTTGTACACTCACGACTAGGGATGGGTATCGTTTAGGTTTTATCTGATACCGGTGCCAAACCGGTACTTTTGAAACGGTGCCGGTGCTTAAACGGTGCTCGAACCGGTGCTTAAAGAATGGAGAACACAAGCTTTGTCCAAAAACCTCTCATGTTCAGCTGTTTTTTTGTAAAAAGATAACAATGTTAGCCTTTTCTGCAGCTATAGGGCATATATGGTATCACTCTTGGCTGGAAGCAGTGCTTAAACAATGGAAAAAAACACAAATTTGTCCAAAAACCTCATGTTTAACTGTTTCCCACTTTTTCTTTGGTCATTTTAGCCTTTTTGGCCAGGGTGAAGGGAGTATCTGCCATCAAACAAGAAGGCAGCCGAATGTAGCTATGATGATGTTTGCAAGTTCACCTTACATGCATTAATTTAATAACGTGGTTAGCCTACTCAACGTAAATTAAACACGAACAACATTAAGCTACTCACGCAGAGAAGAACGGCTGCTGCTGCCATCATCATCCTCATCATTTCTGCTACACTGGCAGGGCTAGGGGCCAGGACTCTACTCTTCAGCTTTTTGGGGGATGTTGCTAACTCTGGGTCCGATAACAGGCACCACACCTGCAGTAGATGCGCTCGGTGTGAGGTCTCGCAGCAAGCTATCAAATACGGCGCATTTCTCGGCTTTTAAAAAAAGACGCTATGCGTCGCCAGGTGTTTCATCGGATTTCAGGTGTTACCTCCTTTCCACAGTATCAGCTTAAAGCACTTGTTGCAGGCTGCTGAGTTTGCATCTTTTGCTGTGAAGTACAGCCAGACTTTTGACCGCTTCGTCTTGGACATTTTTAATCTGTAGCTCTGCTCTAAAAGAACGTATGTACCTGGACCCGCCTACTATCCCCGGAAACGTAAAATGATTGGCTACAATTCGAAGTATTGTAGCCAATCATACAATATCCTATCACATCTCAGGAAAAAAAAGCACCGAAATAAAGCACCGAAATGTGCGCTGCTTTTCGGTCTGGTTACTACCGTTTATGTCAGAACCGGTGCCATCATGGCACCGGACACCGGTACCCATCCCTACTCACGACTGTGTCGCCTCCAACAAAGAGAACATCAGGGTCAAAACATTCAAGACATTCCAGATGCATAATTTCACATTTCCAAGCCATAACAAGTAAAGTAAATATTTCACAAATTTAAACGGATGTAACTTGATTTAAGACGGTTGCTAGGATTTACAAGTGCTGAATGACACATTCAAATTGGAGGAGAATTACAGCCTTAGTCCTTAGACTATTTTCTTTACATTTCTGCTTTAAAAAAACAAGAAAAACAACAAAACTGTCAATAACAGTAAACTACCGTCTTTAGAAAACAAAAAGACATATTTATATATATTACGTATAAGTGACAAAAAAACAATCCCAGTACAGGGAACTTAGTCCCACATGGTACCGACCAGAATCAACCAATGTGAATCCAACTTCAGGTATTTTTTCCGAACGGGTTTTGTAGTAACACCACCCGGTAAACGACATCCGGTCGTATCTTACGTATATCCGCTTTCAAGAACAGATTTCCTGCTCGTTTCTCATTTTGCTTCCCCCCATTTTTTGCTCGCTGGTCTTTTAGCTTCACTCTCGTCAGACTCGGTACTGCAGCCATGCGGGTGTACGTGCTGTTCGCGGTGGCGGTGCTCTCCCTGAGCCCGGCGGCGGTGAGTGGAGCCGAGAAGAAGAAGCTGCAGATCGGCATCAAGAAGCGAGTGGACAACTGCCCCATCAAATCCCGCAAAGGAGACGTGCTGAATATGCACTACACCGGAAAGCTGGAGGACGGCACCGAATTTGACAGTAGCATTCCCCGCGACAGGCCTTTCACCTTCACCCTGGGTACCGGCCAGGTGATCAAAGGCTGGGACCAGGGCCTGCTGGGCATGTGCGAGGGCGAGAAGAGGAAGCTGGTCATCCCCGCCGAGCTGGGCTACGGAGACCGGGGAGCCCCTCCAAAGATTCCCGGCGGAGCGACGCTGATCTTCGAAGTGGAGCTGCTGAGCATCGAGAGGAGATCCGATCTCTGACGAAGAAGAAGGACAGCTTTGAGAACGGTAAGATGTTAACACACCAACACACCAGCCTGAGGGGCAAACAAAGTCTGCAGAAAGGATTGCTGCTTTCAGAGTGGTCATTCACCTAAAAGTGGCTCAGATAACATTTTCACAAGTTCAGATCCAGCTAGAAAACAACGTGCAGAGATTTTGGTAAAAGAAACAGCCTGACGGCGGGGTATTTTCTGCATTTTTAGACGTTTGTAAGCATTAATATCCTTAAAGCAAAAACACAGAGATAACTAATGTAACTTATACATATGAAAAATCTTCGGGGTTTGTTTAGGGGATGATGTCCTTGGACACACACTGACTGGGTTTTGTTTTGTTTTTTTACCCTGACTATAACAATATGCTCTTTAACTTTAATTTTCCAGGTTCCAGGAGGTGCTGCGGCATTAAGTGGAGACCAAGTGACACCTGATGAAGATTAAAAGGCAAATGTGAGAGAAGAGTCAGCAAAGCTCCTGTTTTCCTTCTAGCAGTTTTGCTTTTTATGCTCTGATTCATTGAATTGAAATTGAGAAGATGCAAGAACTGGCTGTTTGTACCAGCTAAGCTCTAGAGTGAGGGTTGACAGCAGTAGCTACGTCCTGTATCCTGACTGTGCTGTGCCGTCTCTTCATCTCATTTCATTTTAATTTTCTGTGCGCGGGTTTATTCACATCTGCACACTGTTTTTGTTATTTGGGGGGTTTTGTTCAGAAAATAATTTAGTGTGAAGTGGGAGTCGGGTCAGACTAGGATCATTTTTTTCACTGTAAGAATTTGAATTATGTAATAAAATGTTTATTAGTACTCTTCTTGTTTTGATTTCTTTATTTTTTTTTACTACTTGAAATAAAAGGACTGTGCATATATTTTTTAGCTAACCCCCAGTTATTTCTATTTTAATTTCAAGCAGACTTGCAATTGTTTTTGTGGTCTTTAGCAGTAGTTCTGCAGGTTTTCTGAAAGTCTTACTAGCATCCTGTTGCAAACATGCAAATTTTGTTTGCGCTATTCTAATTGAAACTAGAAAACCCCACAATGGAAGACTGTCGGTAGTACGTAGTGTTAACTCATCCTGACAGACAATGGAGCTAAAGGCATGCAAAATCCAAAAAAAGAGCTCTGAATGTCTGTTACGGAGCCTGGAGACTAGTTTGCCTATGAGCTCAGCTTCATAAATTAATTAATAATAAGTTCACACACACACACACATTTTCTATTAACAAAATAAGCTACTTGGGAAAAAAAAAAGCAAAAGAAGGAAGGTAAAGAGGGGCACTGATCCTTTAGTAGCCAATAATAATAAAAGTGCAGTAGCCAATAGCGTGGCACCACATCTCACACAACAGCTGCACCAGTGGTCATGTGACTATGAGTCAGTTTAACAGTAGCAAGCGTTCAGTCTTTTGGTGGATACAAAAAAAAAGACTTTTAAAACCGTAATATTAATGAGTTAAAATCTCTATTTTTGGCATAAAAGCCAAATTTGCTGTTTTATTTATTTATTTTGTTGACTTTGAGTTGGTGTGACCTTTCATTAAAATACATATTTTAGTATGATTTTAAATAAACAATTGAAGTTCATTCGTGATTATGCACTTGCACTTGTGTAATAGAAACAGGACTCAAAATAGTATTTTAATGTTTTTATTAACATTTATTAACATTTCTTTTTTAGGCTTTTGGGGTTTTGTGATTTATGCAAATAGCTCTTTAAACTGTCACAGACAGTCTGCCTGCTGGTAACAGTGACTGTATTTTGGCAATGATTGAATATCAACCGATGACTTTACAAATCACTGTACGTGTTTTCTACAGTCAGTGATACCAACAGGCGGCGCCATTAACCTGATCTAGAAGCTGCTGTACCCGGACTTTTTCAAAGGACGGACACATGAAACGGAAGCAACGTCGTCGCTTTTCCGGCATGCGCCTAGTTGAATGAGAAGGGTCCAAGAGCACCTGACTGCAGCCTGTTTTCATGAACAAATGTGCCATTAGTAATTTAATAATTCTAGGAATCAACTAGTCTGCTTACACTGACAATGTTGCCACTTTGTTTGCATTTTTTTTATCGTGCTTTATGGCAGACAAACACATAGATATGTTTCTTTCCTGGCCCTGGTTTAAGTAAGAGAGCTGGATTAAGTGCTTCTGTGGGCGACATGACACAAATATTCTCTAAACCACATTTTGCATTAGAATATGATTTATTGTTGGCATCAGAGATGGAAAGTAACGAAGTACAAATACTTCATTACTGTATATATATATATATATATATATATATATATATATATATATATATATATATATATATATATATATATATATACACATATACATATATATACATATACATATACATATGTATATGTGTGTGTGTGTTGAAAAATGTTAATGAATGTTAATTACGCATCAAAATACAATTTTGAGTCCTGTTTCTGTTAAAAAAGAAAAAAGTGCAAGGGCATAGTCATGCACAAACTTCAAAAAAAACTTTTAATGTATTTTAATGAAAGGTCACACTACCTCAAAGTCAACAAAATAAATAAATAAAAATAAAATAAAACGGCAAATTTGGCTTTTATGCCCAAAATATAGATTTTTCATTCATTAATATTACAGTTTTAAAAGTTTTTTGTTTGTTTTGTTTCTTGTATCCAAGCTGGACACAACAAGACTGCAAGCTTGCTACTGTTAAACTGAGTCATAGTCACATGACCACTGAAGCACTGGAGCTGTTGTGTGAGATGTGGTGCCACGCTGTTGGCTACTGCCCTTTTATTATTACTGGCTACTAAGGATAAGTGTCCCTCTTTTCCTTCCTCCTTCTTCTGCTATTTTTTAAAAATAGTTTATTCGATTTTGTTAATATTTTACTGTTTTATATATGTTGAGAAAATGTGCGTGTGTGTGGGGGGGGGGGGGGGGGGATTTACTTATGCTTAACAAAAAGTTATTATTAATTAATTAATTTATGAAGCTGAGCTCTCATGGGCAGACTACTCTCCAGCCATCGTAACAAACATTCAGAGCTCTTTTTTGGATGTTGGCTGCCTTTAGCTCCATTGTCAATCCTTGACAGACAGTCCTCCATTTTGGGTTTTTCTAGTTTCAATTAGAAAAGCAAAAACAAAATTTGCATTTTGCAACAGGATGCTAGTAAGACTTTCAGAAAGTCTGCAGAAATACTGCTGAAGACCATAAAAATAATTGCAAGTCTGCTTGAAATTAAAATAGAAATAACTAGAGGTTAGTTAGGTTGTTCCTGCACAACATCGGTGGAATCAAAGAATATTTTTTGGAGGTCTCTAGGACTTTTATATAGCCTTGAACAGTTTTGCATCAATGCACATGAATAAAGAAAAAAACTTGAGTGAGAAAACTCAAAAAACACTTTAACTAATGGACACAACTTAAATGTCCCCTTTCACCTGTTTAATGTTATATCCAGATTGCAGAGCAGCAACATAGCCTCCGACGAAGACACCACCAGGAAGCAAATAGAGGTAGTTGTACTCTGGGGGATCAGTGGGACGTTTGAACATGTCCCAAGAAACTTTCCCAAGAAAAGTTTAGTTTGCTCATCTTACTGAAGATAAAGTTATGCTGTTGATTTGTATGGAAGTGCCATGAAAGTCTATCCAAAAATTATGGTAAAAGAATTTCAGAATCAAGTTGTGGAAAAAATCTAACCGGAGATTGGAGACAGATGTTTCCCTCATACCAGTCTGCAGTCGCTGAATCGGTTGTTTATCATTTAAACAAGGGGAACAAGGGGGAATAAAGAGGTGAAGCAAACTAGGCTTCACCTCTTTATTTCCCCTTGTTTATTTTCCAAATGTTGTTGATATCCAGTCCCTGTTTTTCACCTCTGCTCCTACATCCCTCCATCCCACTCATTTGTTTAATCTTTTCCTTCCCACCTTCTCTGATTCCCTCTCATACCATCCCACCCCACCCTCGCTTCCTAATTCTTAAAGCCTTCAGTCCTCACTCTTTTTTTTCATCTTTTCGGATGCGTTGCACAGCTGAGGAAGATTTACATTATATTGTACCAAATGTAATTTTTCTTGTACGCACAAAGTTGATGTTGTTTGTTACTGACAAATGTAACATTGATACTTATCATTCATCTCATTAATATCTACATGCATAGTACTACATAGTATTCTAAAAATCAATAAATAACTAGAAAAATTAGCATTTCCTGCAAAAATGCTGTGTGAATGCTGTACAGCTGAAACTGTGCTGAAAACAGCTGAAAAAGCTGAAGCCAGGGAGTTGTTCTGAAAGTGCTATATAAATAAATTGCTTGCTTGGTGTTCAGATTTAAGACATGAAATTTGAAGTGCGGGCTGCAGGAGGTGTCATTCCTGTAAATGAAGGCAAGCAAAGTCTGCACCTCTTAAGGAAACTTGCTTGGCATTTAACATGCCTTGTTTGCGACAGCTTTCACAGGACCTTAGAAGCATTACTGTGATGAAAAGAAGTGGGAAAGGCGAGAAAAACTACAGTGACCTGAATGTTCATCAGTCTACAATGAGCCAAATTGTCTGTAAATTAGGTATAATTTAGGGCTGCTGCTTCTCTGCATTTGAGACATACTGCAGAGATCATCCCAAGGTTTAAATCCCAAAAGAGGTAGCAGCAAAACACCTGCACACATCTGCACAAATAGGATGAAAACAGTAAGGAAACCACTGCACTCCAAAAAAACCTGCTCCTAACTATTAAGCATGGAGGTGGTAGTCTCATGTTTTGCCACAGCGTTCTCGAGCCCCTGACACCTTGCAACAATTTATTTATAATACAATAAATATATATAAATAATTTTATTTATTTACCTCGTCAGAGCCCAGGCCTCAACATTACTGAAGTGGTGTTGAATTATCTTCACAGACAATGGAGCAAAAGGCAACCAACATCCAAAAAAGAGCTTTAAATGTCTGTTATGGAGCCTGGAGACTAGTTTACCTAAGAGAGCTCAACTTCATTAATTAATAATAACTTTTTGTTAAGCATAAGATTAAAGTAAATTAATCCCCCCCCCCCCCACACACACACACAGACACATTTTCTCAACATATATAACATATATAAAACAGTAAAATATTAATAAAACAAACTATTTTAAAGAATAGCAGAGGAAGAACGAAGAAAAAGAGGGGCACTGATCCTTTAGTAGCCAATAATAATAAAAGTGCAGTAGCCAACAGCGTGGCACCACATCTCACACAGCTCCAGCAGTCATGTGACTACGACTCAGTTTAACAGTAGCAAACTTTCAGTCTTTTTGTGTCCAGTTTGGATACAAGAAACAAAACGAACGACAAACTTTTAAAACTGTAATATTAATGAATAAAAAAATCTGTATTTTGGGAATAAAAGCCAAGTTAGTTGTTTTATTTTTATTTATTTATCTTTGTTGACTTTGAGGTACTGTGACCTTTCATTAAAAAACATATTTTTAGTATTATTTAAAAAAATAGTTGAAGTTCATGCGTGATTATGCCCTTGCACTTGTGTAATAGAAACAGGACTCAAAATAGTATTTTGATGCGTAATTAACATTTTTAAACTTTTTTTTTTAAGGTTTTGGGGTTTTATGATTTATGCAAGTAGGTCTTTAAACTGTCACAGACAGTCTGCCTGCTGGTAACAGTGACTGTATTTTGGCAATGATTGAATATCAACCGATGACTGTACAAATCACTGTTATGTGTTTTCTACAGTCAGTGATACCAACAGGCGGCGCCATTAACCTGATATAGAAGTTGCTGTACCCGGACTTATTCAAAGGACGGACACATGAAACGGAAGCAACGTCGTCGCTTTTCCGGCATGCTCCTAGTTGAAGAGCAGCAAAGCGCCTCACTGCGATTTTTTCACGATGTCTGCTAAACTAAACGCGCTAAACAGTGATTCTTACATTGACATTAGCCAATACAGAGACCAACACTTTAAGGTAAATGAGGAAGTGGTCTTTAGGAAGGCGGTGACTTATCATAATTTACGGGAATGTAAATGTAATGTATCTTTTAGCTAACTGTTAGCAAACAACAAAGGCGAGCGGTGCTGTGTAGTGGAGTGTAGCAAAACACATCTCTGTATTTTAACCTGGCCTTAAAAACTCCTGATGTTGTTTTATGATGCTTCGTTAGGACTAAAGCGTGGCTAACTTATAACTTAACTCCTTGCTTTAACAAAGGTCGTTTGAACGCTATAATGTCAACTTATTGAGAGCAATTTTTTTAAAACATTTGTAACGTTGCTTGTGCTTTTAGGGTAATCGCTATGAACAGGAGAAGCTTCTGAAGCAGAGCAACACTTTGTATGTGGGCAACCTCTCCTTCTACACCACCGAGGAGCAGGTAAGACACAAAACCTCCACCAGTTAAAGTAATAACCCGGCTTTATTGGAAAGTTGCTGAATTTCTTCTTCAAAGAGACCAATATGATGGGGGAAATTGCTGACTGAGCTATTAATACATTAGGAGACTCATTTATAAAACAGTGCATGTGATCTGTCTTCAAAACAAATAAATTTAGTCAAATATTGTCCTCTAGTTATGCTTCAAGTGTTTATATGTTTAGAGCAATCACACGGATTCCACTGATGTGTTGCCTCAGTGGAAGTTTTAATAGGTGAATTTAATACATTTATGAATTTAAGCCTTTTTTGAATTATGAAAAAAAGCTTATTTTGATTGTAAAACGCGTCAGACTATAAATTTACAGTCCATATGTGCAGGTGTTGACTGCACATATAGACTGACTAGAGTAGGTGGGGCATGTGTGTGACAGGCGCAGCAGTGCGCTCTGTGTTGGGTGGCTGTAGTTCAGGAGTTGGAGTAGGTTATCTACTAATTGGAAGATTGTTGGTTTGCCAAAGTATCCTTGGGCAAGATGCTGAACCCCAAGTTGCTTTCTATTTGTGTGTGACTGTGAGATAGAAAGTGCTTGTATGAATGGATGAGTGAGCCATGTTGTGTGCCTGACAAAAGTCATGTAAAGAGTGGCATTTTAGCTGTTTTGAGCTTCACAGCAGCTTGACACTTTCAGCAGCACTGCACTGAAGCTGTCTTTGTGTTCAAGGGTTGGAAAATTTGATGGAAAAAACTGAACGTCAATGTGTCGCACATAAAATATATGTCAAAAACACATAATAGTGTTGATTTTTCTGATAGTTTATCATAAGAGAAGTTCCAGAGTTCTCAAGACATTTTGTTAAATTTTCTCAAGTTTTCTAACTTTTTTGCCTCTGTGAACAGGTACACGAGCTGTTTTCTAAAAGTGGAGATGTCAAGCGTATCATCATTGGCCTGGACAAAATCAAGAAGACTGCTTGTGGGTTCTGCTTTGTCGAGTATCCTTCAAAAAAATGTAATTCATGCTAAAAGAAACTGTCAGTAATTTGACTGGCTTCAGAATAGGGCTGGGCGATACGGCCTAAAATCCATATCGCGGTATAATTTGAAGCGCGTGTGGTAACGATATATATCGCGATATATTATTTTCTTCTGTATAACGTATTTTCCACACTATAAGGCACACTTAAAATCCTTTAATTTTCTCAAAAATCAAGAGTGTGCCTTATGTATGAATTCTGGTTGTGCCTACTGACCTCGAACCGATTGGGGCGTGCAGAAATCCATTAAAAAATGTTTTAGTGCAACTTTGGTAAGCCGCACTGCTTGATGGATTGTCAGAGCATTACGGCTGCCGTAGTGAGGAGCTTCGCAGAGTAATCTGGGTCCAAAACTCCGTCCGCTTCAGCTCCCAAAGTCAAACGAAAAAGACAAAAAGACAGAAAACTAAACAGCAGTGGCGTTTGCAGGGTTACTGAAGTTGGACTACCTGGTATATAATGTTGTGCTACCTGATTGCTAGCGACACAGCTATGTTAGCATAACATTAGCACAGTGAAGCTGGAGGATGAACGCCAACTTTTTTCCACTCAATAAAAGTTAACGTGAGGTATTCTGTATGAACAAATGCAATCGCATAGCAGGATGCTATACACGGGCCAAACTTAAGTCAGGAGAACAACTGAGATTATTCATCCACAATACGAGGTTAGTTATTAATATACTGCAACAACATGGGAATAGAGCAGCTGCGAGAGAATTCAGCATTAATGAATCAATGTTACAGAAGTGGAGGAAGCGCAGTTTTTGGCTTTCCTCATATTCTAAAAGTACTTCATCTCTTTGCTATGACTGTCGCCCGGCATAATTTGCAGATGATTATGGTTGAAGCTGCTGCAATGCTTTCAACCAAAACAGGCGCAGCTTGATGACCTCATCAACATGCACTATCGCGGTAGAGCGGTATCGTCAAAATCTCTATCGTTGGCCAAATTTATATCGTTTCTATCGTATATCGTTTATATCGCCCACCCCTACTTCAGAATCCCCTTCAGAAGTTACCAGAACATCATGAATTGCACGTGTTGTGCCTTAACGCTGTCCCAGATACTACACCCGTGCAGATGCAGAGCATGCCATGCGCTTCATTAATGGCACACGGCTGGATGACCGCATCATCAGGACAGACTGGGATGCCGGCTTCAAGGAGGGAAGACAGTTTGGTCGTGGCAAATCAGGAGGACAGGTGAGGGTTAGGATATGAGATTTTCATAAATGTGGAAGTAACCTGCTGTGGATGCCGACTGCTGGTTTATTTATTTATTTATTTTTATTGGAGCAAACTACAAAGCTTAAAGTTAGTTCTGTGAGTAACAGCACTCGGATTTGAATTAATCCAAAAAGATATTAACCCACGACTAAAGTAATGTTAAAGAACATTGTAGACGTCTCTGATCTGGGCTTTAGAGCTCAGCTGACTGGTATAATTTAAACACTTTGTTGTTCATCTTGTTTATTTGAACGAAATCAGCCTCCAATAGATCATGCTGTTGTGATTCGAACCCTGTATAACCTGCAGTTTTATCACTTTGATAAAAATATTGTTTCAGTTTATTTTTTAATGTTATGTTTTTTTTTTTGTTGTTTTTTTTACTGATTGTGAGATAAGAGTTTTTAAACCTCTTGACTGGGGTGCACTTTGTTACTAAACATTCAGATCAGCAACTTTCAATTCTATTTTATTTATATAGCCCGAAAAACAACAGCCGCCTCAAGCCGGTTGTCCAGACTTCAGTCCAGAAATGCTTGCGTCTGCTTTTCAGATCCATATCATATCAGATTTGTTTCGTTTAATGCGCCTTATCATCCGGTGTGCCTTATAGTCCGGAAAATACGGTATTTTACTCATACAATTCATAAATGAACTCACCAAAGCAGGGACACTTGGTGATTGTAGTAGTTTCCATTATGTTGAGAGCTCAGGTTTGGCTGATGCTTTTTACCTGACTGTCATCATCATGATGATCATTGTCTATCATTGAACACTTCAGCAATCTCTGCACTGCAGATATTTTGGACAACAACATAAAATGCAGCATACTATGACATTTGAAAAATGACACATACTGAAATGGCATTCAAAAAATCAATACACTTTATCATGACATTTTAATACACCAGTATGATATTTAGAACTTAGAAAATAAATTATGCATGAATACCCATGGCCTTTAAATAGATGGCATTACCGTAGTAATGCATTAGCAAAATGAGAGGGTATATTATGCTGTTAACAAACACAACATAACATAATCATGTTTTATTTTGTCGAGCTTTCTGGGAGCGTAAACATGGCAGCAAATATTGGGCAAAGGACCTGATTATTGTTTGGATTTTCCTTTCCTACAAACACCCAGCAGTATGACTCCTGAAAATGTTTGTGTTGGAGCGTAAAAGTTTAGTCTTGATCATTGAGAACAGCTCATTAAACAAATGTCACGTTAAAGGTTGGAGTGATGAGAAGTGCTTCTCAAATGGTTGGATGCTGATTTTACAGGGTTGGGTAGAGTGTGTTAGTCTCAGTTGAACAAGTGATTGATTTATACTCTCTTCCTTTCCCCCCTCTCTGTGTGTTTCTGTGTGTAACTGTGTAGGTGAGAGATGAGTACAGGCAGGATTATGATCCAGCGAGAGGCGGTTATGGTAAGCTGGCTCAGCAGCATCGACCCACAGAGGTGCGCAATAGTTTTTAGAATAAAGTCCACAGCAGTCTGTCTGGACTACAGAGTCCCAGCTGTCAGTCCTGCTCCGGATTAACTCTCCCACAAGGTCACAGCAAGCTACCACAGATCATCTGAATTTTGTCATGAAAGCCCTCTACAGCAGTCCAGCTCGGACCACTGGATCCAGGTGTGAGCAGATGTTATTTATTTGTTTTGGAGACTTGGTTTTTGCTCTGCCCACCTCTGCGACTAATATACCTGCCATCTGTCTACATGGTTGACATGTGATATTTGGTGATGTTTATTATCCTGTGTAAAGAAATGCCATTGATTTTCCTGCAGGCTGGAAACCCTCTGATAAAGTTGTTGTCTTGATTTTCTGTGTCATGTTCAAATAACAACCTGAAGTTGTGAAGATGCAGTCTGCTGTTCCATGTTTGAAACCGTGTCCAAAACTGCATAATTTTTTAAAATAAAGTCTTGTGTTTTTTGAAAGTTCATGTCATTTTGTGGAGTCTGTTTGATTAAAAGGGTCTTTGCTTAAATCCGTGATCTCTCTCAAATACGGCTAAAGAACAAAATGTAGCAATGTTTGTTTTCTTTTCCTCTTTGTATTTTGGCTGTTTGACAAATGCTAGTTGATGGAAATAAGCTGTAAATACAAATTGTGTAAAGTATCCACTTGTGTTACTGTCTGCTGTATGCTACTTCTCCAGTGTGGAGACATGAGCGACATACATTGTTATTATCTGTCGCAGAAAGGTGGTTATATATAATATATATTAGTGTGTGTATAGATATAGCTATATATGGGTATAACTCTTATCTCTTCATCGTGGCACCTGTCAGTGGGTGGGATATATTAGGAAGAAAGTTAATATTTTGTCCTTAAACCTGATGTGTTAGAAGCAGGAAAAAATGGACAAAAATAACAATGTTAGTGAAAAAGGCCAAATTGTGACGGCTAGCTTAGAGTCTCCAAAAGTGCCATCGTTTGTGGGGTGTTCCCGGTCTGAAACGGTCAGTATCTACCATGGAAGGAACCAAGACGAAGCAGCGACAGGGTTCTGGGTGGCAAAGACACATTGATGCACGTGGGGAGTGAAGCAAGTCTGTGTAGGCAGTGTGTTGCATTGGACAATGTTCTGCTGGGAAACCTTGGTTCATGCCATCCATGTGGATATTACTTTCATCAGGGCAGCATAAGGGGGACCAATGCAATGTTAGGCTGGTGGTCATAATATGAGCGTAATAAAATAAAGGAAATCCAGCAATAAAAGGAGAAGAAATAGTACATTTTGTATATACACTTTAAAAACATCACCTCCCTACACTTTTATACAAACTAAATATGGAATAAACACAAACAGTTTGAAAAGCTCGGGATTGTGCAGTCCTCACTCTGCCTGTGATTTTAATATCGCAAGTTTTAATAGGTAGTCAGCTGGTCTCTTATCTCAACGTGAGACGTGGAGATGAAGCAATTAGCAAAACAGAATACTGGAAATTAGCTTTCTCATTTTGTCCTCACCACCAGTTCCTACATCACATCCTTTCAAGCAGGTTTTGAAAACGAACACAAGATGGCAGAAGAGGAGGGTGGAGTTCCTTGGAATAATGAAGGGCAGAGAGACTGAAAAGAATACAATTTCCATGTGAGCTTAGGTTAGTGACGAGAGCATAGAGTTAACAGTTTAAACACGTACTTGCACTTTTTTCCCCCTTTTCTTTCACTTTCATAGCCTCTGCCTGGGGACTCCCCGGGAAAAAAAATCCCAAACAAACAAAAACTGTGATTCCCAATAGGAGGAAGTATTTGTGGAGTTGTCAGAGAACTTAGGAAGACTGTAGAGTACTGAGTAGAGTATCTAAAAATAAACAAAAGCAGTTAATGGCTCAGCAAAGGTCAGTATCAGACAGAATTATAAACTCATTATGCTCCATTTCCATCTTTGGTCTGACACTGCGTCCGCTATCAGTAGTAGAGGTAGAGTAGAGGTAAGTGAAGTGAAAAGTATTCAGCAAGTTGCTCAGATTGTTTTTGGCAGATGTGCCTCACACTCTGGCAGTGATTAGTTAACCCACTATGGACAGGTCCATTGCAGTTTAGAATCACCAGTTAACCTGACCAAGACCTTCTTGCTGTGAGACAGTAGTGCTAGCCACCCTGCTGCTCAAGGAACCAGTTGTCTTTTAACCCATTTGGACCCAGGCATAGATAAGCAGCAACTGTGCCAGGAGGGCCAAGAGTATAATGGCCCCCAAACTGCATACCCATGCCCCACATACTTTATAAGTTGTAGGTGTCTCTGTTTCAATAATATCCCCACACTAGGATGCAAATATAAAAAAAGCTGAAAAATAAAGCAAATATTAAACCAGACGTAAAATGTGAAACTAGCCATCCCACACATGATTGAATACTGTAAACAAACAAACAAAAAAAACAACAACAACCTAAAACTATAGGCTATGTAATACTACTGAACAAACTTTTTTGAAATGATGAAATGTGATGCATGAAGAGACACTTTGATAGAGAAGACTCTTCGTGTGGCAGCGTAAATGTAAAAGTAGAATCAGACTGAATTATAGGCGCCTGTTTGTCTCTGTTGCACACCTTTAACCTGTATTTTCAGGCCCTTTTGTTACGCTGCAGGTGGAGTTTGAAGTTGAAGGAGGTCTGGCCTTGACTAATGGATTGTAAAAGGTTTTCACTCTGTCCTCAGTACCACAGAGAACCTGTTCTTATGTGGATTTTCATGCTTTCCATGAAAACTCCCTTCGTTACAATCTGGGCATCATATATCACATTTTTTGCACGCTTGATGAAAGGTGTTAAAGTATTTTATTTTGAAAGTTCCATCTGCACTAACCATTTCGCTCTAGATTGTGGTTCAGTGTTGTGTTTAGGTACCTGGAGACTGGCTAAGTCACTGTTTCATTTAGTGAATGTCTTGTCACACAGATGGATTCAACTCCAGCGTCTTTGAACGTGGCCGGCATCAGTGGTGCTTGTTCTGCTCTGAAGCCACGGTGTGTTCAGTGTAGCAGCACATGAACCAATTCTCCACCTACTCCTGATTCTGGCTGAAGTGGACCTCCATCTCTCAGCAGCTTCCAAGCCTGCAGGCAGGAAAACACAGCACACGATGGCCTGGTGGTTATCAGTAACCACACTTTTAAAAAAAGCTTCATTCAGGCTCAACATGTAATTTTTAATGAGGTCAGATTATAGTCAGAATTAGCTAAACATCGTGTTAATGAGAGGACTGAAATGCATCACAGTCTCCTGCTTTTTTCTCATTAAGAAGAACATTACTAAGACAACCTGTCATTGGCAGGTTGGAGTTAAAGTCAGATAATGTTTTCACCATCACAATTAAGAGCAACAGCTCTCAACACCAGCCTTTGGAGTAGGAGATAGCGTGGTTATTAATTCATGATGAGAGTGGTTCATGGATAAGCAGTCAAACAAACCAGCATAAACTCACTCATCTCTAAGCCTTTCTAAGTACTAAGCATTTCCAAACCCCTGTCCACATACTTTCACATATGTCTTCTGTATGTCTGTTTTTAATTGAAGTTAGTTTAACCTCACAGAAACCTCAGTGTGAAGCTCTCGGTAACATTTGAGAAAATAGTATGCATTCAGAGTTCATGAAACATCTTTTAGATGAGTCATTTTTAAATGTTCAGCAATATACCTCCCAGCAGAGATTATGACCGGGAATAGCAGGAGGAGGTTAAGTGAAACAGATCCTGGTAGACTATTTAGGCCAGAAATACTGGGCCTACTAGACATTAAACCTACACGAACTGCTCAGTCATGGAAACCCCTGCTATGAAGCCGTGCACATTTTTTGTGCTGATGCCAAAGGAGGCGACAACAGAGGCGACTTTTACACACTTACACGCCTCAGTGACCTGCCCGCTCTGTAGCATTACATCTTCTGGCACTATTTGCTGAGTTTCTGTGATTCCTGAACGCATCCACATATTTTTCAGTTATGGTAAATGTACTGGCTCTTAGAAAACATCATTCACATAAGCATTTTTTTCTATGTCTAAGTGCTTTTTTATCTAACATTCACTTCCCAGTGAAAGTATTAAGAGCTACTCTGGGTTCACTATCTTCCACAAGGATACTTTGGCATGCAGACTGGAGAAGCCAGGGATCGAACCACCAACCTTTCTACCTTGCTCTATCCCTTGAGCCACAGCCACAGTTCAACCCAAGTTAATCATGGAATATCTAGAAGGGAAGAAATTTCACATATTGTTAAGATAACACATTTGAATTCAGTGAGCACTTGAGAGCAACACATGTTTGTAAAGACAGGCTAGTTGCTTGATCTTATACACTTGGGGCATTGGGATTGAAGATACTATGTGACCAATTTTTGTTCTGTGCAGTGTAAGTTATGAGAGTTACTATGCATAGTAGCATCAAGAGGCTCAAAAAATGCCTTTTACACAACATTAAGATCTGGTGAGTGGAACATCCACCTACACTTCATCATTTCTCAGGTAATCTTAACTCATTTACTCACAAGTGAACGTTGGATAAAAGAGCTTTGCCTTTTCTGTTTCCACATACAGAAAATTAGAGATGATGTTTTGATTTAAATATACCATCTTCCAAGAAAGAAGACAAAGCAGCCTTCACGTGAGATGCTTTCTGACCGAGTCAGCTAATAAATTAATTTCACAGTTAGAATACAATTTGGAGTTCATAATTAGTCTTCGAGGGAATATATATTAGCGGGGAATATACAGCAGGTGAGAAGCACTGCAGAGAAACATGGACTGATTCAGTCTGTAACTGTTGGAGCATATTTCTACGACGAATAATAAGGACTTGGTTAAATTATCATGTTTTTAGAAAGTTAATGCCATTTTGACCTAAAAACACTGAAAGTAAAATTGACACGATTAAAGATTAAACACCATCTCATTACTTTTCACCCAGCAACCCAACATTTCACATATTAGCACTCTTTAGCACAATATAGACATGTTTTACTGGCCTCACCGATGGACAAATGCGTCACCTTTCTACTGTGTCAGAAGAAACAGTCATTTTATCCCTTTTCTTTCCTTTTCTTTCTATTTTTTTTGCCTGGAAAATATCAGCTACAGGCACTTCAAACAGTTCAGTGACTAAACATGCAGATTTCCTGTTATTGAGGGGGGATCTCATTACAGCAAAGTAATTCACTCCTCAGTGGCTGCTTTGGAAATGCATCTACACCCGAGAGCTCCAGCGTGCCCATAAAAGAGCTAAATTAGCACATGGTAGTTTGACATTTTGTGGCCATAGGGGAAGTGTTTGCGGGAAATGAGGTGCTTTATCTGGCCGCCTGCTTTACATTCAGCGTAAATGTGAGCTCTTGATTCAGCACTGCGCTGAGGAGGAATCACTGTAACAGATATGACAGGTAGGTGCTCTGTGTCGAGCCCTAAAAAGCCCTCTGTCCTTCCTCACACATGCTGTTGGATAGTGTTTCATCATCTGCGGTTCCATTAAATTTGTTTCATCTGTCATCCGATACACCATAAAGGCATGACGCTGGGGACATAAAAACACGGGTTACGTGTCAGTGAAAAATAATGGCAGGAGTTAGAGCTGACACTGTAAAATCAACACCGAGGAAAGAGGAAAAAACCTAATATGATCTATGAAAGATCTTCCTTGCTTCAGATAGGAGAGTAGCTTCTATGTGATGTTCAAGGAAATCTGAAACATTTGACCCACGAATGGTCAAGTGCAGATCTACTTCAGGTATATTTATACTCCTTCACTCAGTAGGTCTGGTTGGTAGATCAGCCCTTCATCTGTCAGCGTGGCAATCGACTAAGATGAGAGACACGTGCTGGGTGGAGGAAATAGCTCAGATGGAAGAGTGAGAAAAGACAGGAGGGAAGGCGAGTGGATCAAATTGCTGAGGGGGAAACCTTGTTTTAGGGAAATGTAGCCCGGGGCTATGTTTAATGCATTAAAAGCAACCAGTAATGTTATCACCCAGAGTTACAGGGAAATAAATAACATTAGACACGACTGACATCCATGGATGTTAGTCGTGTCTGCAGTAGCGGTCCAGTCAGAGGCTCTATTACCAACAACGAAATCATATTCTTGCTATGAGAAAAGTATGTGTTTTTAAATACAACAGTTTTTAGTCAGTGACTCATTTGTTGTGACACTCAAAGCATCAGAAGGTGATTTTTAAATATTAAAACATGATTTTCTTTATTACCATTCATGTATATCTGCACTGTCTTTTGTTGACGGTCTGTTGCTGAGCTATTTGTACTGGCCTTTGGTGTCAGGTATGAGCCACATGGGTCTGTTATTCTGTGTTTCTTTGTGTGTTTGTTTTTGGGTACTGACACAAAGGGAAAAGTCCAGGGAAGACATCACAGCGACACTAATATGGACATCCAGCAGACATGAGGCCACATCCCAGATGCTAATACAACTTTCTTTTTTTTAACAGCCTTAAATGTTCTTAAATGGATGTTCATAGATCTGTGATCCATTTCCAAGAAATATCTGCCACTGAGGTTAAAGCTAACAGATGCATATAAAGAGTCAACTTTCTCCTCATTTGATGATCAAATCCTGTTATACAGTCTATAGCTAGTGAATATTTAATAAAAACATGGCTCCTGGCTTACACACTGGCAAGACTTATCTTGGATGAGAGACTAACCATGGTATTAGAAAACAAATGGGTTTGGAGAATACAGTCATGGCCAAAAATGTTTCGCAAAGGCTTAAAATGTGTCTTTTATGTACTTCATGCAGTTTTTATTTGTATTATTATTATTGTTTACATGTTTCTATGATATAGTGAAAAACAAGTGCATGCATTGGCAGTTGTGTTCCTGCTTTTGGGGTTGTAATTTTAGGGTAACAGCGATCTGGTGTCTGGCCACGGCTATTTGTCAGATATGCTCAGGACTTTAACGTTGCTCTTTACTCATTCATCCAACATCCTGGCTACAAGGACCAACTGCTCACTTACTGACACTGATGTGCACCATTGATCTGAGATATTCAGTTGTAGGGAAATTAAACTCAAATGTACACATGTCAAATCATATTCATCATGTTTATCATATTCAAAGCAACCCGCTCAAGTTTAAACCGAGGATCAAAATGAGGAAAGAACGACTTAAGTGACTTTGAATGTGGCATGGTTGTTGGTGGCAGGTAGGCTGGTCCGAGTATTTCAGGCACTGCTCATCGACTGGGATTTTCCCACTGTACTAAATCTTTGAGAAATCTTTTCAGCACTAGTTCTTAAGGTAAAAAAGCATCCAACCAAAGTTTACCTACCAAGTTTACCGTCTTAAAAACACTATCACCTGTGACAAAACAGATTTATTACATATACACTGATCGGGCATAACATTATGACCACAAACAGATGATGAAGGATAAAGCATTGAGTTAGAGGGTGAGCAAGTTCTGTCGGTTGCAGGTGGACCCAAATGCAGAACACCTGACAGACAAAAATAACAGTAAATAAACCCTTTATTAGGAAAACAGCAAACTCTAATAACAAAGTCAAATAAAGGAGCAAACCACAGTCAAAAATAATCACAGGGAGCGAGGATAAACAGAGCACATCAGGACAATGTATCAGGGGAGACATGCAGACACTATGACAAAGATTAAAGGAAGATAGGACTATATATAAACTCAATGAGGAGTAACTGGGATACAGGGCGCAGGTTAGAGCAGAGCACAGGAGGAAAGGATTAACATCAGGAGGTTAAAATAGAATGAGACACCTCCAGTGAAACAAGAACTGTCCAAAGAAAACTAACAATAAGACATGAAGCCGAACATTAAACACACAAACAGAGACGTGGATAAAGGCAGGGCAGGAGTGTGTAAACAAAACTTGGGAGACTGGAATAATAATAACATAAGAACAAGGACAGAAATACAACAATATCACTGTGAATAATATTCTATTAATAGGATAAAATATTTACCTTTAGGTTTACTGAATGCATTTTACTCTTTGGAGATTTTCCTTTCACGTGTCCGTGTGGGAGAAAAGTGAGATGCAACGTTGAGTTTGTGTAGCATTTGTGTGTGCGATCAATGGAAAGATAATTTCTGCCCATGTTAAATATTTAAATATGAATTCTGTTAAGATCTAATAATAATAACAAGAACAATAATAATAATATGGATTCTTTTTCCCGCCATCTCTGATGATATATGGTTTCTAGTCCCTCCGGAGTTCTGTAGTACTGATAGAGACTAGGAGTGTTGGCTCATCTTGACTGTCTTAATACACATCCTGTTGTTGAGCTCGCAGGTATGAGTTGTTATGTAGTTTGAACAATTCCCATTGCCCCCTCCAACATCCCACACCTCACCATTTTGACTGCCTGTTGAGCTTGAGCCAGCTGTCCTCTCTGTGGTTGTTAGGAGCATTTTCACTGTTGCTGATTGGATCCTATTACTATTATTATTATTGTTGTCATTCAGTTGTGTGAGCTATATTAATATTTTTAGCTCATTGCCGCTCTCAGCTTTAAGTGCTGGTTACAGTATGGTGTCCAGTGTAAAAAACATGGACCTGCAGGGTGATTCTGTCAACTTTTTGAATTCTTAAATTGCATGTTTTTGAAGCTTTGCCCACACAGGGCTGATGGGGCTGACAAAGCACTGCTAAATGTGTCTACATTCATTTTGGATAAATCCTAGTTAGCTTTAATAGTGAGTTTATTAAAGGATAGATGAGGAGAAGTAAGGATTCTGCATACTGCTTTATGTCCAAAAAGAGAAAGAAGAAACTTGATTTGAGGCGTTCATTAAACTGGTACTCTAATCTCCAGAGTGTGTTACCAGTGACAATGAGTCCTGATTAGAACAAACATTCGTGGTGATAATGAAGGACTGACAATAGGTGCATTAGTTGCATAATGGCAAGACACTGTTGCAGTATGATTTCCTTCAATTTGGAATAACAATGTTGATGCAGTTTGCTTTCCTTTGTTGAAAACTGGATGTGGACAGTGCTGTAACAAAAGACTTGTATCAGGTAGTTTCATTTGAGCATAACTCATAATAATGATCATAAAAAGGTGTCTGTTTGGACAGCAACTCTAAGTCTTTGCTATTCTTTTCTATGTCTTGTTCCAGCTGAGAGATCCTGTCTGTCATAACTGCTGGACTGGTGATGCTTGCAAACAGTTACGGCTCGTCGGTCTCTCAATGGGAAACGTTGGCCCTAATATCACGCTCCACAACACTCTCAATACCCTGCAGCTTTCTCGAGAGCTTTACCTCATCTTCTGTGCTTCCAAAGTGCCGCAGTACATGTGTTACTCGTGCTCACTCGCTAAAGATCAATGTCAGCTGAGTGAAACACTCAGGGGAGTTTAATTTGAACGCACTCATACCTGTGCAGCCTGTGACTTCTGTAGCTACAGGTCAAGTTTTTTTAAGTGACAAACTTGCTGTCAGGATTTTCACACCAGTATCATTCCTGTGATACCAGTGATGCTTTCCACAAGTGTAACAAAGGTGCAAAACCGGCTGTCATGCAAGATCTTCTTTTGCTCCAATTGCAGAGCACCTAGTCCGTTTGGTAATCATGTTAAGGCTAATTGAACACAATTATAATTACTGGAGATTTGCCTCAGTCATTTTCAGTTGTGCACAGACCATTTCCTAACTCTGATCGATCAGCTCATTTACAAGCTGGTTTACAGTACAGAAACTTCACACTAGTTTGCATGTGTATATACACTATATGGCCAAAACTCACCTAGTGAAAAGTGCATAGAGAGCTTCGTGTAATGGGTTTCCGTGGCTGAGCAGCTACATCCAAGCCTTACATCACCAAGCACAGTGCAAACTGCTGGATGCAGTGGTGTAAAACATGTCACCACTGAACTCTAAGGCAGTGGAGATCTCTAGAGTGAAGAATCAGGTTCTCCGTCTGACAATCTGATGAACGAGTCTGGGTTTGGCAGTTGCCAGTTAGTCTGACTGCATGGTGCCAAATGTAAAGTTTGGTGGAGGAGAGATTATGGTGGGGTTTTTTTTCAGGAGGTTCCAGTCAAAGGAAATCTTAACGGCTGAGTTTACCAAGACATTTTGGACAATTTCATACTCCAAACTTTGTTGGGATGTTCAGTTCCCGTTGCAGCATGATTTGGTGTGGAGGAGGTTTACTGGCCTTCGATGACCTCAACCTGATTGAACACCTTTGGGATGAATTAGAGCAAAGACTTGTGAGCCAGGCCTTCTCATCCAACATCAGTGTCTGACCTCACAAATGAGCTTCTACAAAGAATGGTCAAAAATTCCCCTCAAACACTTTCCTAAACCTTGGGAAAAGCATGTCCAGAATCTTGTTTTGGATTTAGTAGGTTATGGTATTAAAGGTAACCTTTGTGCTTTTAAAAATGTAAATAAAGGTTGCTCTTCAGATTACATTTTTATTGAAGTCTTGCACAGCTTACAACGATATGGTACAAATACTGGTCAAAGGAGCTTGTAAAGAAAAGCGTCTGGACTTCTTTAAGTTGCTTGAGGATGTTTCACCTCTCATCTGAGAAGCTTCTTCAGTTCTAAGGTCAAATGGTGGAAAGTCCCAGATTTAAACCTAGTGGGAGTTTCCCCCCACAGAGGGACAAAAGGACCTCCTGATGATCCTCTAATCGCCTGAGCCAAGTTGTGAAAATGGGTGTGGGTCACAATCAGCCAGGGTTTCGGGTGAGCTCATTGTGAAACCTGGCATTAGAACTGAAGAAGCTTCTCGGTGAAACATCTTCAAGCAACTTAAAGAAGTCCAGACGCTTTTCTTTACAAGCTCCTTTGACTACGATGACCTGGATGACTGAGAACCTTCACAAACATACAAATACTGGTAATTATATAGCACCTTTCCACTCAATTTGTGCACTCAAACCACTTTCTGCTAAAAGTCTCATTCACACAATAACACACTGAAACTCCAGTAGGTGCATTAGGGGTATTTCAGGGTTCAGCATCTTGCCCAAGGTTACTTCAACATGCAGACTAGAGGAACTGGGGATTGATCCACCAATCTCCCTGTTGGTGGATGACCTGTTCCACTACCTGAGTCACATGATATGTCAGTTCATAGGAGGCATTGTAGAACCACTCAGAAGGGGGCTGAATGCTTTTAAAGGTACTTGAATTAGTACTTTCATTATCCTAAAGTCTTTTTGTAAATTTATCTCTAGTATTTTGAATTTCAAGTAATCTTTCAAACCAGAACCAAACAGTGCCAAATGAAAGTTTTTTCATCATTTCCATCTTGAAACTCCTTATTTGTTCTAAAATCTTTTCCTCATCCATAGAGAACATTATATAATACTGCATACAGTACTGTATATTTATATAATTCTGTTGGTGGGATGCTGCCTCTCAGACGGCTGGGGTCCTCCTTATCATCTTCACAGTTTAGCTGTTGATGTTTAGGCCAAGCTGCAGCTGTCAAATGAAAAGCATCCCGTGGAGCCAGTGTCTACAGGTTCACATCAAACCCTGGCAGACTCCATCTGCTCAGAAGGCAAGGCCTATATTCATCCTACCTTGAAATGCCTGACTGTAATTGCATCAGCTAGTGTAGGTATCAAACTGAATCATACACTCCTTTTTTCTTCCTTACTAAAATAATTTGCACTTTAGGTACCTCAGTTCCTACATTACCTTCTTCCTGTGAGTATTAACAGCAAAAAGTTTAAACTGTGACTTTAATGTTGGTAGATACACCAGATATAACGCTGCAACCAAGGGATTAGCTAAGTTTCATTTATCAACCAGACTAAGCATGTGGAGGGAAAAAGCTACAAAGGGCTAAACAAAATACACATTAAAAAAAGAAATGTAGAATAATTCCTTGGTGAAGCAAGACTAAGTGGCTGCTAAAGCTAAGAGACAACTACAGTTAGGTGTTGTCATGGTCCTGAGTCTGACGACTCAGTGTTTTGTGTTTCTTTATATCACTCTGTGTTCTTGTTTATTCTGTCTTTGGGTTCGGTTTGCCATTCGTTAGGGTTTTATTTTGTGCCTGCCTGCTCCCACTGCTCTGTGTTCCCTCTGTCCGTCCATGGTGTCACTGTGTCTGCTTGTGAATATGTCTGTTTAGTTCAGTGTCTTGTCTGGTTCTCTGTGTCTGTTAGTTTCCTGTTTTATTCTGAAGGTCCTTGGCTTATGTGAGTGTGTTCAGTTTACGTTTCCCCTGCCTCGTCAGTTGTGATTTCTCCCAGGTGTGTTTCCCTCCTGTCTCCCTCCCCTGATTACTGCTGTGTGTATTTAAGCCCTGTGTGTTCTCCTGCTTGTTGCTGGTTTGTCTGCATTATTTGGTGTTTTCTGGTCTGCGTTGCTCCCTGCTTCATCCTGTAAATTCTCCCTGCAAGTTACCCTCACTCGTGTTCAGGTTTTGTTTAAGTTTTAGTTTTCCCAGTTTAGGTTTTACTCAGTTCTGTTATTCGCCACCCTCGCCTTTGTTGTTTGAGCACATTCCTTAAATAAAGCTTCCTCACCTCAGTTGTGCTGCATCTTGGGTCCGTTAATGATTCCATACGGCTCACCTCGCGAACCGTGATAGCTGTGCTGAAACTGCTAATAGCTAATTGTTGCTACCCAAAGTTGGCTTATGGCAAAAGGGAGCCATAATAATAATGATAATATTTATAATTATATGAGATGGAAAAACACGTGGAGGCTGTTTGGGTAAGTTTGAAAAGGCTTAACTTTTTAACAATAAGCAATTTAGAATTGCTTAAAATGTGGCTTGAGAGAAATGGAGCCCCAGAGAGAACGACCACAGGTACAAACTTTACACAGAAAGTCCCGATAAGGTTTGAACTAGAGATGGCACGATACCACTTTTTTATGTCCGATACCAATATCATAAATTTGTATATCTGCCGATACCAATATGAATCCGATATAGTGTGTTTTTCAATCAATAAAACTTTTTTTTAATATCTTGCTGCTTTTTGTATAAGTTCATACTCAAGTTAAAAAACAAAGCAAAACACTAAAGCTATTCTGTTTTACCTGTATGCAAAAACACACTGCACCCAAAATATTTCATAGTTCAGCAAAACTGATCAATCTAATAAACTTAGACCTGCACCATCCTCCTATTCTGGTATTTTAAAGAGTAGGCAACCTAAAACTCCCAGCAAAAAAAACAAAAATAGGGAACCACCCTCCCTCCACCTCATGATGCTTAATCGACGTAATCAACTTTAATTTGATGCAGTATGAAGAAAATGCACAGAAATCAATTAATTTTGAAGAATAATTAAATAGATTCAACATCTTTCTTCTACAGAACTGCAGACTGCATAGCTGGTACCTTCCCAAAGGAAAAAGTACTATAGCTTACTAGGGTATATTAGACTTAATAGTTACTATATACAGTAATGGACTTCTATACATTTTACATCAGATTAAATCTTTGGGTGTCAGATAATTATTTATTAAAAGCTAGACATTTTAAATGAGAATAAGAAAGAAAAGTATGTCTTTGTGCCCACCTTTTCCCTGTTAATGCCCTATCGGCCCCCCTGGCTAAACTTTGCTAGATCCGCCCCTGTACAGTTACCAGCCGTCAGCTGCATAGAAAAGGATCCTGGTGTAGAAATAATATTAAATAAATTCTAACAACAGCTTATCAAGCTTAAACGTGCTGCTGTTGTTCAGCCGCTGGTTTCCTCTTTCTGGCGCGAAGTGGGCCAAAAACAAACAAGAGAGACGGACTCGTGACAGAAAAGCCGATCAGCTGATCATTGATTTCATGATTGAAGTAGCAGCAAGAGAGGGGGAGAGAAGAGGCAGTCGCTCCATATATCGGTTGTTGAGCTTAACGCGGGGATGCTTTACAAACATTCAGAGATGAACTTACACACTTGCTTTACTTCTCTCTGGGATAACTTCCTCTGAGATGAAATGCTGGTTTGGTAGGAGGCTACAAATACACACAGCTGCTCTATCACGTGACCACACTGCTCCGACATGCTACGGCTAGTTTTGTGAGGTGCTTTTTTGATATTTAATGGATCGGATTACATTTTTTATTTCCCTCCGATATCTGATCCAGTAATTTACGTCAGTATCAGACCGATACCGATACGTAATATCGGATCGGTCCATCTCTAGTTTGAACCCATAATGCCAACAACTCAGCTACATGGCACACCAATAGATCCACCCATCTTTTAGTTTGGGTGGGGGGCCAGTTCTGGGGCCCATTCCAGCCATGCAGACACCCTGATAGCAACGTCTGATTGATGATGTGGGATGTGTACAACTACTTATATCGCTCGTGTTAATTCTGAGGCAGAACCACAGCTTTCCAGCAACGTGGAGTTTAGACTTAAATTAATTTCCTTTAAATAATCTTTTCATTAGTGAGGTGAAATTGAATTATATTTATGGATATAATGAAACAGTTTCCTTTTAGATTATTAATGCACAAAAATGAAAATACATTTGAAACCAAAGTCAGCAGTTAACTGTGAAGCCCTGATCAATGGAGTGCCTCTGAAGATATCATCTCACTGTGCTACATGGTTATTGTGCCTCTCTGATTCCATAGAAACAACCTGCATGTATAAAGTATAACTTCACATGAACTTGAACAGAAAAAATTATGTCTGAGGAGAATCCCCAAGGATCTGAAAGCTTTATGTCAGTGCTGTTAACTGTCTGTGAAGGAGAGACTTATTGACACCACCACGTACTTCACAACAAACTAAACTGATATACTACCTCTGCCAAGGCAAGGCCAAAGTGATCAGTGCTGTTTTTTAGTTAGCTCATTTGAATTTCACTGGTTGAGAGATGAAACACGGTGTAAAGAAAGACTACATTAAGTGCTGATATAAATATGGGTTAGATTTTATATGAAGTATGAAGTCAGGCAGTGGCTTTAGTAAAAAATTTGATCCTGGAGTGCTCTTACATATATATGTTTTGTTGGATATGAATTATAAATAAATCAGTAATACATAAAGTTTGTAGGAACTTCAAACAAAACCAGTGTTTTTCCCAGAGGGGAACAAGTGGGATTAAGAAAGGCATTGTTTCCAGATATGTCATACCAGAATGTTTCACGAATGAGCCAGAAGAAACATGTATCACACCAGCTTTATGGAGTGCTGTTCTCTCCTCTCGTCTGACCTTGCTTTATAAATCTAGTCTCATAAGTAAAACCTCGAGGCTGTGTTTGTTTTCATTACAAGGGTAACTGGACAGAGATGTAAAGCAGCTCTCAGCATACTGACAAAACCTTCCTTAAACCTCAAAAATGGACTTCACTTATACAACATAAGCTAAATAATGACTATTTACCATAGTAGGTGTGAAAGTGAACCTTAGTGCCAGCGTTTCAGTGCTCTTCCTTCCACCCATTGCATGATGGGATAGGCCTTCAGCTCCATGTAACCCTGAACAGGAAAAAGTAATATTGGAAAATGAATGAATAATACAACTAAGCTTATGCTGAGGTTCTTTCAGAAACTCACAGCCGTGGAGACGACTGAATACTTTTCCAGGCAAATGACCTGCCAAAAGATTCCACGAGCAGATGCTGTGGATAAAAAGTTAGAGGAAGAGTGCATTGATCCCTTGGCTGGCTCCATTTGGTTTGCAGAATAAATAAGAGCATGCGAGGAAAATTGGGACAGGGGACTGTGGGGTGGCTTTGAAATTGGTGGCAAATTACAGCATCGCATCGGGACATGTAGCTAGAAAAGCCACAGGGCCTGGTAAATCTTAGCCTTTCATCACTTAGCACTGCCAAATAATTTTACTGGAGCAGACTATAAGCACATATTGTTGCAGGAAAGCTTGCTGAGTACACATGCTCATTTTTAGCATAAGCTGCATATAGTTACACCTGGGAGAGTCCAACACAGCCGCACACACTCTCTCATTGTTTGCCCCCCTGAGTCCAATTATGATGACAGGCACGGTCACCATTATAAGCACCCATATGAAATTTCATCATCTCATATCAGCTGAACTCAACCATAAAGGACACTGAAGGGAAATAACCACTTCTATCAATATTCAGACAGTGAATCAGCTGACATGTAACTGTTGAAAATTCTCCAGTTAAATGTCCTGTGTTCAAATATTCAGCCATGAATATTCCCCTCTCACTTATTCCATATTAAAAAATGTAAAATGTAAATGAGGCAGCTAAAGCTATGCTCAAACTAGAGGTGATAATGATAAGGAAAGTTGATGTAAACTGTATGCATCAGCAAAATGTCCCTGTTATATCCCCACCCCAACCAGGCCTTTACATTTACTCATTACATTGATTTATATAAACCAGCAGACCAGCGCCGGACAAACTAAAGGCCACAGACGCTGCTAGACAAATGGATATTTTCTTTCTCTGTCTGTCTTCGTCTTGCCTCCATTTCTCCAGATACCTCTCTGCAGCGGACAAAAAAAGTATCCAAATCTACCTGTTACAATGTGAACCTAATAATTGGTTGTGCCACCCTTGGCAGCAAGAACTGCGATCATATGCACATCTCTGCAGAGGAGTTTTGGCCAACTCTTCTTTGGAGAATTACTTAAATGAAATTCTTTAAAAATTACACTGGAGGGTTTTCAAACATGGATGGCCTCTTTAAGGTCATGCCAAAGCATCTCAATCTGATTTAAGTATGGACTTTGATCAGACCACACCAAGAACTCATGAACTCTGACCTTTGACCTGGTTTTGTTGTTTCTGCTTCCTGTCTACTATCAAATGTTTAGAATTGCTAATGAGTCCTTTTATAATTTTACAGCTGCTGGCACCATCGATTGTTTCGTATTTGTCTCCATCTGGTATAGCTAATATTGAAATTAAACATAACCCAAATTCCCCAGAAATTGGAATGTAAAATTAAAATAAAAACAGAATCCAGTGATTTGCCAATCATACCATGAGATATGCTTCCTTTTGAAATGAATGCTGAAAACAAGCCGGACGGTCTCTTTCCTCTTCAGTTTGGAGGACGTCACATCCATATTTTCCAAAGAGAAGTTCATATATTGATTTGTCTGACTCTAAAACAGTTTTCTCCCTCTGTCTCAATTCATTTTAAATAAGCTTCAGCCCAGAGAAGACGGCAGTCCTCCTGTGTCATGATCTGTATCATGATCAGCTATGGTTTCTTCTTTGCACGATAGAGTTTTAACCTGCGTTTGTGGATGGCACAGTGAACTGTGTTAACAGACTGATTTGTAGAAATGTTCCTGAGCCCATGCAATGATTTCACGACTGAATCATGTGTGTGTTTAATACAATGCAGTCTGAGGGCCAAAAGATCACAGGCTTCCAATACTGAGTTTCTCCAGATTCTGTGAATCTTATGATGATGGCATGTAGATATCATCGATATCATATCCAAAGTCTTGCAATTTTATGTGGCAGAACATTATTCTGAAATTGTTCAATGATTTATCGAAGCAATTTTTTGCAGATTTGTGAATCTCTGTCAATTTTTACTTCTGAGAATCTCTTCCTCTTTTCATATGTAGTCACGTTAGTGCCCTGATGCCAGTTAACGTAATTAGTTGCAAAATATTTATCCAGCTGTTTCTTTTTATTACCACTTACATTTCCAGCTTTTTATTGTCCCTATACAACTTTTTTGAGACATGTTGCTGCCATCAAAATTCAAAATGAGTTTAAACTTGAGCTTTTCTTTATTATATTGTGAATAAAATATGGATTTATGAGATTAGCAAAACAATTGGGCTGGCAAGATAGAGCTGAACGCTACACTACTCCAAAAGTTAAGGTAATGCTTGATCAAGTCTCCCAAAGTCTGTACAAAATGACCTCCCGTTGGCCACTCATATGCATACACAGCATTTAAAGCTGTCCAGTAACTTGTAAGTTATCCTGTTCTTTATGATGCTAAACTCAGGTTTTTACAACAGCTTTGGTGATGCAACATCTCAAAAAGTCGCAGCAAAAGTTGACAGAAGATGACGATAAAATAATTTGTAAAATAACATTTCTGAACGTCACACCATCATTTAAGTAAACATACTTTTATCATTTATCTGACTATAAATAACTCCGTTACATGTAGCTAAAATTAGTAATTCCCCAGTGCAGATGGATTAATGCTTAGGAAACAAAAGAGAAAAAAAACAGTTTAGCATTCTATGTATGGAGGAAGCGTTCGTCTTTTTCGTGTGTGGATGTGTATTTGTTTGCCTGTCACTGTGAGAAAGCCTAAATATGCCAGCGTGCATCTGTTTACATTTTAATGGGCAAAAAGATTTCAATATCAAAGTGAAGCGGATGTCTGGATAAATGAGGCAATTATTTTCACAGATTCCACTGAGACTCATTTGCATTATATGCTAACTAGGGCTAACAGCAGGTAAGAGGGGAATGAGCACCAAGAGTAGATGTTATCTGACACAGCAACTTAATTCTGTCCCCAAGATAGATTTGGAGAGGAGGACTATATTTAAACATTGTCAAGAAACACAAGTTGTGTTCTGCTGGGAATAAATAGGTTTCTACAGGAGGTTTAACGTAACAGATGGCAAAAAAGGTGCAAACTCAAAGTTCCAGAAATCAGTACTATATATCAGCAATATATTCAATTTGCAATGATAAAAGCATTACTGGTATTACCAGACTTTCTGTGCTGTAGCAAATCTAAGCAGTGATGTCCAATAAACATCTTAATATTATATATCTATAATATTATGTTCACAGCCTCCAAAGTTCAAATTCCCAAACACATTGGTAGATGCACTAAGTTTTGCATCTTCTTAGCTTGTCTGTATCTTAATTTTTACCATTCGTGCTATTTTCTCTTTTCTTTATGTTTGATTTGAATCTTCTTTGTGTTTATTATTTCACTGTTTGATTTTGTCATTTGCTTTGCTGTGGAGCACTTTTCAGAGGAAAAAGGCTGCATAAATATGATTTTTTTCCATCTCGCATCAGGACTGCTGCTCTTTGATCTTTGGTGCAAACTCATAACTTTCCAGTTAGTGAATCCTTCAATCTTAATAAAGTGTTCAACACAGGCTAGGAATGTCTCCTCTTGAACACAGGGACATACCAGTTAGCAACAGTGGGTTTAAGTGTTTTTCAGTCAGCACCACAGTTAGGTTTCAGAATATGAACTGCTTGTTCTTTCTGCATTTTAGCAGGGCTTGTTAGTAAATCAAGGGAGCCTTCTCTTCTTTGCCTGTGCTTGTCGATGTTTGACTCTCCCCCAGAGTAGACAGAAACACCAGTCTGCAGTACAGAAACCTGCACAGAGTAGTTATTTTAGAACAGAACTGGCCATTGTATGCCCCTGGGCCACATCTGACCCTTCTGTTGTCCCTGACAGACCTCATTAGGTCAATAGAAAATTAGGATAGTTAGTCATATAGCTAGCTCCATTTCATCCACCAAAGATTCAAAAAAGAGCGCTTGATAGTTTGTTTGTTTTTTAACAGGAAACAGATATAAAAGTATGTAATGAAGTCAGAGGTAAAGCTGTGTGAGGTGCGTGTGAGGAGCAGATTGCTGTTTGACTGCAGTTTGATTAATTTAAGAATGAGCCCCTCTCTGTGCAAATTGTAACAAGATGGATCAAATGCACTGCTGGAAATCTGGAGCTTGGACATTTCTGACTTTTTTGTCTGTAATAAGAGATGTTGAAGTGATAAGTGATGTTAAAGACACAGCCCAGTTCCTCATCTTTGTACATGGGATAAAAAAAAAAAAGAAGTTTGAGATTATAATGGAGCTGATAGCAATGCACTGTATGAAAGGGACTATAACATGGAGTTATCTGTTCACAGAGGTAACCTTTCAGCACCAGCTTTGATTGGCTGGAGCTGAAATCAGACAAACTGGCAGATTTTACAACCAAATCTGGCAGGAAATAAAGTCCAAGTTTTGAACTGGATGCAAGATAAAGTGACTTAAATGAACCCAGAACTGAAATGAGTATTTTTGCATTGTGTTATACACCAAGAAGTGTGTACCTCAATACTAAAATTGAATTACATTATTGATGTTTTAACTAGGGGTGGGAATTTAACACGTTAATTGCGATTAATTAATTACAAAAAAATATCGCGTTAAAAAAAAACCAAACACATTTATTCACACTTTGCATTCCAAGCAAAGGGGAACTTTTGTCAATGCACAATTTCCTAGTACGCAGATTAGACTGATGGACACATCAGAACTACAAAAATGGGTAAATCAGAAGAAAGCGTGTTGCTAGGACTGATTTCATTTCAAATTTCATTTCAAATGACTACCTGACGGTAGCCTTAATAAAAGCGTGGTTTTGTGCAAACTGTGCAAACAGGAGTTTGCATACCACCGAAGCATTACAACCTTAGGGTACCATCTAAGTGTGAAGCATGTTACAGCGAGCACAGAAACTGTGGGAGCTGGTAGCGTTAGCTGTTCCAGTTCGGCTGCCCAAACTTGATGAAATGACTGGCTTCAGGATTGTAGACCACTATCAGTGGAAGATAGGGGGTTAGCAAATGTGCTACTGTTAGCGTCAGGTGATCTAACTTTCGAACTCCTGTGCTGAAAGACTACATACAGGATGCTTCCACACAGTGGAATTCAACCCTGGATATGGTTTCTTGGTTACCAAAGAATCAAGAGGCTATTTTTCCTGCTTTAGACAAACAAAAGCACAAGCTACTCATTCCATCAGAGCTGGTAAAACTCCCAAAGCTGTCGGCTGTCTTTGAGCCATGCAGACAAATAAAACAATTTTTAAAACTTATTGTTACTGTTTCTTCAATAAGCTTTAGTTGACAGTAATTATGTAGATTAATAATTACTTTCTTGAACTGTCTACTACAGATTTGTGACTGAGCTTCTTGGAGGGGAGACATATGTTCACTGGTTTTACCTGCTTTCTGACGCCTGCATCACATCATGGAGGTCTCCGATGATGAATGAAACTACGTGGTGAAATTTGTGTGCCTTCACAAAGGACCTATCCCAAAGTGTAGCTATATTCAACCATCAGCGGCTTAAGATAGCTACTGTGCTTGACCCATGCTTTATAGATTTAAAATGTCTTGCAAAGGGAGAGCGAGAAGAGGTTTGGACCAGCCTTGAGGCCCTGCTGCAGGAACAGTGTAAAGATGCCACCACAAAGGAGCCAGCAAAGTCAAAGAGCCTCTTCCTCTCTTCATTGTCTTCAGACTGATTCAGATGAGGGAGCCCTGTGTAACAACGACCTGAGTTTATACAGAGCAGATTCCACCATCAGTGAGACAGACTGCCCACTGCAGTGGTGGTCCAGTTGAGCAGGGACCCACCCACAGCTGTCTGTCCTGGCCCACAAGTATCTGATTAGTCCTGCCACGTCTGTCCCATGTGAGAGACTTTTCTCACTTGCAGGTCACATAGTAACAAAAGAAGCTGCATTGAGCTCTGAAAATGTGAACAGGCTAGTTTGTCTAAGTAACTGGCTGAAAAAGACGGACAGTAAATAAGCATGGAGGTACTGTGAGTCCAATGGGTTTGTTATTTTTGGCACTAAAATGTTCAGCGATCACACTGTTTTAGCCTAATGACTTAAAGTACTTAAAATAGCACTTTAGTTTTTCAAGTCTGCTCAATTTTGGCCAGGGATATTATTTAGTTTCTCTGTTTTGAATTGAAATACAGTTTTTACTTTTTTTCACCAGAAATGAAAAGAGCTCAAGTTTACAATATTCATGAATATTCATTAAAAAAATTAAATAAAATTGTGATTTGGGCAAATTTTCTTGTGCAATCAAATGTGATTGATCGAGATTAATAAATTACAAAGCCTCTAATTAATTAGATATTTGAGTCCTATCCCTAGTTTCAATCTGAAATGGCTAGCATCACCATAACAAGAACACTGAAGTACTAAGAATTTGTTGCACTTGTAGAGCAACATGAAACTGAACATAGTGACATAGGCTACCACGCAGCTGTCAGGTAAGCTTGGGCAAAGTGCTAAACAGAAGAATCTCAAACACTGAATTCGACTTCAATGTATTTTTCAAGCCCAAAACCAACTAAATTCCTCTCACTGAACAAGAAAAACAAATAACAGAAAAAATGCAGATTAAATCTTTAAACAACAAACAAAAATATCAATAGCACTTAAACCCAAACAAAAATAAAAAAGCCTCTGAAATTGTCACAGTTTGCCAGGGCAAGCCGTGTAAATGTGGGGAAGGAGGACCAAAAATGCAGGACTCTGCATGTGGTGAACAATGCATTTACAGTGGGGCAAAAAAGTATTTAGTCAGCCACCGATTGTGCAAGTTCCCCCACTTAAAATGATGACAGAGGTCAGTAATTTGCACCAGAGGTACACTTCAACTGTGAGAGACAGAATGTGAAAAAAAAAAAATCCATGAATTCACATGGTAGGATTTGTAAAGAATTTATTCGTAAATCAGGGTGGAAAATAAGTATTTGGTCAATAACAAAAATACAACTCAATACTTTGTAACATAACCTTTGTTGGCAATAACAGAGGTCAAACGTTTACTATAGGTCTTTACCAGGTTTGCACACACAGTAGCTGGTATTTTGGCCCATTTCAGATCATGCAGATCTTCTCAAGAGCAGTGATGTTTTGGGGCTGTCGCCGAGCAACACGGACTTTCAACTCCCGCCACAGATTTTCTATGGGGTTGAGGTCTGGAGACTGGCTAGGCCACTCCAGGACTTTCAAATGCTTCTTACGGAGCCACTCCTTTGTTGCCCGGGCGGTGTGTTTTGGATCATTGTCATGTTGGAAGACCCAGCCTCGTTTCATCTTCAAAGTTCTCACTGATGGAAGGAGGTTTTGGCTCAAAATCTCACGATACTTGGCCCCATTCATTCTGTCCTTAACACGGATCAGTCGTCCTGTCCCCTTGGCAGAAAAACAGTCCCATAGCATGATGTTTCCACCCCCATGCTTCACAGTAGGTATGGTGTTCTTGGGATGCAACTCAGTATTCTTCTTCCTCCAAACACGACGAGTTGAGTTTATACCAAAAAGTTCTACTTTGGTTTCATCTGACCACATGACATTCTCCCAATCCTCTGCTGTATCATCCATGTGCTCTCTGGCAAACTTCAGACGGGCCTGGACATGCACTGGCTTCAGCAGCGGAACACGTCTGGCACTACGGGATTTGATTCCCTGCCGTTGTAGTGTGTTACTGATGGTGACCTTTGTTACTTTGGTCCCAGCTCTCTGCAGGTCATTCACCAGGTCCCCCCGTGTGGTTCTGGGATCTTTGCTCACTGTTCTCATGATCATTTTGACCCCACGGGATGAGATCTTGCGTGGAGCCCCAGATCGAGGGAGATTATCAGTGGTCTTGTATGTCTTCCATTTTCTGATGATTGCTCCCACAGTTGATTTTTTCACACCAAGCTGCTTGCCTATTGTAGATTCAGTCTTCCCAGTCTGGTGCAGGTCTACAATTCTTTTCCTGGTGTCCTTCGAAAGCTCTTTGGTCTTGGCCATGGCGGAGTTTGGAGTCTGACTGGTTGAGGCTGTGGACAGGTGTCTTTTATACAGATGATGAGGTCAAGCAGGTGCCATTCATACAGGTAACGAGTGGGGGACAGAAAAGCTTCTTACAGAAGACGTTACAGGTCTGTGAGAGCCAGGGATTTTCCTTGTTTGAGGTGACCAAATACTTATTTTCCACCCTGATTTACGAATAAATTCTTTACAAATCCTACCATGTGAATTCATGGATTTTTTTTTCACATTCTGTCTCTCACAGTTGAAGTGTACCTCTGGTGCAAATTACTGACCTCTGTCATCATTTTAAGTGGGGGAACTTGCACAATCGGTGGCTGACTAAATACTTTTTTGCCCCACTGTATTTACAGTGAGGTAAATAATAATCCAACAATAAATCCTCGTGCACTCCCCTGACTCCTGTGCCGTGTCTTCTTCTCACAAGTCTGTGCCTCGTGCTCTCCACTACCGTGTCTGCACTCCCCGTGTTTGCTGCTCTGTGGCCTTCCACGCACCTCCTGCTGGAAACAATAGAAACAGCTGTCAAGACACTCTACTGCTGCGGGCATACACTGGACTTGTCTATGTAAGAGCACTGACATGGAGTCTCACACAACAATCCTGCGCCAAGGAGCATTCAGCCACACTGCTAAGTAGCTCCCCGACGAGTCAGGTGTGGCCAGCCTCCAGACGGGACACACCCACCAGGCCTGCCTGAAACCCAGTGCTCAGCCACACCCATACACACACCCACTTACCTATACACACAAGCATGGAGAACACAACAACAGCAGCACACAAGCATACATAATATAAAATGAGACCACAACAGCTCATGGTCCCTTGGTCGCTCAGACCAGGGTCCCTGTCAGAAGCCTGTTTCCTGCTATCATTAGGACCAAGGTCTGCACTCAGCCTACAGACAGGGTGGGAGAAAAACCAAGCATGCAGAAAGTTATACTACTTTTTTCATATGTTTGGTTTCCTTTTTTTTTTTTTAAAAGCACATTTGAAATGAAATTTATGCAGAACATGGTCATTATGATTAAGCTCAGAAGTAACAATAGGTGTATCAATAATAATACATGTTTGTATTCAAAGAAGAATCACAGTAATATTCAAAAGAAAGAGCTGGCAAAGATGAGAAGATGCATTTTCACAATATGCGACAAATTACTTTTCTCGCACCTCCAGTGCGGCATGGTTTTACATTCTGCAAGGCAATTTCATCAGATCTCACAGATACGGTAACAAATAATCACAAGAAGAAATAGCATCAATCCAATTTTCAATTTTGCTTTTCACTGGAGGAGAGGCTGGTGATGGCAGCGATATGTTCCCATTCATGACACCACGTCCTATTAAGCGGGGGGTGGGGTGGGGGTGGGGGTGTGTCTCTTTGCATTTTCTGAAGTGTCTTTCTACTCCACGAGTCTTATGGAGGGGGAGGAAGACCAGTTTCTCAGATACCAAAGTTAATAAGTGTAGCTGTTAAGGAAAGATATCCAAAGAAGTCAGAAACATAGAAAAATTCATTTATCACCTACCTATCTCTCTACAGGGTTTCAACACATTTATATCACAAGGTATAATACGTGCCAGGTACATAAGTTGTGGATTTGTCAGCCAAATACAACAATGACCAAAAAAAAAAATGGATTCACTGAGCTGCCTGACTTTGGTGTTACTATCAAGTACAAATCACATGGCGAGCTGTTCATCACTAGGAACTTCAACTGTGGTTTTACAATTAGTAAACCAAAGACTCCTCCTGAACTGTGAAGACCCCCGTCATGACCATCACTTTAACTGGGTACACAGGGTTAGGTATCTAGGTGAGGTCATATTCACAGACAGTATGAAAGATGGATGCAGCTACTGGGATATCAGCCACTGGTTTGCAGATTCCCATTCTGAAGCCTCGACATGAACGTTTTAGCTTTTTGCTAATACCATCTTGGCATTTTCAAACAGCTTTCTTAAAGTCTGTTTAGCCCCCTGGTGGCCATTAAAACAAACTTTCATGTTGACTTCACTTTTTCACACTCTGCTTTTCTATGGTCATATCAATATCATATTCCCATGGCTCCTAAAAAGTTTTAATCCGCTCACAGTCACCCAAAATTTCTGACTGAAGACTCCACCCTCGCTTGCTGCTGTGATTCCAAAGTATACTCCAGAGTGTACAATGTGCCATCATTCGATGTGGTCCAGGAAAGTGTAGGCAAAAAAAAAAAAAAATTACAAATAACCTAAATAAAAACTTTAACTTATAACTATTTTTGGTTAGACTTGGCATTTAACACTTATGGTCAGAGAAATCTTGTCATTTAGTTCAACATATGATATAGGTGACTGCAGTTTTAATTCTGCTGCCTGTGTCTTTATTGTAATTCTGTATGGAGCAGTTTATAAATATTCCACTTCATTAATTGGTTCATTTATTGTAAAAAAAAAGAAAGAAAGAAAGAGCAAAACCAAAACACAAGGTGTCTATGGGACAGTTTTTTTTAATGGCGTTTCATGATGACGTTGCTCCTGTTTACAGTGTTGTTTTGGATGCCTCATTATTGTGCTGTTTGAAAACAGAAAATGTAAACAAGTGAGTGGCTTGTTTACATTGTGAATAAGTCACGCATGTGCAAGTCTTATGTAACTTTGGTGTCTTATGTGGGAATTCCTTAGCCAAAATTCTGGTGAATGTTGATTGGCTCAAAGGTTTGCTTGAACAGGAAAGGAAGCGACTGTGGCATTTATCAAAAGAGAAAAACAGGTATGAAAAGGTATGACACAGAGTGTCACGATCCTGGGTCTTATGACCCAGCATTTTGAGTTTTAGTTCATTTTGATGTTTATAGTTTATGTTTAAGCTCATTAGATTTCTATGTTCATTTGCTTATTATATTCCCCTTGTGTTTTCAACCCTTGTGTTAAGTCTCCTTTATCCTTCATGTGTTTCATGTCTGTTTCTTATGTTGTCAAGTTCATGTAGTCATGTCAGTGTTTCATTGTTTTCTATTTTATTTTGAAAGAGGTCCTGTGTTTCGGTGCTCTGTTTTGCTCTTTCCCTGTGGGCGTCGTTATGTTCATGTTGTGTCTACTTTGCCTTTCTGTCCCATGTTTCAGCTCCCTATGTTCTGTCTCAGTTGCTGTTAAGTTTACATGTTTTGAGTTCAGTCAGTGTGTTTCCTTTTTTACTTTGAAGGTCCACGTCTCATGTGAGTGTTTCTAGTTTTGCTTCCCTTGTCTCGTCCAGCCTGATTACTCCCAGCTGTGCTCTCCTTCTGTGTCTCATTCCCTCGTTATCCCTCTGTGTATTTAAGCCCTGTGTTTCTCTTTGTCAGGGTCGTAGTCTCCCTCATGGCTGTGTTTCCCTGTGTGTTAGTTATCCATGTCCCAGTTTAGTTATAGTTTTCGTGCCATTCTGCAATAAAGCAGCTTTTTGAGTTTAATTCCGGTGTGGTGAGTCTTGTGTTTGGGTCCTTCTCCTGCCTGGACACAGCCGAAACATGACACAGAGAGGTTTCTGTTCACTTGTACATTATGACTTCTGTCTTCTCCTTGGCAAGGGCTAAGGTGAAAGCCATATAGGAGGACACCACACTGCCTATTGTTCCAAACATTTTTGACACCACCCCCACATGACAGTACAACTCTACAATATGTTGGTGTAGATGTATAAAGCCTTGTGTTGAACCTATGAACTACCGGTGTGCTACCCCACTGGCAATGTCACTCAAGTCAACTCGTGTGACAACCTGAATTTGACTTCTATGTTCACTTCCTGAGCTCCCTGACCTCTGGAAGCCTGCTGCATTAGTCGACACTGTAAAGTTCTCCCTAAGACAGTGAAAATAAAGAGTTCAAGCCACTTCTTATTTATAGCATGCACCTACTGTGGACATGCACACCTTTCTTTATTTTTGTTTGTAGATAGCAGATATTACCATTACATAGTTCACTGATCCCTCTATGTGCTGCCTGATAGTTGCTCCATTTGTGTGTGCAGTTACGTGTGTGTAAACCACTGTCACTCCCCACTTACTCCTCCCTTTGGATTGATGTTACCTGCTGTTTCTCGCCGCAGTTCTTCTCCTCGCGTATCACTTCAGAGTCATTGTTCCTCACCATCCCTCCTTTACCGCGTAAGAACAGGTGCCTCCTCTCATTTCTGCTGCCAGCTATCATTTCTTACCCAGCATGCTTTGTTGAATATGATCATGCAGCAGCTTCATCAGTGCTGGCAGTGCACTGAATCAGTGGGGAAATGAACTGGGCGGCGTGCAGCTCATTCTGGCTCAGCTCTAAGGTCTTGTTAGTGTTCATTTGAGAGGTACAGTAGAGCAGGAAAATGGAGCCGTGCAGATGGATTTCTGCCAAAATAAGCCTCTTTACACCTGTATAATCATGCATATGCAAATGATATGGAAATCACTTTACTTTGCATGCATTATACTTGCATCTTAGGTGGGGTGAAACTGTGATGGAATCTTTAATGCTTCAGAATGGAAAGTCCCCACATTCATACGTGTCATGTTAAAGAGTTGGTTTAGTCATATTCATACATATATTTTTTCCAAGTGTGACTAGATTTTTCAACAAAGCACCGCATAGGCATGAATCACCTAAAAGTTACTTAAAATACTTAAAGTAATCTACAAATAAGTGCTCCTGACAGGCAACCTCATTCAGTCTTCTCTGTTATGGTTCAGTCACACAAGTAGAACAGCAAAGACATTGTGACCAGGAAAAATCAGTGGTTAGCGGTGATTGCAATGAATTATTATTATTTTTTTTGTATTTGATGACTGATTGCAATTAGTCGTGGTGACCAGCTGGTTGCCCATAGACTAACCTCTGGACAACTGCTTTCTATCACAAGATTATTGCACAGATCACCCGGGGGAACTAGGGCTCGATTTGCAGTGACAGCAGTCCCTTTCAGACAAATTGGCAAAGGTATTCAAATAACTGCCGTGTAGCTTATAGATGCAGAGAAATTGACAAAGGATTGCAGTCAGTTTGAGTCAGTCTACAGTGCATCGCTTTGCAACAAGGGACTTAACTCAGCTTGTTTCCAAGTGGTTGTATTCTGGTAATATTCTTCTATACAAAACAGGGTAGCTGAGCGACTATGCCATTTTGCAGTTAACCCTTAAAAGCCTTGACCACAAAATAATTCCCAGAAAATTCTAATTATGTGAAAATTGAGAGTTTATTGAACCAATTGATAAACTTTAAATTTGAGTCGTATTTGCTACAGCTGGCTTTTTTTAATTGCATAAAAATGTATTGTGCAAATGATTTAGGTTTTTTTCAGGGGGAAAAAAAATCACACCGATGCTTCTGTTGAGTTTTTGCAGCCACTGAATCACAGGTTGCAAATAGAATTATTCAAACCATAAATGCAAATGCCTTTTTCAAGTCATCAATCGTTAGAGCACAATTCAGATTTTATTGAACAAACCTCCCAATGATAGCTGTGATTTTGCACAAACAACACCCCCCCCCCCCACCAAGAATCCATTGATCCAAATTATTGTAAAAAGCTGAACATGATCATTTGTTGAAAGTGCAACATTAGGAGATCATATTTACTGAAAGCTATTTCAATCATAAACATCTTAACAGGTCAAGTTACATATTAACCCCCTCTAACCTTCACGATTCTTGCAACCATCCATCATGGATCTCAGATGCTCCATCAGTTCTCAGTAAGGTTATGCCCATAGCAGCCAATGCCACAGAGGTATTTTTGCAGCATCAAATGGTACATTGTCTGTCATGGTTCTGGTGCTTTGACTCAGTGTTTTGTGTTTGTGGACCTTTGAATCTTAGTTAATCATTATCGTAGTATTGCTAGAGTGACTTATGTTTCCTAGTTTCGTTTTCTTACCTTTTATGAGTTTTCCTGTTCATTGTGTTTAACTCTTGTGGTTCTAGGTTAGTTCCTTTAATGTTTCCCTTTCCCTGTGTTTTGTCTTCAGTGTCTCCCGTGCATGCTCCCTCTCTCTTCTTGTCCCTCGCTCTATCTGTCTCCCTCTCTCCCTCTGTGTCCCTCTTTCTCTGGCTCTAGCAGTCCCAGTGCCTTAGTTTTCCCTATTATTTCCAGGTTACCATGTTTCTTAATTGATGTTCATGCCAAAGATTTATTTTAGCCAACTTTGGGAGTGTCAGCAATAAATTTGCTGTTTAAGCTCAGATTTTCCCCCCCCTGCTTTAAGGTTCTACCCTGCCACACAGTGAACCCTGACAGTGTGATGCTTGAAGATAATTTTGCTACTGAGGGCACGGTTCTTCTTTTCGGACCGTGGAAGAAAGTTATGAGGTGCCGTAAGGGACATTATTACTGAAACGCTCTCACACACACTACTGAAACGCTCTCACATACACTACTGAAACGCTCTCAAACATACTACTGAAATTTTAGCTCTCACACACACTACTGAAACGCTCTCACACACACTACTGAAACGCTCTCAAACATACTACTGAAATTTTAGCTCTCACACACACTACTGAAACGCTCTCACACACACTACTGAAACGCTCTCACACACACTACTGAAATTTTAGCTCTCACACACACTACTGAAATTTTAGCTCTCACACACACTACTGAAACACTCTCACACACACTACTGAAACGCTCTCACACACACTACTGAAATTTTAGCTCTCACACACACTACTGAAACACTCTCACACACACAACTGAAACGCTCTCACACACACTACTGAAACGCTCTCACACACACTACTGAAACGCTCTCACATACACTACTGAAATTTTAGCTCTCACACACACTACTGAAACGCTCTCACACACACTACTGAAATTTTAGCTCTCACACACACTACTGAAACACTCTCACACACACTACTGAAACGCTCTCACACATACTACTGAAATTTTAGCTCCCACACACACAACTGAAACGCTCTCACACACACTACTGAAACGCTCTCACACACACTACTGAAATTTTAGCTCTCACACACACTACTGAAACGCTCTCACACACACTACTGAAACACTCTCACACACACTACTGAAACGCTCTCACACATACTACTGAAATTTTAGCTCCCACACACACAACTGAAACGCTCTCACACACTACTGAAACGCTCTCACACACACTACTGAAATTTTAGCTCTCACACACACTACTGAAACGCTCTCACACACACTACTGAAACGCTCTCACACACACTACTGAAATTTTAGCTCTCACACACACTACTGAAACGCTCTCACACACACTACTGAAACGCTCTCACACACACTACTGAAATTTTAGCTCTCACACACACTACTGAAACGCTCTCACACACACTACTGAAACGCTCTCACACACACTACTGAAATTTTAGCTCTCACACACACTACTGAAACACTCTCACACACACTACTGAAACGCTCTCACACATACTACTGAAATTTTAGCTCTCACACACACTACTGAAACGCTCTCACACACACTACTGAAACGCTCTCACACACACTACTGAAAAACCAAGGCATTTCAGTTGAACAGGAAGGCGTTTCAGTTGAACAGGAAGGCGTTTCAGTTGAACAGGAAGGCGTTTCAGTTGAACAGGAAGGCGTTTCAGTTGAACAGGAAGGCATTTCAGTTAAACAGGAAGGCATTTCAGTTGAACAGGAAGGCATTTCAGTTGAAGAGGAAGTTAATTCTTGACAAAGAAACTGAAGGAAAAAGTGGTAGATTTCAAACAAACCACTACACAGATGTCTACTCAGCAACCTGCTAGTTAGGGGTGGGTTTTTATAATCGATTTATCAATTAAAATCGATTCTGGCTTGGATAACGTGAAATCGATTCATTAAAATCCTGCATCGATTTTTTAATATAAATTAATTTTGCCCGAAATGCCAGAATCTCAGGTGAAACCGCACAAAATTTCAACAACCACCAAACAGCTAAAACAGTAAATGAGAGCAGGAACACGGATTCTGCACAAAGACGTAAACACACAGCGCGGACCCGCGGATCAGAATCAATGGGATGTCGCCTTTCTCACCCGACGGCACGGACACGGTCGGGGCTGAAAGCCAACAGCTGGCTGATTCTGATCTGTCGGCGGTCCGCGCTTTGTTTTCACGTCGTTTTTGCGCAGATTCTAAAGCTGTTAGTTTGATCTCTCTCCAAACAATATTGACTGAACCAGCAGCAAAAGAAGATCCAAACTGCGCTTCACATAAACATCGTCATGAATTTCCTCTGACGTTTACTGTTTTGCTTCCACCACGATAAAATCACAGGTCTTGCACCGCTCTCTCTCTCTCTTTCTCTCTCTCTATGTACTTCAAGAACTGTTTCCCATCTAAAAATCTGTTTTCTGCATTATTCGCTTGCTTGTTATGCACAAGTCTACCGTTGTTTACAGCGCTCTCGGCCGCTGTTTTTTTTTTTTTTTTTTCGTTTTACATACTTCCGAAAAGAAAATCTTATTTCTGCCATTCAATACTGGACAAATTTAAACATTTAAAAATTATGCAAAATGCAAAACGCTTAGCCGTGTCTCTAATAAAACCGCTGGAACGTCAGAGGTAACGTTCATATGTTGATTAATGGTTTTCTTTCGTTTTTGATGTACTGTAGAATATTTTTTATAAAATTCCATGCCAGGAAAAATCACCTTCATGTTTTTCTGTGTTTTATCTTCAGCTACTTTTACACAAAGGCATCTGCTGTGACGCTTACACCTTTGATAAAGTCTTGCGTGTGTCAGCTTCCTTTTTTTAGATACAAAAATATGTAAATGTACTGATCTGAATTATAATATTGCTGACTGTCAAAATTTCCCAGAATCAAATTGAATTGAATTGAATCGAATCGAATTGAATCGAATCATGGAACGATAAGTTAGACAGCTTAGTCTTAGTGAGAGAGCTGCATTACTTAAAAATATATTAGCCTCAGCATAAGTCAAAATTTAGAATAGCAGGAGACGGGCATTATCCTGTTTTTTTTTTTTGTTTTTTTTGGCATATGTGCTTTTTGTCTTTTTTAGCAAAGAAAAGAAATCTTAAAATCATCAATAAAACCAGGGAGAGAAGGCTTAACGTTCCTCCATTTAACACAATGGATATGATATTTACTCAAACGCATGATGATGTTAATAATGTCTAAGACAGATGATCCATATAAAAAAATTATGATGTAATTCAAATAGTGGCACATCATTAATATTTAGGAAAATCCAATTTTTTAAGTTGCACCAAATACATTGTGTGACAGGGCATAGAAAAAAAAAAGATATTCTAGGGTTTCATTTTCATCAGTACAAAAAGAACACTGATCCACCTCAAAGCCAAATCTCTTTTTTTTTTTAGAAATTCTGCCACAGGATTAATTTTTTTAAAAGTGTGTTTCTTTAACTTTAGGTAGAATAGGCTATTTCATAAATTTTTAGTATGCTTTATCCAGTGTATATGAAATAACTAAATTAGAACCATGCAATGTAACCATTCTGTTGTAACTATGAAATATTTTTGGCTTTGAAGAAACTACTAACAAATTTCTTATTGCATTTTTATCAAACAGCTGACATTGCCCTAGCAATAAATTTGGGAGCACTGATGAGAAATTATTGTATATCATAAAAATTTTAATCAAATGAAGCAGAGGCAGTGGGACCAGTTCACAAAATTTGTTATATTCTCTTTGAGAACAGTTTAGACAATATTTTTCTGAAAAGTCTGGGTAACTTTGAATTGCACCGTTATCATCCAACAAATCTGTTATGAATATAATCTTTTTGTTCAAACCAGTCACTCTTGAAAATTGATTTTTGATTAAGTGTTATTACCCTATTATTCCATAAGGTTGAATTATGGGGAGAAGTTGTGGGTAAATCTCATTTTCCCAAAAATGCACAGTCTGTTTTGGAAAGTTTGATATCTTTATGGGGATTTTATTTACCGCAAAATCACATTTCAAAATAAAGTCTAATCCTGTATACTATTTTATTAAACAAGGATCATAGGATGTGGACCTAAGTAGAGTCTGGCTGTGACAGACAAGATTTTAACCATTTAATTCTAAGGGTGCCATCCATAAATTCTAATTCTGGAGTTTTGATACCACCTTTATTGTATTCCTTCACAAGCTGATATCATTCTATGTAATGGGATTTATTCCTCCACAAAAATTCGAAAATAACTGTGTTAGCCTTATTAATGCTTTTAGAGGAGATATATAGAGAGAGTGACAAGGATAAATCAATTTGGAGATGCCTTCAGCTTTAGATAGGATGTTTCTGCCAAAAAAAGCGAGGTCTCTGCTTAACCAGTGTTAAGAACTGTATCATTTCTTCATCTCGATGATACAGTTAGAAATATTGGTGTCTTTTCTGCTAATTGGGTTTTTTAGATATTATCAGCCCTATATATTTAACTTTAGATTCAACTCTAACCAAAGCTATTGAGGAGTCAGAGCTTGTATGAATCGGGAGAAGTTCACATTTTTTGATACTGAGAGATAAGCGAGAAGCTTTAGTTTTCTCTACCATGTATTTATCTTTCAAAAACATAGATGTATCATCTGTGAATTGACTTATTTTGAAGTCTTTATTAAAAATTGATATTCCTTGTATGTCGTTAGAATTTTTGATTAATAGTGTTAACAACTGAGTTGCCAATATAAAAAGCTTAGGGGAAACAGGACATAATTGCCGAATTCCCTGTTGCACCTTGAATCCATTCCTTGATTCAAGGAAGCTAAAATATTGTTAAGTAATGCGGCTGCTTCACTTAGGCTACAAGCACAGCCGTCCCCAACCCCCAGGTCCTGGACCAGTACCGGTCTGTGAGTCGTTTGGTACCGGGTCGCAAGAGTTGAGGCTTGAGTTTAAAATTTATGGTTTTCATGGTATTTATCTTTTTTTTTTTTTTATATATTGTTTACGTGGCACAAAAAAGGTTGGGAACTGCTGTACTAGCAGGTTGCTGAGTAGACATCCTTGTAGTGTTTTGAAATATACCACTTTTTCCATCAGTTTCCTTGTCAGGAAACAACTTCCTGTTCAGCGGAAATGCGTTTCAGTTGTGTGTGTGAGAGCGTTTCAGTAGTGTGTGTGAGAGCGTTTCAGTAGTGTGTGTGAGAGTGTTTCAGTTGTGTGTGTGAGAGCGTTTCAGTAGTGTGTGTGAGAGCTAAAATTTCAGTAGTGTGTGTGAGAGCGTTTCAGTAGTGTGTGTGAGAGCGTTTCAGTAGTGTGTGTGAGAGTGTTTCAGTTGTGTGTGTGAGAGCGTTTCAGTAGTGTGTGTGAGAGCGTTTCAGTAGTGTGTGTGAGAGCGTTTCAGTAGTGTGTGTGAGAGTGTTTCAGTAGTGTGTGTGAGAGTGTTTCAGTTGTGTGTGTGAGAGCGTTTCAGTAGTGTGTGTGAGAGCTAAAATTTCAGTAGTGTGTGTGAGAGCATTTCAGTAGTGTGTGTGAGAGTGTTTCAGTAGTGTGTGTGAGAGCGTTTCAGTAGTGTGTGTGAGAGTGTTTCAGTTGTGTGTGTGAGAGCGTTTCAGTAGTGTGTGTGAGAGTTAAAATTTCAGTAGTGTATGTGAGAGCGTTTCAGTAGTGTGTGTGAGAGCTAAAATTTCAGTAGTGTATGTGAGAGCGTTTCAGTAGTGTGTGTGAGAGCTAAAATTTCAGTAGTGTGTGTGAGAGCGTTTCAGTAGTGTGTGTGAGAGCTAAAATTTCAGTAGTGTGTGTGAGAGCATTTCAGTAGTGTGTGTGAGAGCGTTTCAGTAGTGTGTGTGAGAGCGTTTCAGTAGTGTGTGTGAGAGCTAAAATTTCAGTAGTGTGTGTGAGAGCATTTCAGTAGTGTGTGTGAGAGCGTTTCAGTAGTGTGTGTGAGAGCTAAAATTTCAGTAGTGTGTGTGAGAGCGTTTCAGTAGTGTGTGTGAGAGCGTTTCAGTAGTGTGTGTGAGAGCGTTTCAGTAGTGTGTGTGAGAGCTAAAATTTCAGTAGTGTGTGTGAGAGCGTTTCAGTAGTGTGTGTGAGAGCGTTTCAGTAGTGTGTGTGAGAGCGTTTCAGTAGTGTGTGTGAGAGCTAAAATTTCAGTAGTGTGTGTGAGAGCGTTTCAGTAGTGTGTGTGAGAGCGTTTCAGTAGTGTGTGTGAGAGCGTTTCAGTAATAATGTCCCTTACGGCCCTCATAGAAAGTGGTCAGTGAGAAACTCTACATACTTGTGGTCATTTTCACACGTTCAGAGATCCTAAAGGGACCTACCAACTCTCTCCCCGTGACTCTGCCACCTTCTTGCTGATGTCGCAGCCCTGTTGGAACATGGTGGCAATACACCAACCACCGCCTACTCCATCCATCAGGACCATCCATAGTTGGGTGGCAATCATCAGTTAACAAGACTGTTTGAAAATTACTCGTGGCAGCTTTAACTACCTGCTTGCTGCTTTGTAATGGCATTTTAGCAGTTGTTCTCTTAATCTGATTAATCTGTCTGGCAGAAACCTTCATATCTATATCTTAGTCTCCGCAAACCCTTCTGTGCTCTGACTCAGCCACAAGTTTCTTCACAGTACGATAATCATGCTTAAGCTTTTGTATAATATCTAATTTTCTAATGTTTTCCGACCTCATCTAAGGCATTGCTCTATTTACCACATTTCTGCAGCAGAGATGCTTTTTCTTTCCCATATTACTTGAAACCTGTGGCATGCTTAATGATGTGGAACATCCTTCTTAAGTAGTTTTTATCTTATTGGGCTCATCCTGTTCCAAACTAATTATGACAGCTGTCTGAGATTGATATCAGTGATCCACAGAGCCCCGAGTCACAATACCACCCATGAGTTTAACTGAAAACAAAAAATTGAATGTTTATGACACTAAAATCTTATTTGCATAACAATTTGCAACACAGTGTAAAGATTTATCAGCTTGGTCAGCTTCAGCATAACGGCATCTCGTCTAACACCAGGCATTCAGACTGTGGTGGAGATGTAGGAGGAGAAGAGGACTCTTATTAGAGCATTTTGTCACTCAAAAAGTCTCAAAGCCAGTCAAGTAAGGAGCCACTCTGTAATATTTTTCAAAGTGTTGTTTGCTCTTTGGCTTCCTTGTGTTATGCTACTATGACTTTGACAAATGTGAGATGTAGCCTACATGATTCTTGAGAATGATCCAACAACACAGATATGGTTGATATGATTTGAATATACAAAGCCATCTGAACATAAGCAGATGTTTTGTTATGAAAACCCCATTGGTTTATAAATTACTTTAGATTATTAAATAATTATGAGATCAAGAGAGACTCTAATAGAGTGGGAGGCAGAGCCTTCAGCTTTCAGACCCCTCTTCTGTGGAACCAGCTCCCAGTTTGGATTCAGAAGATAGACAAACTCTACTTTTAAGATTAGCCTTAAACTGTCCTTTTTAATAAAGCTTATAGTTAGGACTGGATCAAGTGACCCTGAATTCTCGGTTTGTTATCTGGCTTCCCACAATGCACTTCTTCTTTTCAGCCACTATGCATTTATACACCACTCTGCAGTTTATCATTAGTTAATCTTCATATTTGTCTCTCTCCCAAAAAGTTGATTCTGTTCATCTGGGTGTAGCGTGTTCAGTGGGAGAAACTCATCCAAGTGACTTCTTTACTCTCAGCTGACTGTAGGTTTCTGTAACCTTATAAAGAGCACATTTACATAATGACTAAGAGTCAAACCTTAAATACTGATCCGTATGTGTTGGTTTACAGTACACATCCACTGTTAAATGTCTGACATTACTGATGGACATCTCACAGTCTGAGACGGCTAACCTGCCACTTTTCATATCCTCCCTGGTGAATTTGACGTGTCGGTCCACCGAGTTAATGTGATCTGTGAATTGTGGTACGTCCTGAGATTTGATTTTCACTCCGGTGTCATCCACATACCTGAACCTGAACTTTGTGGTCTTCCAGGGTAGGATAACACAGCCCTCTTTTCAACTTCTTCCATGTACAGGTTACAATGGGTAACCTGTTACCCTGGGCACACCCATGTTTCTGCCTGTAGTACTGACCCTTGTATGTGAAACATGTAGATGAAGACACAGTTAAAGAGCAAACACATTTGGTTGGTGCTGAGTGTGGTGCTGTTGCTTAGGTTGAGGTCATCCTGTAATCTCTTATGAACTACCTCCAACGCTTTAGTAACTGGAATGTAAGTGAAGAGAGATGTAACATCGTGCGAGACCATGGTTTTATCTGCCTCCATAATGACCTCTCACTTTCACTTTCTCAACAAAATCCAAGGTGTTCTGGATATGGAGTTCAGCACCATACCATAGACAAGTACCCTTGTCTGCTGGAAGAATAATAGTGTTGTTGTCATTACTAAGCAATATAAGTGCCTTCATTTCCTCCATGCTGATGTTGGATGCTGGGGGCTGTGCATTGCCGAGTTAGGCCGAAACTTTCATTTGCAGTTGCTCTGCTTCAATGTCTGCAAGGTTGTTCTTTCAAATTTCTGTTTCTGTGGCTGTAATCAGTTCCAAAAGCGGGACTTGTCTTGGTGTCACAGCAAAGTTCAACCTTTTTGAATCTGACAAAAAACTCACTGTTTGGGTGAGTTGTCTGTCAGACAAATTTTTCACCCACTTGTCCACATCCTCTGCGTGGCATCCTTTTTTCTTCTGGCTGCTGAGGACACTCTCCATATTTTGCTGTGGTTTCTGATGAAAAGTAAGAAAGTCAAACTTCTTTCGTTGCCTGGTCTTTTCATGCTCTGACTCTCTTCCACAACCATCCCCTTCAAATAGTCGTGGCAGATCACCGACCCTTCCTGAGCATGGTTCTGCCGTAGATGTCTTCCTGTTAAAAGAGAGTTTTTCATTCCCATTTGTTGCCAGAGTGCTTGCTCATAGGTCATCTAATGTCAGGGTTTTTAACTTACAATATAAATTGCCTTGAGATGATTGTTGCTGTGATTAAATAAATTGAAGTGACTGAACCCTATCCCAGCTCGCCCTAAGACAGCTGGGATAGGCTCCAGCCCACCCATGACCCTGAATTGGATCAGTGGAAGAGAACGGATGGATGGATGAAGTGAACTAAATTGAGTCAATAGCTATATTTAAAGAAAAACCTTCACAGCAAACAAACTGCAGCATCAGCATGCATCCACTGTTTGATGCCCAAAATATCATCCAGGAAGCCCAGAGATTTCGCCTGCCCTCCCCCACTTCCACACCCGCCCATGTGTTCCCTCTAAAATGCAAACAAAACCTAGAGCCATGTCTATTATTTGCATGTTGTTTGAAGTTGTCCAATCATATTCAAGGCTAAACTATTACTGCACCCACCAGTGACCTTCATGAGGAACAGCAGAAGCTCCACTGCAGTTTTACAACTGTGAAGGTCAGCAGTAAATACTGGACATATTTGTGGACCTTTACAATGAGTTTGTACAAGACTTCATGCTACCTTGGGGATTAAATGTAGTTTTGATTGATTATTATTTTGAAATTCAAACTCTTACTCACTGAATATATACTGAAAAAGTACATGCATAATTACCAAGTGTATTGGTGCTGTGCCAGAGAATCGAGTTGGCATTTCACCTCTCTCCAGCACATCAAAATGACTGATGAGGTGTGTCAGGCTAGAATAATCATTAAATTAAATATGTACTGAGTTAGAGAGCATCTAAAAGGTGTCTGTTTGGCTCAAGTGCTTCACAGCCATGAATGTCTCTGGGTCAAAACCAGCCTTCACTCTTTGGTGTCCTTCAATTTTTTCTCTTTTCAACTCAGCCTCATTTTCATATCTAGCCAGAACAGACCTGAGGAAAAATATATTACACAGTACTTCCCCAGGAAACCCAAGGACGACAACATATCCTCTACCAGATTTTATTTGGAATAGTTTGTACTTCTCAGGTTACCATGAACTTTCAGGGGAGTTGTGTACTTGTAACATTGACCTCTTATTGAGAGAAGGAACATATTCATTCTATTTTTAATGCGCTTATAAAAACAAATTCCAATCATTTCTAAAAGATGAATGTTTGTGTGCTTGTAACATTCTCCAAATATTTCTTGGTTACTGGACTCGATACACACAAAAACACTTGAAATACTTGTGTATTAAATTTCCACAAATATTCGAGATGCTTGTATTTTCTCTGTGGAGATTTTATTTGTTGCTGTAGTAGACTGAGTCGGAGTGCCTGAGTGACCTACTGTAAACTCCCCAGATTGTTGTGAAAAAACAAAACAAAAAACCAAAAATGTAGTGATCGCTGTGCTGACTATCTGTGCATAAAGTGCATTATTCAGATATGGCTGTGAAGGCCCAGGGCCCCTCTTTGTTTCTTTTAATTATACAAATCCTCGTTGTATAAACTGATTTGCATAAAAGGAACATCAAAAAACGAGACAAAAATGATGCAGTGATGTGTAACATTAGAGAACAGAAAAGCTATTGAGGTGACCCTATTAATAAAACTGCTGCTTAAGCTTTGATGCAGGGACAATTTTGAAGAACCTTAAGTTAAAAAAATGTGCTTTAGAAGAACAAGTTCACCTTAAATCTGAGTTTTGGATCAGTAGCTTTGGGCGTAATTTTGTGATGTTCTCATGTATGCAGCCTGATATAGAATCATGCTAATAATGTTTTATTTTTATAAAGTGGGAAATATTTGATGTCCATCGTAAAGCAAAGACATTTGAATACATTTTGTTTTTAAAAGAAGAAAGAGCGATTTTAAAAAATCGTTACAAACACACTAAAATTGACCACAAAGTGAACAAAACTGCAAATTTTAAAAATAGCAGTTTTGTTCGGGTGTCTCAGAGTGAGCTCAAAACTGCCTCATAGTCTCCTTATGAATTATCCTTTCCTTTCCTGCTTCTGTTCAAATAAACGTGACAGTTGTGTTGCTTTTACGGGGAAAGCTTCCTAAAGAGTTAAACATCAAATGCGCTCACTGCGCCGTGGTGGTGGCACTAAACCAGTCCTGGGACTCCCAGAAGGAACTCTTAAGATTCTTTCATCTCAGTGAGGGAGGCAGTGCGTTGGACTCGGACCTGCGACAGTATCGTAGAAAGAAAGAAAAAAAAAAAAGGAGCCCTTCCTCCTCACGGCTCCATTCTTTTGCCTCCATCACTTGGCGGAGGACAAGCGGCGTGTGAGCATCCTCTTCCTCCCACCGCTGGGCACCGGTCTGCCTCTGTACACTGTGACAGCGAGGCTACTCGGTGCGGCGCAGCGCACCGGAGCGCAGCTGGAGGAGAGCAGAGGGGAGAAGCGAACAGGAGAGCAGAAGAGAGGGAGGAGGTGGAGGACGGACGGACTGCTACCCTCAGACAGGCGGGATTATACCCCACAGTATCCCGTCCCTTCAACATGCCTCGAGGGAATAAAAGACTTGCTGGGATTATCGCGCTGATCGCCTCGTTGCTGCTCGGCTCTTGTGGGACAGGTGCAGGTGAGCGGCTCCGCGCGCCTCTGGCGCTGTTTAGGAGAGATGTAGAGTGGGGTGTTTTCTTTAAAGTCATCCCTGTGGTTTACTATTCCACCTGGACTCACTCAGTTGTAATGAATGAGAATAATATGTTTTGTGAACACGCCCGCTAATTAACCTGCCAGCTGGCAAAAAAGAAAGAAAAAGTCTTCTTCGTCTTTGTTCTCATATATTCAGCAGATTGTTAATTCACAAAAAACCCCTGAAAAGGCTATTATGAATAACTATAATAACTCATAAAACACATTACAGTTTGTTTATTTGGATTTAATTTCTTGATAATTTTTTCGAGTCATTATGGTACAAATGATTTTAAAAGGAAGAAATATTTCGTGTCTGCCCTGCGAAAGCTTTAACTGATATGACCTGTTTTTCCGGGTTTGGCAAGGAGAAGCTCAGCGCAGTAAATTTAGTGAATTAAACAGTTGGCTGGATCTAATCCGACCACCACGGAGGCTTGTTGTTGAAAGGGAGCGCATATCCTCTGAGGATTTACGGCTGTCAAGTTTTAAGAGATAGGGAATTCCAGTCGCCTTCTTATTTTATCATTTTTCAGCATTTGATGTTTTCTCATGAGAACGAGAGTGGGAGAGACTGTGGGCTCGTCCTGGAGAGGCAGGGAAGCTGTATAGGATCCTGGAGCTTCTTTAAGGTTCAGAAAAAGATCCTTTAAAATTGATTTCATGGTGTGAGGAGATTTCTTTAAAAGAAACCACTGAACATGTCTGTATAACAGATATAGAATTTTTGTCTGCAACAAGTGTGCTACATCTCCTATTCACTGCTGCTGTTCAGTCCATGAGTGCATATGAGCTGTTAGTTTTTGATGGGAGGAATTTAGTGAATGGTTTCAGGACCTCCACAGTTAAAGTGGTTCAGTAAGATGTCATGGCCCCATGCTTCCCACTGTAATGACTGTAGTCTCCTTCCATGATACTGTAAATAAGGGCAATCTTGTATGTGACATCTCAGATTAAAAAACAAAACAAAAGGATCAGATGGTTTTGTGCACACAGCTGGCCAAATAATAATTAAAAAAAAAACAATCAGGAGGACGACTGTAAAGATGGGCATCCACAGGCATAGCACTTTCTCAGCTGCATTGATTGTTTGGATAGATAGTGGACGTATTTATATTACTGCCTGAAAATGACCTAAATTTGAATGAAAAGACAGTGTTGGTGCAGACCCACTTTGTTCAGGTTCATGAAGCCTAACAATCGCAAAGCCAGCAATTTCACTTTGCTTCATATAGTTGATCTACAGAGTAATGTGTATTAGTGGGAGTCTTTATCATCCGTCTAACAATCTGTCGTCTGTCCATATTATGCTTCCTAAGCAATGAGCAGGTGTCAGCTCAGCAAAGAACTGCCATCTCATTCATCATGTTTCCTACAAGGAGGATGGGATGCTTCTGTCCATTCTGTAATAGTCTCTATCTGTCAATATACCCACTTTGTCACACAAGCACGCACACACTGAGCCAATTTCTCGAACGTTTCCAAAATGACAATATAACATACCCACCTGACAAACTAAACGAACAGCTGTGTGATGGTGAGGAAGTGAACCGCTGAACTTGTCACTTTCCAGAACAGCTATGAGTCAGTTCATTTCCCGATGTGGACAGACAACATGTTACACAAACTAATTTTTTCGTTGGCGACCCAGTCCTTACCCTAACTAACTCCCATAGCTCAAACAAAGACTTCAGCCTTGGACACAACAAGATGTTTCAGGCAATGTGTGTACTTAAAGTCAAGGTATCTGTAATGACACGGAAGGTGCTGAGGTAGAAGGTTTTAGATGCTGTTTAATGACCAAATGAGTTTGATTGAAATCGTCTTTGCTATTTGTGTGTAGCATCAATTTAGGCAGAACAGGTGATCTTAGTGCCAGCACACATAAGCCGGTGGCTGAGCTGCTTATTATCTTTAAATCCAATTAGCATAAGTCATATCAGGCATGGTATTTATGCTGCTTTAGCCTGCATACAGCTGCTGCACATCTGCAAGCTGCTTTGCAACCCACCTCCACCACAGCTGCTTCATTCCACAGTGCTTCTGACCTCATCAGCGTCATTATCTGATGGCTGCTCTGTTCTCTTTGAGCTCACTTTGCATGTATGCACAGAGAAGGACAGAGAGGTCCCAGAAAGAGCAAATGTGAACAAATGTAAATGGCTGAAGATGAAAATAAAAATCTTTTGACTGCTGTAGTTCTGACTGAAATACATTTTTCATCCACTCACTCACGATCACAAGACTAACCCAAAAGATGGTGATACCTAAAGCAAAATCACAGTACAAAACGGAGTCACTTTAAGGTGAGAATAATGCAGACAAATCCAATAATTTTTCATACCTAAGTTGGAAAGTAGGCCAAGGAAAGTGTTTTGTGTCGTGATTGTCAACAGCCACAGTGGAAATTAAAAGTTTTACTTTCTCGCCCAGCACTCATCCTCTGCTAATCAATTCACGAAGAGGAGAATTTATTTTCAAGGCTCTCTTACCATTAAACGTACATTTCTAACTGGGGGTTTAATGACCATTTAAGAACATTATGCAACTGCTGCGGCTGCTAGTAACAAAACAGAGGTCACCTGCTGGATAAATATGTCATTTTAAACATTTGAGTAAATGACCAAGGCTATTATTTTTTCCCCAGCGAAGACTCTTCGCCCCTTAGATCATTAGCATCATCAGCAGCACCACCATTATCATCTGTGAGAAACAATCTGGATCTCCTTCCTCCCACACACACCCTCACTGTTTGCTTTGTTTCATTTCATAATACAGGTAGACACATTTCTTTTTGCATTTTTCTCAAACTTGAAAGAAAACACAAATTTTCTTTATCTTCTTTTTGATTATTGCACCGACAGGGGCACCAAGGTAGCACAGGATGCGTTTCATCTCTCAGATGGCCGAGGGTAGATGTTTGATTATTTAAATAGTCGAGGCTGGGACGACGACGACTTTAAGGTGTTGTTATTTTCTAAGAGTGCTGGAAATTCATCTCCACCAGTCACAGCCAGACAGAGAATAAAAAATATGCTGGGGGAGAAGTTGATTTAAATTTGTGGCTGGCTCCCCGCTTCATATGGGAACAGCCCTGTCTCATCAGAATTTATTACTTTTCAATGAGCTGGTGGTTTGCACAGAGTGAACTAAAACCACGGAATAAAATCAATTTGATGCGAATGTGTCTCTGCAAACCATCCCTGTCCTTTATGCTTCATGAGGTTTAGAGAGCCAGTATGTGGCAAAAGAGCAAAGTAGTTAAGTATAAATTGCCCTTATTTTTATGTCATGTATTTAGCAGATGTGGAGTCATGAAGAGGTTCTGATTAAACCAAGGTTGCACAAAGGTGGCAGTACCTGGTGGTGTGAGCCTGGAGCTGTCAGTCATGAATCTAGATTTATTAACCCAGGGACAAGTAGTTAAGCCATAAAAGTGACAGAGAACTGCAGTCCATCCATCTGCCTTTGTAACCTCTGGGATTTTGTATTTGCCCAAGGCCAGCTCCCCAGTGGACGTCTGCCTGCCTAAAAACAGACCCATTCATCAAATGGGCCTGTCATTATATCAGATGACTTGTTATCGGTTCAAGAAGTGGCCACATTCTGCTGAGGTCACTACTCACTGTCACTCTCTGGAGCAGCAGGAAAGCAGAAACTGTAGTCATCAGCTATTAGCAAAACCACACTGTGATTACTGTCACATGACTGCCTGTGAGAAATACTCAACTCTCTACAAGCAAATCTGCAGAAAAAGCTGCTAAATGGAAGATGTGATGCGATTCTTAACTGCTGTTTCAAATGAGTGTAGTCTGAACCTTTTGATCAAACATATTTTTGAAATTAAACAATAATAAATAATTCATTAAACATCCTTTTTTTTTTTTTTACTCCAGTTTTTTTTCCTTACAGTCCTTCTTTTATATTACCGCACTGACCAGGAAGTTTCAACCATGGTTTGCTGGAAATAAACCATACGTTTTTGGTAGGTTTCAAGATTTCAAACCTACATTACATTTTAGCCACCTGGGGGCAGTGCAACCCCCATAGACTGTATATAAAAGATGGCTTTACCATCAAAGTCTGAAAACTGAAGCCACTGCAAAAGCACCTTAAAGCTGCACTCTGTCCAGCATATTATACTAATAATAACGACACTAATGATAATTTGTTATATTAAAAACAAAATAAACTAAGTAAAAAAATAGCAATACAAATAGCCCTAATATTGCTTGTCTATCAGCTCAGAAGGACCATAATAAAGATCAAGTTGGTTGCAACCAAGCCCATAAACTCATCAGGTGTTTTGTTAGTGATAAGAAAGGCCCCAAAGTATTCTTGCCTTGCTGTTGACAAGTCGCTACTATATTAGCACGCCGTGTACCTTGATTTGTCAGTCAGATCCACCACTCTGCTACATCCCTCACTTACATACAATAAACTATGAAAGTTACTGTTATTGTGTTCTTGTCTGTTTTACACGGTTTTAACCACTTAATGCCTAATGAAGTGCACTGCAGGGTTTTTCTGCTTTGTTTTGCTGAAACACTTGTTAGTGACAAGCTAAGAAACCAAAACAGGGACTTAAAAGGTCCTAAAATATTCCTTAGAGCTGAAGGAAACAGCTTTACATAACTCCCTGTGGGTTTTGTCAGCATACGCAACACCTTTGACATAACCATCTAAGTCATTGCCATCTTAACAATATCGATTATTGCAGTGAGTAATGTAAGAGTTACATCAATATTTTAGTGGAATTAATGTTTATGTGCTTGCTTTGAGCCCAAGATCTTTCCTACTGCCCTGCACAGTTTTAAGGTTTCCCAACTGCTTTTGACAATCTCATGTGGAGAATAATGTGTTCTTCCATCTAAATTAAATACATGATATGGCTACAAAGTCACCAGTTTATTATTAAAGGAACGGTCATGCGAGCTGACCCTGAGAAGAATACACTGTATTTCTGTTAACGTAATGGAGGAGAAGCTGAGGAGATTAGCATATGGTGGTAGAAGGCCCAAGAAATCAACAAGAAAGTGGAGGAGATTGGTTCACTGCCCTGCATGGACATTCGTTGCCTGTGCCCTTCGTCTTTAATCCATTCAGTGACACTCCCAGGTCCTTCTCTCATTTCATCCATCAGTGGGTTTTCTTGTGTGTGTGTGTGTATGTGTGTGTGTATTCAGATTCATTTGTCTCTCCTCATCTCACCTTCACACAGCTGCTGCTCTGTGGTGCACAACAACACCAACACAAGTCCCAGCAATGAAGTCCTGTTCAGTCCTGCATCACAATCTCACTCTGTGGTATTACTGTAACAAAGGCTGGGGGTGGAGTAGCAGGGTGGTAGGTGAATAGTAACCTACTTAACTGTTTGTATTATTGTATAAATCCACTTTGAACTGCCTCGAGAAAAACAAACTGAAGTTTTTGGTGAAAAACAAAAAACAAAAATTTGACTGTTAATCATGTTACCTTGTGTGCTGTATCGCATGTATCGCATTCTCCTTTGTTCCTCTCTCAACCAGTTAAACAGGAAATCATCGTCACATCGAACCTAATCATAGTCGGTGACCTTCTCTGTTTTCAGTTTAATGAATATGTAAGAACCTCTTAAAATATACTGAATACCCCAACCGGCTGCGGTAGATGGCTGCTGCTCCCTCCTGGAAGTTTTCTTCCTGTTAAAAGAGAGTTTTTCCTTCCCACTGTTGCCAAATGCTTGGTCACAGGGACATCATCTAATTGTTGGGGTTTTCTCTGTATTATTGTGGGGTCTTCCTTTACAATAGAAAGCACCTCAAGGTGCCTGTTGTTGTAATTAGAATTATTTAGATTTAGATTAGAATGATTAGAAACTGAATTGAATTGAACTGGACTGAGTCATCAACTGAAATGATTCCTTTGTTGTTCTCAGTAGTGCCTTTTTTGTTGCGTTTGTTTGCATTGCTTTGTAGTAGTGTTTACTCATAGTTACAGTAATGTGTGTTTTTATCAGCATGTTCTGTTCTGTTAAGTTTTGTTAAAACTGATAGAAGGCTGTGTGAAAACCACAAAGAGAAAAAAAGACTGTGAAAGGAACCCTCAATGTCACTTTGTATGAGAAGCAATATTGTTATTGTGGGTTATTATTTATCAGACAGGCCTTGAGAAACAGAAAGGTTTTTCAGTTGCAGGATGTCATCCAAGGAAACTCTGCTTCTCACAGATCAATATATACAATAAAATATAAGTCAAAGGCATGTCGATACAACATTTTAGTGTGAAACATTACAATAAAACGTTATTTGGAAATGATTGCCTGTCACACAAATTATCGTGCCTGAATATAAAAGAATTCACCCCTCGCTTCTGGAAGTTCACATTTTATATGTGATTTAACAACATTTTTTTTCTTCTTCTTTAGGCTCCTCCTATTTGGGGTCACCACAGCAGCCCATCTACCTTCATTTTGCTATATCCTTAGCAGCCTCCTCTTTCATACCAACCTGTCACTACACTAGACTCCATGACATTCGTGAATTTATTTCCACATTTTTTTCTCATGTCGGGCAGCTACCCATCCAACATCCTTTCTATTCATCTTTCAACGCATATACATCTAACCTTGCCTCTCTAACTGTGTCTCCAAACCACTCAATCTCAGCTGTCCCACTGATGTACTCTTTTCTAATCTTGTCCGTCCAATGAAAATCTCAACATCTCCAGCTCTGCCTCCTGTTATTTTTTAGTGCCACTGTCCTGAAGCCATACATTATAGCAGGTATCACAACAGACTTGTAAACCTTCTCTTTCACTCTATCCTTCTGTCACGAATCACCCATCGCACTTTAGCACTTCCACCCACTCCTGCACTCTCTTCTCTACCTCTCTTGTCAATCAATCAATCAATCAAGGCTTTATTGGATAGGACCCCCCCCCCCCCCCCCCCCCCGACCTTACACACACAACACAGACGTCACATGGGGATACAGGTCGGAGATCGGTACCATTACAGAAAAAAAAAACCCTGAAATATACAATACAATGGGAAAGTACAAGAGGAAAAAAACAGACCTCTACTCATGCTGGGCTCCTGGGAGGACAGCATGTGAACAGGAAACAAAAAAACTCCTCTGCACAAAAAAGCACATAAATGTCCACAGCACAACATTATGGAACACGTGACAAGCCACAGGGTCGGGTGGGGGGTGAGGAGTAATCCAAAGCAAACACAGCAGCCATCCTGCCCACCGCTACCATTCCAGCGTGGGCTCAGACCCGCCGTGTTCCCCAGGAGGGAACAAGCATAGAAGATGTTTGGAAAGGGAGGGGGGATGAGTGTGTGCATGTCAGTGTATATGTATGTGTGTGCGTGTCCATAGTTCAGCTGAGACAGTGTCCTTCGCCCTGCTAGGCTAAGTAAACAGTCTTCCAGCCAACCCAGGTGGCCTTGCATGGCTTGTGCACTGTCCATTGCATTGGATGTATTTACACTAATCTACCTTTTATACCTCTACTCCTTGCATTGTCTCTGTCACCCCCCTCTCTCTGTCATTTTCACATGTGCATGCTTTTACTGAGCTTCTCCGGAGCATACCTCCACCTCTCCAGGTTCTCCTGTACCTGATCCCTGCTCTCACTACAGATCACAATGTCATCTGCAAACATCATAGTACACAGAGACTCCTGCCTGAACACATCTGCCAGTCTGTCCATCACCACTGCAAATAAGAAAAGACAGGTCCCTGATGTAATCCCACTCCCACCTTGAACCTATCAGTCAGTCCTCCCCCACACCTCACCACTCTCTCAATCTCCTCATGTATATCCTGCACCATACTCAGATGTTTCTCCGCCACTCCTGTATTCCTCATGCAGTACCACAGTTCCTCTCTCAGCACTCTATCATATACTTTCTCTAAATCCACAAATACACAGTTGACTTTCTCTGCACTTCTCCATCAACACTCTCAAAGTAAACATCACATTGGTGGTTCTTTTTTTCTCAGCGTGAAGCTGAGAGCCACTACTGCTACTCACTGACCTTAACCTAGCTTCAACAACTCTTTCCCATATCTTCATGGTGTGGCATATCAGGTTTATCCCTCTGTAATTACCACAGCTTTGCACACTCACCCCTGTGCTTGAAAATCAGTATCAGTCCACTCCTTCTCCATTCCTCAAACATTCTCTCATTCTATATTCTGCTCACTTTTTCTTTTCTAACTTTCGAATACTTTCTTATGCTTCCTCATTCCACCACCAAGTCTCCTTGTCCTCTTTTCTTTATCCAGGGGTTACACTGAACACCTTCTTGGTTTACCTCACCACGTTAGCTGAACTTCCGCAGTCATGTGGCTCTTCCTTACCCCCCAGAGCCTGTCTCATTTCCTCCCTAAACTCTGTGCAACATTCTTTTTATTTCAGCTTCCATCTTATAATTCTTGGCTATAAGTTAACTCGCTTTCTCTCCTTAGTTTCCAAAGTCATCCTACACACTGTCCTCTAATAAAATGTAGTCCTCCTGTGTGTACCCCCCTCCATCCATTCAACCTCTCTCTTCTTAAAGTGATTGTTCACTATAGCCATTTCCATTCTTTTCACAAAATTCAGTACCATCAGTCCTTTTACACATCTTTCTTTAACACCATACCTACCCAACATGTCCTCATCTACGCCTGTTCCCTTCACCTACATGTCCATTTAAATCTTCTCCAATTCCTCTTATTTTTCTGACGTCCAACCTGTGGGGCATGCATACTGACAACATTTAATATCAGCACTTTCCAGCTTCAAGCTCATGATCTTTTCTGTTGATCTATTCATGATCTAGTCTATTTCAGTTCCTGTCTATACCATGGTAAGATGCACCACTGATGCTCCTGGCTTTGGTTCCCTTCCATCTGATCTCCTGCACACACAATATACAGGGTGGGCCATTTATATGGAAACACCGTAATAACATGGGAATCGTTGGTGATATTAAAGTCCTGTTTGTGGCACATTAGTATATGTGAGGGGGCAAACTCCTCAAGATGGGTGGTGACCATGGTGGCCATTTAGAAATTGGCCATCTTGGATACAACTTTTGTTTTTTCAATAGGAAGAGGGCCATGTGACACATCAAACCTATTGGTAATGTCATAAGAAAAACAATGGTGTGCTTGGTTTCAACGTAACTTTATTCTTTCATGAGTTATTTACAAGTTTCTGACCACTTATAAAATGTGTTCATTGTGCTGCCCATTGTGTTGGATTGTCAATGCAACCCTCTTCTCCCACTCTTCACACACTGATAGCAACACCGCAGGAGAAATCCCAGCACAGGCATCCAGTATCCATAGTTTCAGGTGCTGCACATCTCGTATCTTCACACCATAGGCAATTGCCTTCAGATGACCGCAAAGATAAAAGTCGGGTGAGATCGGGAGACCTTGGGGGCCATTCAACTGGCCCACGACGACCAATCCACTTTCCAGGAAACTGTTCATCTAGGAATGCTCAGACCTGGCACCCATAATGTGGTGGTGCACCATCTTGCCGGAAAAACTCAGGGAACGTGCCAGCTTCAGTGCATAAAGAGGGAAACACATCATCATGTAGCAATTTCAAATATCCAGTGGCCTTGAGGTTTTCATTGATGAAGAATGGACCCACTATCATTGTACCCCATATACCACACCAAACCATCACTTTTGTTGTTCCAACAGTCTTGGAGGGATCCATCCAATGTGGGTTAGTGTCAGACCAATAGCGGTGGTTTTGTTTGTTAACTTCACCATTCACATAAAAGTTTGCCTCATCACTGAACAAAATCTTCTGTGTGAACTGAGGGTCCTGTTCCAATTTTTGTTTTGCCCATTCTGCAAATTCTGTGCGCCGATCTGGGTCATCCTCGTTGAGATGCTGCAGTAGCTGGAGTTTGTAAGGGTGCCATTTGTGAGTAGCTAATATCCGCCGAAGGGATGTTCGACTAATGCCACTCTCCAGTGACATGCGGCGATTGCTACACTGTGGGCTCTTGCTACGCTGTGGGCTCTTGCTACGCTGTGGGCTCTTGCTACGCTGTGGGCTCTTGCTACGCTGTGGGCTCTTGCTACGCTGTGGGCTCTTGCTGAATGAAGCTAGGACAGCCACTGATGTTTCTTCATTAGTGACAGTTTTCTTGCGTCCACATTTTGGCAAATCCAACACTGAACCAGTTTCACGAAACTTAGCAAGCAGTTTGCTAACTGTAGCATGGGAGATGGGTGGTCTCGTAGGGTGTCTTGCATTGAAATCTGCTGCAATGACGCGGTTGCGTTCACCAGATATCAATACAATTTCGATCCGCTCCTCACGTGTTAACCTCTTCAACATGTCAATGGCTGTGAACAAAGAGAAACTTGTAAATAACGCATGGAAGAATAAAGTTACGTTGAAACCAAGCACACCATTGTTTTTCTTGTGACATTGCCAATAGGTTTGATGTGTCACATGGCCCTCTTCCTATTGAAAAAACAAAAGTTGTATCCAAGATGGCCGACTTCTAAATGGCCACCATGGTCACCACCCATCTTGAGGAGTTTGCCCCCTCACATATACTAATGTGCCACAAACAGGACTTTAATATCACCAACCATTCCCATGTTATTACGGTGTATCCATATGAACGGCCCACCCTGTATATACCTTTCTCCATTATAACAGACACCTCTGTCGCCTTCCTAGTAATAGACCGTGCATTTAAAGTCCCTACTCTCACCTCAGCAAGCCTGCCTTTCCTTCTTTCTTACTACCTCCTAACACACTTTTCCTTCTCATCTCTTTTATTTTTGTCCAACAGTAGGAGATTTTCCGCCGACACCCTGTTGGCCAACAGCACCAGAGGCTGTCATTGTTAACCCGGGCCCTTAACGATCCTGCACAGACATTCTTTATTATCTGCATGTTTGACTTGGTAAAGATTTTATGATGAATTCCCTTCTGATGCAACCCTCCCCATTTATCCAGGCTTGGGACTGACACTATGAATACGCTGGCTTGTGGCTCCCTATTGCTGGATTGTGTGTAATTTGACACTGATCAGTAAAAATGACTGGTTGAAGTAGATGAACTTTTTCAGTGAAAAAAAACTTTTCTGTGGTCAAGATATGTACTCTCTCTGGAGGGTAAATGTCCTGCAAGAACTGAGAAAACAGAGGAACATGTCAAGTAGCTCTTACGCTCCTAGTGTGGATAGTGATTAGCAGTGCTGCCTTGCACCAAGAAGGTTTGACCACACCAGTTGTGGAATTTGCATATTCTCCTTGAGTGGAGTTTTGGGAGTAAAAAATATAATCAGATCAAGTATACCATCAGTAAATGTCTCTATATTTGCAGTTAATGTCAATGGAGAAGTTCCAACCCAATCGAAGGGACTGTGCTCTCAACAAAATAATAAGTCTTGTACAGCAGTGCTTCCCAACCTTTTGAATCCACGACACATATTTCACATTAGAAAAATCACACGGCACACCACCAAACAAAACATCACAAAAAACATAATAATTTTTCCCCGTGCACCAGGTATTGGCTCCGTTTGTCCCCAGTATACCATTTTTGCTTTCTTCTGTCTACTACTCATGCTAGGGCCTTCATCTAGAATTTTCTCCAGGGCCCAGGTCAAATTGATTACTTTTTCTTTTCAAATATTTATCTATTGCTATTACATGCTGCATTGTTATATAAGTTCTTCTTCATCTTCTTCTGTTTTACTGGCAGTTGGCAACCCATTTAATTAGAGCAGGTAGTTGTACTACCCTCTACTGGAAGAGAATGTAATTGTTCTGCATGTTACGCTGATCGCTTAGAGCAGCGGTCTCCAACCCCCGGCCGCGAGAGTTGAGGCTCAGGTGTGAAATGTATGGTTTTCAGGGTTTTTATTGGTTTTCAGTGTTATTTTGTTATCGTTTTTATCGTTAACTCGGTTTTCCTGGGTCTTTTCACGTGTGTTATGAATAAATTTTCTTTTTTTCGGTACCGGTACTAGTTTTATTTTGTTGTATTTATCCGCGACACCTTAAAGGCTGGTCCGTGAAAATATTGTTGGGCATAAACCGGTCCGTGGCGCAAAAAAGGTTGGGGACCGCTGGCTTAGAGTACTAATCAGATTGAACCAGATTATCTTCCACAGCACACCTGATCATTTCTCGTGGCATAGTGGTTGGGGAACACTATTGTGCACAGTGTAATCATCTTCTAATATGACCATATGTTTTTAAGAAAGCTCTTCAGGTCCACTTTAAATTTCTTTTGTTTTTTCTTTGTCCAAGTTCCACCATTTTTTTTGCGAAATTCAGCTCTGGGTTTTGCAAAATCTTTCCGACAGAGAAACGAACAAACACTACAGCAAACAAACTTGTGTTGAGGCTCCATCTTGGCAGAGGAACAACAGTCATTCTAGCAGATGCCTAGTAATGATGTTCATTAAAGTGACAAAGCCTTCTAGTGGCCATAGGGACTGTGACTCTTGTCCATTGATAACTTCAGAGGGAGTGGTGAATCATTGCCACTATAGTTTATAAAGGAAATGGTTACTGTCATTAAAATGTTACAAACAATAGTTGTTTTTAGATCTGTATGAGTTGTTGTAATACATCCAAATTGTCTTTCAGTATTTGTGAAGCTTCAGGTTTAGATAATGTACCTTTAAAAGGAAAAAAATAAAGAAAAAACAATGCTTTGCAAAAATCTTTAGGACTAACTTCTTACCCAACCCTGAATGCTGGAGGCAAAAAGGAAAGGAGGAAGCAGATAATAATTTGTAAGTCTGTTTGTTTTTTTAATATCACTTAATATTCTCTCAGGGAGAATGTCTAGAAATAAAAGTATGCCATTCAGTGTATTTGTCCCTATTTTGAAATGCAAAAATGATCCATTAATGATATTTTCATCACATACTCCACATGTCTCCTTCTGGGTCCATTAGTAAGTGTGATGTAACCAGCAGCAATTCTTCCAATCTACATAAGACTGACATATTTCATAGTTAATGGTCTTAAGTTTTCCTGCTTACGACCAATGTGTTCATTCATATTTTTTTTTACTAGTTTCAGCATGTGCTGTAATGTGGTAAGGGTTAAAGCTTACAGATACATGTTTTAAATGTGGCCTTGTTGCAGTACAGTTCCTTTTGATGATCTAATTTACTGATTGGGTCTGCCTCCCATGAATCCTCATATCAATGCAGTTAACACAGCAATGCCAAACAGCAGTGATGTTTTCATGCCGTGTCAAAAAAGAGCAGTTAATTATGTTGCATGGGAAGGTGAATTTATGAGTGTTTTATAGCTTAATGTGATTTTCTAACTTCGGAGGGCTTCGATCATGAGTCAGCAGAATTACTGGCCTGGTGTCTTGCTAATAGACAGATGAAGGGCTGGTATGGAAGAACTAACGTTTCTCTCATTGTTAGCAGTCAGCCCTGCAGCACAGCATCTCACTTGAGCTGTCAGACTGTCAGGCTGTGGTCTGCAGCCAAAGAAGGCACAGGATTCATATCGTTCTCAGCCAAACTGCATTACCACGCAAACTTTTCCTTTGACTTTCATGGCCACGAAATAGTAATGATTATGGATGACTCAACAGAATAGTCTTATTTCAAAACTTCTGCAGGGAAAAGAGAGATAGGAAGACACAACAGGAGAAGTGAGCTTGCTCTAAAAGGCTTTAGGAAAAGATCAATTGTAGCTCAGTTCCGTTCAATGACAGCATAAGTTGTTCTGGTATCAGTTTAGTAGCTGGAGTTTAGCTTAGCAGTTACCTCGACTGTGCCAAAGAACACAGAGGGGACTTAAAGAGGTATGCTTTGGTTTGTCTGGGCAAGTTCATGATTTTGTGGATTATTTGGGGCCATCTTTAGGAATGGCGACATGCTGACCTCTCATATCGCATGTAGTGATTAACTGTGGAGAGGCACATATTTAACTGAACCAACTAAAGTCCACTGAATTTAAATTTCCAAATGAACTGAATACATAAAATTACAACTAAGTATGATGTACAAAAATGAGTGGGCTCGGTAGTAGGTTGGTTGGCAAACAAGCTTTTGGGCCTCTCTGTGTGGAGTTTGCATCTTCTCCCCATATCTGTGTGGCCTTTCTCCAGGTACTCTGGTCTTCACACTGTCTCAAGAACATCCATGTTAGGTTAACTGGTGATTCTAAACAGGCTGTGAGGAAAGAATGTGATTGTAAATGTGATTGTTTTTCTGTCTCCATGTCACTAGTCCAGGGTGTACACTGGAACATATAGTGGATAAGTGAAAGAGAATTTTTGGATGCCTGCAAGGAAAGTTGCCACTTGCTTCATAATGCAATGCATATTTTTTGTCAGTAAATACTCTTTTGTAATTTGTTTTTTCAACTCTCTCACACACATACACACACCTGCAGCCTCTGCACCAAATGGCTCTCCACAGTTTATTCTCAGCATCCAAAAACTTATCAGAGCCACAAGAGCTTCATCTGTGTTCCTCTGTTAATTTTGCTCAAATTAAATGTGGTAAAAACGTAACTTCTTGAATGTGATATCCCGTGGATATGTCTGGTGCTTCAGCGGGAATGTCTTCACTGCATGTGTTCAACCATGCAACATACTCTGAACCACAGAAAGTCAGAGAAAAACACTGGGGGTTACCAGTTTAGGGTACATCCCCTGGGCACCATGAATGTCCACACAAAATCATGGCAGTATGTCTAACAGTTTTTGTGGTATTTATGTCTAATCAACGTGGTGTATCCACAAATTGGCATTGCCACTTCTAGAACTGAAAGTATTTTTTTCTCTTTTCCAGGAGAAATACTTCTAACCACTTTTATAGTTGACACAACAATTCTCAACATTGCTGACATATTTTTTCAGTCACTGTGACACAGAGATGACAAGACCCAAAACAAATGGTGCAGTGTGACAGTGCGAGGTCATACATGTGACATGTCACTCAGAAATTTCAGCCTGTCGCTATTCTGTGCAGGAGATAAATTAATCTTCCTGAGTCTGAAACGGTTTGCTGCTCTTCACCTGCTAACACTGCAGCCTCAGAGAAACATTTTAAATATCATGCATGGCTTGTTTCTTATTGCAAGCACAACATATGCAGCTTTTCTAAGTGTCTGCCTGCTGCTTCTTTATTTCTTTCTACACATACATGTGGGACCAGACAGAATCTTTACTTGTAGGACACCTTTTCATGTTTTAATCATCTTTGCTCAGATTGTGTCTCTGAGCATGTCAGAAACCTAAAAGGGTACAGATTTGAACGCAATACCTGTCTTCCTATGAGATATCCAATAACAAATTCAACAATATCTATGTAAAAGCAGTCTGGATTTATGTTCATGCATTACAGCCAAAACAAACAAAAACAAACCTTTTCTGGGGTAATTTTTGCAGGTATCACAAAAATTATTATTACAAATTATGTATAATTTCATTTTCTTTAATTTAGCACTTTGATGAACCTTTTTGTTTTGATCACACACAGTTTCAACAGTCAAACAAAATGCAGTGTAAGGAAGATTTCTGGTGAAAGCTCTTTAGCAAAAGACTGTATTTCCCTCCCTCCTGAAGTATCATGACATGTAGGTAGAAAGGACCCAAATGCAGACGACTTAAACAAAAAACTGACCTTTACTGAGGTGAAGCAAATAACTCCAGGAGGAAATACAGAAGGTGTAAAAACAAAAACTTAATGAGGAAGGAAGAGATAACGGTATTATTCAGGAAACAGAGGCTTTAAATAGACACACGAAGGAATTGAGAGAAGCTGAAACTAATAAAAAAAAAAACAGATAAGGAAGTGAAAGTAAATACAAATCACAAGAGACGAATGATGATCAAAAATAAAGAAGGAAGCAAATAACTGGAAAGATTGAGTATAGAGAACTTGACATATGAGGGGGAACAAGGGCTCATAAAAAAACAGATTGTAAGCAAGATTCAAAAACTAATGAAAACTTTAAAGAAAGAATACAAGAAAATATTAAATAATCAAAACCTGCAACGAAGAAATAAGAGACACTAATAAATATAAAGACATTAAACCTAGAAGCATAATGAATTCCAATACACATAACAACAGCAACTAAGCACTAGAGCTAAATACTAAGGAAAATACAAAGATACAAAAAATAAAACAAACAAATAGTGAACATGTTCAAGAACTCAAAAGCTCTGGGTCAGACCCAGGACCACGACAAAGTATTTAACTTGATCTTTCTTATCTGTCATTTATTAAAATGTTATATACCACTCAGTATTGCTATATCACGTTTGCCTGTGTTAATCAGTACTTTTTTCCCACCTCACAGCCACCTTTCAAATGTCACAGCAACTCCAAAGAAAATCAGACTTGCTTATTCAGAAATCTGATGATGTTCTACAGCACTCATGCCCTTTCGGCCATCATCTATATCTTGTTTAGTATCACTGTCTGCTTTAGACTAAGCTAGACGCAGGTGAAGCAGCATCAGAATGATATGAAATGTGTTAGGTTGCATGGGTTATATGTTGTTTCCATAAATAAATTTGCAAAGATTCACTGCTTAAAAAACAGCTGAAATCCCCAGTTATTGATGATGACTGTGCACATTTAGTGAAATAGAATCAGAATCCAGTCGCTCGGGCTTGAGTCCATGCTCACCCACTGTAGGTTGGCTCGAGCAAGTATCTGCTGAAGCAGGCACACACGAGACAACTGTACTGTTTCCTTGAAACCTCTGGAGTGTCACATGTATGCTTTTTGCCACAGTGGATGATGACACGAGGTTATTAGGCCAAGTCTCACTGCCAACTCGTCACATATGGATGCTTGCAGAGGACCCCTGGGTGCTGAATTTAAATGCACTGAGTAAGCATCATTTTAAGCAGCAGGGTTAATGTTGTGCAGCATAGTTTAACTCTAGGGAGTAAAAACTTTAGATTATTTAGCAAGTGAAAACAAACTCAAAATGCTAAGATTCCAAACAGGACACAAACTGCAGTCTCCTGACTGACAGACTTGTGATTTACTGCACATCTATTCTTCCAAACTACCAGTCTCTACTGTTTATGATGGGATTATTGACGTTTGTTGTCCAAGAGTTCATGCTGCCACATGAACAGCACAGTTTTATCCATTTGCTAGATTAGATTAGATGAAACTTTATTTAACCCTCGGGTGGGTTTCTCCAGGAAATTCAGCTTCCAGTAGCACAGCACCGACAGAAGTTGCATAATGTGAGCAGAAAAATACCATATATACACATATACACATACATAAATAAAGATACATATATAAATACAGAGTATATAATAGGGATGAATAGAATAAATAGGAATAAGAATATACAAGGGAATTGCACATGTCAACTATTGTGAGTCTATTGCACCGTTGGATATTAACACAAAAATATTGCACAGTGAAAAAGGCACTATAGATTAGTTGTTCCCGCCCTCCTTTGTATCCCTGTTTCCCCTCCCTCTCCCCTCCAGCAAGGAATTAAACATAGCCATGACAGTAGTTGCACGCCTTTCTTTGTACCTTTATATTACTTTGTTTTGTTAAAATAACGACCTGCATAAGAAATACGTTTGTAATATAATGGGTCATTAAATTAGTCTGCTTTGCTAACCTAATTGACTAAGATATTCATTGATTATTTTGCTAGCTATACCTAGGCTAAAACTTTAGTCTGCTAACAAGCTAAAGCTAGCTAGCTACGTGTAACTTAGCTACACTACGTAATTGCTGTTCAAAATGAGAAGTTAGAAAAAGCTCTTTAGCATAACTAGCAAAATCCACATCCATAAGGTGGGAAACAACAGCTTTTTCAAATTCTTTACTCAGTATTTAGTGGTGAGTCAAAACAAAAGTCTATTTCAGACACAAATTCTGGTATCTGTTAAGTTATTTATGGATATGTGGGAGAAAAAGGCAGTTGGAGAATGTGGCTTACTTGCAGGGGGGTATAAATATATGATAGATATGAAAATCAAACAAGTTGGGATTTATAATAAATCTTTTTTTAAAACATAGATATTAATATTTGCTTTAGGTGTGACAATGTTGTGCAAAGGTTTGTTGAGATTTGGCTCACTTGTTAAGGACACATAAACAAGGTTACGCGTAATATTAGTAAACTACGGAAAACATCCTGGCATTTTATACTGCATAGCTTATAATCTTATAGTGAGATTATACATTTCCTGAACACCTGTCATTCCCACTGTCATTTTATACTGCACAGCTTAATTATCTGTTCTTGAATCTTCATTTTTCTGTAGGTGAGAAACATGTTTACTGTTTCCTATGTTATGAAGGGCTTACAAGTCACTGCTGTCCATATGGGATCTGCATCAGTGCATCACGGCTTCAAAGAAAATGCCTGGATGTTTTCCTGTTTTCCGTAGTTGACTAATATTACTTTATTACTTTGTGCAACTGTATTTTTTTTTAAGTATTTCTGTTGTTTTAAAACACGGACTACTGAAAGAAATGACAGTTGTGATTATCCAATTTCTTGCACAGGGCTACCCAAAGTAAAGAATATTCTTCAGATTTCCGACAATAAATTCACCTGAGCTTGAATAGAAATGCACAAACTCTCAAGTACTTGCAGGGAAGAGCGGTTTTAGATGGAAAAGGCTTAGGTGGATATGACAGGCTATTCAAAACTGTCAACAGTCTCTGGTTTATAGTCTCAGGTAATGAAAATCCCTCTGTGCTTGAAATGAAGTACAATAATGTTGACAAAGTAATCTCAGAGGAAGCCTTGTTGTCATGGTCGGGAGACAGGACCAGGCATCTCTGAAGGGATTGTGAATAATTTATGCTGACTCTTCTTGCTGGTGGAAATCCATTAAAAAATGTTAGATTACACAGTGGTCATAGAAATGAGTGAACATTTGTAATGATCTAATAGTCAGGTGTTCTGGGGAAACGGCTTCCCTGTGAATAAATGACATATTAGTCACAGCCTCTGTCTTATAAGTACTTTAGTCATGAGGAGAACAGCAGCCCTCAGTTCTTCACTAAAGGGTTCTTCAGCATGACACATTCTGACAGACAGAAATATCGAGTCTGGGTCTTCCACCGAAGGGTAATCCTGTTCACTAATGTGTTCTTGCACTTCAAAAAACAACAGCTGTGAAGTAGCATTGGTAGATATACCAATTTAAACATAGGGAGCCACAACATTAAAATCACTGCACTGGTATTGTTTATATTTCTGACATATTTTAAAATTTGTCCTGGACCACTGAATCATGGAAAGAGGATCTCTGGTTTCTTTTGGCATCTTGCCTTTGGCAGTGAATCCTTTGGGTCTTAAAGGTTATCAGTTTAGAAGCCCAAGCATTTTGTGGCTGATTTGTTGCTAGAACTCGCTAGACACACTTGTAGTGTACGTACATCGGACAAAATGTCATGGATACCGCTTATAACTGATGATGAGAAACAGCATTTATGATGCTGTTCGTCATAAATGTATACGATCATACAAATAAAAGTATGTGTTACATATGTTGCAATAACAAGACTTTTTTCTGATATGGTTATATCTAGTATTTCTACTGAAATACCTGTTGGCATTAGTGCTGACTGAATTTTTTAAATAAATTGACATCACTAAGGTTCAGTATGCCAGCATTTGACCTTGTTCAGTAACAGAGAAATTATTTATTTTCTGTGTTCATTGATTCAATATTTAAGATTCATCCTAGCAGCGTCAGTATTAAAGCAGAAAGCCAATGAAATTCTATAGTTCATATGCACAATTCACTGCTGCAAGTTGTAGTAATTGTGTACACGTTGTGTAATTGTGATCAATGTATCAAAATCAGATTTTTTCCCCCTTTATTACTTTAAACCCTGTATTAATAGTCTGGTAAAATTTGTCCAGTGTTTCTTTAATAAGCATAACACTGATTATTTTAAAGACTGAATGAATATACTCAAACATTTGTCAGTATTTTATATACACTTTATATTACTACTGCAGAATTTACATTTTCTAATAATGTCCCGTGGACAAACTCTTGTCATAGTGTAGATCCTCTGATCATCAAAGCCATTCATAACATCAAAATAAGACCTTCACTTTATGATATAGTTTTTGCATTGTATCAATGACTCAACTGCAGGTACATGAGTCACTAATTCATATAAAATTTGAACTTTGATGTATTTCTTGTCCTTGATTTCCATAAACATTAGAGTGTATGAGGCGTGTAAACGTCTCTCTATGAAACCAAGCTGTCTTTATTGCCTGAAATAGTATTTTAAGGCCCCAAATCTATCCCCCAACCTAGGATTACATCTGTTTTGGGTATCGGGCAATCCACGTTTAACCTTTCAGGTGGGATGACACTATCATATGAGCAAAACACACTGAGATATTAGCCTATGAGACTGATTGAAATAGGCTAGTATAGATCACCTTTTCTAGTCTTACTGACCATACAAAGCATCGTACATTATGTGCCTCACTTACACAGCTCTAAACTCTTAATCTCTAATCTGTACTTTCCTTTAGGCTAACTGTTTTGGAAGAGTGGATGGGGTCCCCCCTCCCCTCTTGACAGTTATGATAGATCTGATCATTTTGTTGAGGGGATGTGACACCTTACCAAAGCCAGTTCCTGGGAAAGTGAGATACATACAGACTTTAAGTGCAGAATCTTTCCCACTTCCAAACCCACGGCGGATTCAGAATGAACATTTAGCCTAAATGTCTTTGGACTGCAAGAGGAAACCAGAGTACCTAGACAACACTAACATAGGCAAAGGGAGAACATGCAAACTCCTCACAGAAAGTCCTTATGAATGTCCAGTGAAACAGACCGTGAGTGTAAACACTGATCTCTGTCTTTTCTGCTGTGGCTGGATAACAGATGTTTGTGACAACCCACTGATGTCCAGTCTTCTGCCATCATCCTTCAGAAGCTCCTCCCAGCTGTCCAGTAGTCATGGGCCGGTCTTTGCTAAGGTCAACAGGAGAGAAGGTGAGTAGTTATTCATTGTTATTGATAAACTTAGACGTTTCACCTTCTGCTGTTAGTACCCTGGTAATTGTCAAAAATGCTAACAGAGACAATCCAAGCTGGTTAGCTGTGCACCACTGCAAGCCCAAGTGAAACTGTGACTTTATAACCCAGAATTCATTACTCAAACTTAATCCCACACAGCAGTAAAAGTTCAAACATAAAACTGAACTCATTGGGGAGTGCTCTCTTATTGTAAAGGCAATTATTTTGTTTTTGTTTTATTTGCTACCTTGTGAAGAAATCCATTTGGCTGACCTTACAGAGCACTCACAGTAAAATTCAATTATCCTCATGGTGTAGTCATCGTGCAGCCCACAACTGTGGATGTCGCAGAAAGATAATAGGTACACACACTGTGGGCTTCATATGTATTTTGCTATACTGTGCTTCACACACCTTTCGCCCAGTTCTTGTAAGATGCTGTTTTTGCTGGTTGATCTTTTTTGTGTTGGCTAACAAGAATAAACAAAGAACTGTTTCCTCTTCTGTCAGATGGTTCTCATCATGTTTTGTGCACGTGGAAGACATCTGCATACACAGAAACTAAATTTCAGTGCTCCAGCAAACATTATGATGTTTGAATTACTGTCTTGACTGGCCGACTGTCTTTTCTTGGTCTTGATTGGTTTGAGTTCTTGCTCTTGGTTTAAAAAAATAGTTCCAAAATTAAATTGCCATCTGGTAATACTAGCTTGTGTATGTGGAGCAGATGTCTTCTGGCTGTCTACACTTGGTTGGTAACCAAATAAATTGACAGTTGGATGAGACATGCATTTCCTGTTATTATTGCATTTTTTTTTTCCTGTATATGGAAACAATGTCAACATATGTCTGTCTGCAGTGTAGCTTGTGACATCATACTGGGACTTTGTATGCTTCTTGAATCTCATCTGACCCAGATTGTGTGACACACTGGATTTACCTTCCAAACTGCACACGTTTTTCATGTTTTTAAACCCCCCCCCTACAAAAACTATTGTCATGAAGTATTCGCTTGTAAAGGATCAATCAGTGGATTTAGTTCCTTTATTTTTTATTTTTTGTTAAAAACTTCTCTCAGTAATAAAACTTTATAAAGGTCAAAGTGCTATTGATGTCATGATGAGCTATGTGGCAGGCTAGGTCAGGACCCAAACGCCAGTTTCGGAGACAGAAAGCTTAACTAAAGGTGGCAGCATTATTGCTTGAAAATGCAAACTAAAAACAAAATACATGAATACTAAAGAAACAAAACAAACACAAACTAGAACTAGGAATCTCCTGACTGGTCGTCACTGGACAAGACTTGACATGACTGAAGAAAATGGAACTACACATGACACACAGCTAACGTAGAGAACGTGACAACAAACGGAAAGGTGGAAACACAGCAGGGACTAATCAGACATACCAAGACAAAGGCAAAGCAAAACCGATCACACTAACATAGGACATAAGACTGTCAAAGTGAAACGTGAAGCGTGCACACAGACACAGACTTGACACTAAGATGTGACTGACTGGACACGAAACTTGGAACACATGGAAGACACAGTGGCTGAAACTAAAAGCTGGAACCACAAATATAACGTGAGCAGAAAACAATCGAGAATCGAAAAGAGAACCAAAACTATGAATAACAATGTCAATAGAAAATTGTACTTAGTAGTCAGTATAATCTTTTAATAATATAAGTTTGCATATGGTAGTGATAGGATGTGCGATCCTTAATAGTCTGCAAAAGCTTTGCGTGCATTCCAGAGTGCTCTGGGAGCCTGGGAAAGGTCGTACCTTGTCTTATTGTTTTACGGTAGGATAAACGTAGCTATGTCAGTTTTAGTGTAAGTGCCCTTTTTTACATATAGATGAACTGTTGGATTTTCCAGACCAGCAGGTTAAGGGAAGTCGTTTATGGGGTCACACTCTGACACACACACGCACACACACATACATATACAGTGGGGCAAAAAAGTATTTAGTCAGCCACCGATTGTGCAAGTTCCCCCACTTAAAATGATGACAGAGGTCAGTAATTTGCACCAGAGGTACACTTCAACTGTGAGAGACAGAATGTGAAAAAAAATCCATGAATTCACATGGTAGGATTTGTAAAGAATTTATTCGTAAATCAGGGTGGAAAATAAGTATTTGGTCACCTCAAACAAGGAAAATCCCTGGCTCTCACAGGCCTGTAACGTCTTCTGTAAGAAGCTTTTCTGTCCCCCACTCGTTACCTGTATGAATGGCACCTGTTTGACCTCATCATCTGTATAAAAGACACCTGTCCACAGCCTCAACCAGTCAGACTCCAAACTCCGCCATGGCCAAGACCAAAGAGCTTTCGAAGGACACCAGGAAAAGAATTGTAGACCTGCACCAGACTGGGAAGACTGAATCTACAATAGGCAAGCAGCTTGGTGTGAAAAAATCAACTGTGGGAGCAATCATCAGAAAATGGAAGACATACAAGACCACTGATAATCTCCCTCGATCTGGGGCTCCATGCAAGATCTCATCCCGTGGGGTCAAAATGATCATGAGAACGGTGAGCAAAGATCCCAGAACCACACGGGGGGACCTGGTGAATGACCTGCAGAGAGCTGGGACCAAAGTAACAAAGGTCACCATCAGTAACACACTACAACGGCAGGGAATCAAATCCCGCAGTGCCAGACGTGTTCCGCTGCTGAAGCCAGTGCATGTCCAGGCCCGTCTGAAGTTTGCCAGAGAGCACATGGATGATATAGCAGAGGATTGGGAGAATGTCATGTGGTCAGATGAAACCAAAGTAGAACTTTTTGGTATAAACTCAACTTGTCGTGTTTGGAGGAAGAAGAATACTGAGTTGCATCCCAAGAACACCATACCTACTGTGAAGCATGGGGGTGGAAACATCATGCTATGGGGCTGTTTTTCTGCCAAGGGGACAGGACGACTGATCCGTGTTAAGGACAGAATGAATGGGGCCAAGTATCGTGAGATTTTGAGCCAAAACCTCCTTCCATCAGTGAGAACTTTGAAGACGAAACGAGGCTGGGTCTTCCAACATGACAATGATCCAAAACACACCGCCCGGGCAACAAAGGAGTGGCTCCGTAAGAAGCATTTGAAAGTGCTGGAGTGGCCTAGCCAGTCTCCAGACCTCAACCCCATAGAAAATCTGTGGCGGGAGTTGAAAGTCCGTGTTGCTCGGCGACAGCCCCAAAACATCACTGCTCTTGAGAAGATCTGCATGGAGGAATGGGCCAAAATACCAGCTACTGTGTGTGCAAACCTGGTAAAGACCTATAGTAAACGTTTGACCTCTGTTATTGCCAACAAAGGTTATGTTACAAAGTATTGAGTTGTATTTTTGTTATTGACCAAATACTTATTTTCCACCCTGATTTACGAATAAATTCTTTACAAATCCTACCATGTGAATTCATGGATTTTTTTTTCACATTCTGTCTCTCACAGTTGAAGTGTACCTCTGGTGCAAATTACTGACCTCTGTCATCATTTTAAGTGGGGGAACTTGCACAATCGGTGGCTGACTAAATACTTTTTTGCCCCACTGTACACCTCCACATTCCAATGTAAGGAACAAACACCTACTGATGTATAAATAAAGACTCTTTATAAAATAAAGCGCTCTGGTGACTGACCTTGCTAGCAAGAAAACCTGTGTGTTTCTCCTCTCTGATTCTCTGCTGAAGAAGTGTTTTAGGATACATCTCTTGACAAACAATCATTAAGGAATATAAATTAAGCAACACAAAACACTGGGCCACTGGTCAGTGCTGTGACAATTGAGGCTGAACGTGGATGGCTGTCTCCAAAGCACCTATGAGAGGCCACAAAGCAACTTTCACAAACTTTCTTAGAAGAAAGTGTATAAATAATAATATTGGGTTAAGACTGAGATAGTTATTTTTATAAAAAAAAACAACAAGTTTCATTATGTACTGACCCCCCCAAACCCCCATTCAGTTAAATATCTCCTTGTACATCCAACTCAAACATGGTGGATACACAAAATCGAAAAGTCAAAGAACAGTAAGTTTACTCTGTGCTTTTGTTTCCACTGCTTACCTCGAGTTCTTTTAAAAAAAAAACAAACTAAAAATATAACAAAGGTCATTGATCTAATCTGTTTGATCATCAGTTCTTTAAATGTTGTTGGTAAAAAAACAGGAACGGTTTCGTATTTCCTGCAACTATTCAGTCAAAAAGGGCTAAATATAAGATTTGTGTTAGCTCAACCTGCATGGTTATCATTCTTCTCTACCCTTTTCCCTTACAGCAATGACCTTTTCCATTGTTCACATTTGTGTTTGAAAGTATTAACAGTGAAGGGTTTGAGGTGCAGGCTATCCATAAAAAAGTTTTTACCTTGTGCAGCTTTACGCTTCATACATTTGGTCAGCTGTTGACATCAACCGTCAAGGAGCACCTTCAGGCCAATGAAATGGTAGGAACAGACTGAGAATTAAAAAACAACAACAACAAAAAAAACAGTACTCCTTGACCGACTCTCTGTCTTTTTACTGAGATGTGTTCAGTTCTGTGGGTGTCAGTGGTGCAGGAGAGTCTTTGCCTCCCTACAGGGCACTGAGCATAAAACATCAAAGGCAAGCCTAAGCTGGATTCACAGAGTGTGAGAAATACATTCGCGTTGGCTGTAGGGATATCGAAACAAAGAGAAGAAGATGACATTTATCAATTTATCATTTGTATTATAAATGACTGTAACATGTGAGATAGATAGATAGATAGATAGATAGATAGATAGATAGATAGATAGAACAGTTACTGCTAACGATTTGTACTGTACAACACACTGGAATTATATTACACTAGTACATCAAAAGTCTCTACCGGGCCACCTGCTTGCAATAGGGACATAAAACTGGGTTGTGATTCACAGAGCACAGTAAAAATTCTAGAGAGATGTCTCTACTGGATGCTGATGCTGGACTTGCAAAGGGCTACCATGCCATGTTTGGAGCTTTACAAAGCCCACTTGCAGACTGCAGAACCAGTGGACAACATCGTCAGTGGGAGCGGGAGACTTCTTCATCTTTTACTCAGACTGTAAGAATAATTTGATCAAGCTGGAGAAAAATGGAAGATGAGCCACCAGAATGTTGTTTTCTAAATAAGGTTGTTTGTAAACGATGTACACACATGATCGATATTAGACTGAGACAGAGGAATTATTGTTTTCGTTTTTCCACTGAAACACTAAAGCCAGGCACTTATTGGACCACTTCCAACTGCCTAGTGTAACATGTACTGTGTCTGCTCAGTTTGTAATTTCATTCAGGGCAGGTTCAGGATATATCTTGGGAGCTAGAAAATATCTGCAAAATACACAATTCATCTGCCGCATTAAAACCACTGACAAGTAATGTGAATAACACGTATCAAAGCATTATTATAGAATAAAACAGAATAGGCCTTTATTGTTATTGTACATGTACAATACATTTATGGGACAATGAAATGCTACATTGTGCTGGAAAACCTGGGCTCCTGCCATTTATGTGCATGTTATTTAGACACCAACATTTACCTGGCACATTGCAGAAACTCCTCAGGAATGACTTGTGGGACGTAATGAACCTAATGAATTGATTCAGCCTCCAGACTCCCCACATCCTAGTCTGATCAGACATCCACAGGATTCATAAGGTGATCAACAAATAACGTTAAGGGATCCAAAGGCAACATCCTAGTGCGAAATACCACAAGGTACCATCTCAGGTCCTGTGTACTTTTAGTGGCAGAAGTAGAACTCTGTTTGAGGTATGATTACAAAGTGGTGGGAATAACTCATGAAAACTAAAACCCTTCAAAGTCAACTGTTAGGCATATCTGGACAACGCTCGGTGAGGCTATTTTTAGATTAATAACAGGAAGTCCTGTTCTGATGGCGTCTCTATGATGTGTCTCTGAATCTCCTTCATGTGTGTCAAAACAGCAACCTTTCAGCTTTTTTGGGTCTCTCCTGCTGAGTATGCTCCCTTTTTTAACTTTAAAATAGAATTCACAATGCACAATGTTGTGAATTTCAAGAAAATACATGCTGAAACTGCTAAGTTGAGCCCCAAGCTACGATCTTGAACATGGAAGTCTGTCTGACAGAGAAATCCACTGCTCATTGCACACATTTGAGATCTGTGGTGAAATGGTCATAACAGGATTTGTAAAGATCCATCTGAAGAGCTATACAAGCCAAATGTAAATAATTTTGGTTTTTACAAGCAGATTCCAGGAAGTTCTTGATCCCACCCTCATTTGTTGTTTAAAGGAACAACAGAAACAGCGTCCTGTTATTTACTCAGGATTCTACAACAGTGATTGTTGGTTTCCACTAGTTCCCTCTTGTTGGTGAACAGGGGCAATAAAAAGTGAAGAGGAAAGCACAGTGAAGTGTCCTGTCCATCACAAAGTAGTTAGAAGTCTACTAGAAGCCAAGCAGTCAGATTAGATGAAGGTGACAGAACTCCCACATGCTTCCTTCGGCTCCTTTGGCTCTCATTCCCACCTCTTGAGTTGCATCGTGGCTGCTCAGCCCATATGGGGACTGGTGCTGGATGGGCTGCTCACACATGGTGCCCTGTTAATCCCACTCAAGGATCACAGTACTGCCTCCACTCCCAGTACCGTGCCTCACTGTATGCACTGTTTGGCTGAACATTGAACGTGGCCAATTCATTAGGCTGGGAAATGGCCCTGGCACTGAGAGTTGCTCCTTCTGATGAAGCTATAAAAAAAGGCTCTTGGGAGAGGCCAGAGAGAGGCTTTGACACAGAATTCAGCAGAGGCCCTCAAGCAGAAGGCTTTAATTTAAAGGCCAAGGAGCAACAGTACTCAATATGTTGAGCAAGTTTGGTTTTTTTGCCATCAGTTATGCAAGAAAGACAGTTTTGTAGGACTAAGTTGAACTACTTTACTGGAGGAGTGAGTCTAGTGCAAGTGGTGCAGCAGCTTATCAGAGCCTAAGTAAAAACAAAGCTTATATTGACCCATGTGAGTTCAGACGCCTAAAGCAATACAGAGGCACAGAGTTGGGGATAACATTTTTGAAATCTCTGTTCATAAATGAGGAGCAGTGTGGTGCCATCTGTCCAGATTCAACCTGTTATTTAATGAAGAAATATTTTCACACCGTTGATAGCACCTGACGGAAAGTGAATCCAAGGCAGAACGGGGTACAAGGTACACCTTTCAAATCCAAAATAATGAGGTCAGTCACGCTCAAATCTTCTGTACAGTGGCAGTTTGGTTCTTCAGGTACATAAAGGTTAATAAATGCCAGGACTCTTTGTACAAGCTGATCAGTGCCTTGCTGTTACTGCCTTTAGGCTTGACTTCTTCCACCTCGTCACACACACACACACACACACACACACACACACACACACTGAATTTTTATCTATCCTAGTGAGAGTTTGCTCCGTGACAAGGCATTTGAAAAATTTGAAAATACATGATGTATGCCTGGTAACCTGCGATTCTTCTTGAGTTAGTTAACAGTCTCATCTTTGTGTCAATAAAGAAAAGCACAGGGGAAATTTCCCACAGGGGTGATCAAGCTGATGTTAAATGGGTGCACTCAGGTGGTGTTCATATTACAGATACTGAGCTGAAATCTGCCTCCATATAAAGGGAATGACAATAGAGTTCTTTAGCCCCTCCCTCCTCTCTTTTTCAGTCAAATCCAGCAGTTCCTCTCTCTTGCTGCTCTTCTTTGTACAGTGTGGTCAGCTGTAATTATAATTTAAACTCAGTCTCATTTGGACTGCCAAGAAAACATTAAGATGACTCCATTTCATCTTAAAGCCAAATGTTAATGGCTGCATTTAACATTTATAGGCAAATGTTAATGGCAGTATTTAACATCTAAACAGTTTCTGTTTTTCAGTGGTCCATACTGATAATTGCACATTAGAGACACTGTAATTATGCTGAAACAGGCTTGGAACACTCCATCAGTCCCCAGTAATCATTTTCTGGAAGTGCTCATTTAGAGTTCAAGGAGGGGTGCAACAATAGCAGGGGGGGGGGGGGGGGGGGGTAAAATGTAGAATCAGATATTGATTTAAGTGTGATATGTTTATGTGTCACCTTTGCCACCCCAGGTGCCCACTTACTGCTTACTGTTAAACACCCTATCTAGTTAAATTACACAGCTCCTCCATTCAGTTCCTTCTAATCTGAGGTAGTCGGCCTCCCCATAAATCTTATTATATGGATAAATATATATAAATATTGCGTCATTCCTTGACAAAATGCAGCTAAAGAGCCTCTAATCTTAGCATTCTGTCTACATTGCTGCTACATCCTTCAGTCAATTTACTGAAAATAGCCAGAGTAACTAATCCATGACAGCTAATTAAAAATCACATTTTTATGCTGTGACTAACCCCCAATTTACTGCTGATAATAAACTATCTGGGACCCATAAGTCTTCTTTAACTGTGTTCACTCACATGAAATATCATCTATTTAATAACATCCTGTATATTATTAATGGATATGCATGGCCACGGTTACACACAGTTCAGATGGCAAGTATCCGTGGATGAAGACTCCTAATGGAGTTGTCAAGAAGGTTAATTTCTGATATACACTGCTCATTGTTAATGCTCACTTCTCAACATCTGCAATATGGATGTGAGAAGTGTCAGTACCATCACTGCCAAGCTCGGTAACTGAGGGTCATGCTATTAATGGGAAATACGACAGTTTGAAATGAACACAAATTACATTTTAAGCTAAAAGCTTCACATGCTTAAACTTAATCAAAACTTAAACCGCTCGGCAGCAATGAAACCAGGTCGCACATGAAAAATCGTCTTACGAAATATTTATTTTTATACATTCAGCACTTTTGGGTTGATGTTACCATTTATTTCACCCAACTTAGCAAATGTTGGTCAATAATAAAGGTCTTTTAGCTAAAATTCATCCTCATCCACTAGAGAAAATGCCCAGCTCTAAATTCTCGAATATATTCAGTGGTATGGAAATGATCATAAACCCAGGTTAAGCCCAGCATAAGCCCTTCATGCAGAAAAAATAAATCAAGAGACTTAAATATGTTTTAAAAGTGTTTGATGCATCTTGAAGCAGAATAAAAGCAACCAAGCATCGTAAGTTCTAAGCACTGTCCTTTCACAGGGAGCATTCACTTAAAAAATAATATTCACAGGTTCTTTTTCTGGGAATAAGGGTCCTATTTTCTCATTTTGAAGATGAATTAAGACCCCCTTAGGATTCTGTATAACTCAAAGATCAGCTTTGTTACATATTTAAAAAAAAATCACATTGGTTTTTATGATTTTAAGCTCTTTTCTTTGCTGCATTTGGACACTAAAAGTGGTTTTGCTATACCTGTATTAAAGGCTTTCATAAAAGATTCCAGTGACCTGCCCTCTGTATCTTTCAGGTGTTTCTTTTTTCTTTCTTTCTTTTTTTCTTTTTTAACTTCCAAGACTGTTTATTTGCTCTGGTGCCCAGTCAGTTTTATATATAGCTGCATATTATCTCCCAGGTTGTCAGAAATACACCTCAAGCTCTGTCTCAAATTTGACTCTCCCACTCAAATCTGTTTAAAAACCAGACACAGACACATTTACAGATCTTGGCCTGCTAATACTGCCATGCGTCTCTGCTTAGTTACAGTGGGGCAAAAAAGTATTTAGTCAGCCACCGATTGTGCAAGTTCCCCCACTTAAAATGATGACAGAGGTCAGTAATTTGCACCAGAGGTACACTTCAACTGTGAGAGACAGAATGTGAAAAAAAAATCCATGAATTCACATGGTAGGATTTGTAAAGAATTTATTCGTAAATCAGGGTGGAAAATAAGTATTTGGTCACCTCAAACAAGGAAAATCCCTGGCTCTCACAGACCTGTAACGTCTTCTGTAAGAAGCTTTTCTGTCCCCCACTCGTTACCTGTATGAATGGCACCTGTTTGACCTCATCATCTGTATAAAAGACACCTGTCCACAGCCTCAACCAGTCAGACTCCAAACTCCGCCATGGCCAAGACCAAAGAGCTTTCGAAGGACACCAGGAAAAGAATTGTAGACCTGCACCAGACTGGGAAGACTGAATCTACAATAGGCAAGCAGCTTGGTGTGAAAAAATCAACTGTGGGAGCAATCATCAGAAAATGGAAGACATACAAGACCACTGATAATCTCCCTCGATCTGGGGCTCCACGCAAGATCTCATCCCGTGGGGTCAAAATTATCATGAGAACGGTGAGCAAAGATCCCAGAACCACACGGGGGGACCTGGTGAATGACCTGCAGAGAGCTGGGACCAAAGTAACAAAGGTCACCATCAGTAACACACTACAACGGCAGGGAATCAAATCCCGCAGTGCCAGACGTGTTCTGCTGCTGAAGCCAGTGCATGTCCAGGCCCGTCTGAAGTTTGCCAGAGAGCACATGGATGATACAGCAGAGGATTGGGAGAATGTCATGTGGTCAGATGAAACCAAAGTAGAACTTTTTGGTATAAACTCAACTCGTCGTGTTTGGAGGAAGAAGAATACTGAGTTGCATCCCAAGAACACCATACCTACTGTGAAGCATGGGGGTGGAAACATCATGCTATGGGGCTGTTTTTCTGCCAAGGGGACAGGACGACTGATCCGTGTTAAGGACAGAATGAATGGGGCCAAGTATCGTGAGATTTTGAGCCAAAACCTCCTTCCATCAGTGAGAACTTTGAAGATGAAACGAGGCTGGGTCTTCCAACATGACAATGATCCAAAACACACCGCCCGGGCAACAAAGGAGTGGCTCCGTAAGAAGCATTTGAAAGTCCTGGAGTGGCCTAGCCAGTCTCCAGACCTCAACCCCATAGAAAATCTGTGGCGGGAGTTGAAAGTCCGTGTTGCTCGGCGACAGCCCCAAAACATCACTGCTCTTGAGAAGATCTGCATGGAGGAATGGGCCAAAATACCAGCTACTGTGTGTGCAAACCTGGTAAAGACCTATAGTAAACGTTTGACCTCTGTTATTGCCAACAAAGGTTATGTTACAAAGTATTGAGTTGTATTTTTGTTATTGACCAAATACTTATTTTCCACCCTGATTTACGAATAAATTCTTTACAAATCCTACCATGTGAATTCATGGATTTTTTTTTCACATTCTGTCTCTCACAGTTGAAGTGTACCTCTGGTGCAAATTACTGACCTCTATCATCATTTTAAGTGGGGGAACTTGCACAATCGGTGGCTGACTAAATACTTTTTTGCCCCACTGTACACACACTCAGCACTCACTCAACGTGGCGAGAAACAGAAATGACCACCGTACACACTCACACTCCCCGTACATACATAGCCACGGTCCAGGCACCATCACCCTCAAAGGGGCAATCTGCCCCCAAACCCAGGAGATGTTGCCCTTTTCCCTGTGGTGGAGACAAGCAGACCACCCCCGGTCCTGCAGCAGCAAGGAAGCCAGCATCCCAGATCCAGCCCCCTGCCCCCGATGGTGAACAGAGAATGGAGTTATGAAGACCCCATACCTCTGTCTGCCTGTTCATGTGTGGTCTTGCTGCGTGCTGTTCTAATTTAAAACAGGTGGCCTCTCCTGCACCTCAGTGACATAGCTGTACTCCAAAGTCCTGCATGCCTGGGGGGGTTGATGGAGTGGGAAGAGGGAGGCAGTTGGGGGCAGTTTAATAACACACTTCAATAAATGACAGTTTTAACCTAATGAAAAAACAAATACGTTGATTAATTGAAATAAGTAAACCAGTTAAAGAAAAACAGGAAAATGTAAGATAATAACAAAAACACACACGTGATAAACCAAGTTTGTTTATAAATAATCTGTATTTACAACAACAACGTGGATTTTTAAAATCACAGACGTCCACACGTCCAGTCAAAGCTGTCCAAAACGCTGAACTTCATGTTGTGTCACGGTTGGACATCTAAAATTTGGATGCAGTTTGGACGTCGTACAGATCTGAACTGGTTATGGACCGAACACGATGGTCTGCACGTTTATCCGCCATCTAGTGTTTGGTGGGGGAGGAGCTTCTCTGTGGACGGCGCCGTCTTCAGTTCTTCTTTCTGTTTGTATTTTGCTTTTCTGCTTCTTGGGCACCCTGCCTCCTTCAGGGTTTCAGTCATTGCTCCACACTTCATGGCAGCAGTTCCTAAAGTTGCTCTAGCTGATTCTACCTCTGATACCTGAAAACTATTTCAGGTATCAGGTATTTGCCTTTTATGGCATCAAGGAGGTTTGTAACGTATAGATCTTGGATGTTGTTATCTCCTTCGTATAAAACGTCTTGTTGCCCATAAAAGAGGAAGTTCACTCAGGCCCTAAAACTTCTCCTTTTTCTGAGGTCATATTATAATGATTGACAGTATTATATTATAAGGCCTGTGCCAGTAAAACAGCAGGAAGAACAGACAGAGGCCTTTGCCATCGGGAGGGATCGATTTCCACCCATGTAGCCTTTTTTCCTTTGTACTTGCTTTGAAGCTGGGAGTTTTGGGGAGTCGAGTCCTGAAACTGAGACATCAGTCGTGGGTGTATCACCCGCTCTGCTGTATAGTTGACCCACATCCTGATTCCCAGGGTGCGGCTTTAATGAGGTCCCACCTATGGAGCGTTTGTCTGTGCGGGATCCGATGACGACCTTCAATCAGCCTTCTCGTACATCAGAGAGCGATTATAGTTACACCTGGGCCTATCAGGGCCACTCACCTGAGCAGCTTCTTTTTAACTGACTTATTCTGATTTTGTTCTCATATTGTGTTTTATTTAAGTGATATTTCTCCTTCGTGTTGTTGGTTTGATGTTTCAGTAACAACCTGCAAAAACTGTACTTGTAACCGCACACGGAGACCGTCGTGCACCACTGAGATGAGGAGGAAGAGGAGGAGATGAGGGTCTGACATCATTCAACTGTAAGTGTGTGTGTGCGTGTGTGTGTGTGTGTGTGTGTGCGTGTGTGTGTGTGTGTGTGTGCGTGTGTGTGTGCGTGTGTGTGTGTGTGTGTGTGCGTGTGTGCGTGTGTGCGTGTGTGTGCGTGTGTGCGTGTGTGTGTGTGTGTGTGTGTGTGTGTGTGTCGGTCTGCCCTGTCATCTGAGGCTGCAAAGAGGTCACATTTTCAGTACAGTCAAAAACATGAAATGCAGACTAACACACACACACACAGGATTGTACATTAACATAGAACCATACTGAATTTCACAAGAGAAACATACACACAGATATGAAGAGAGAGAGTAAACAATTCTTCATACAATGAGAACAGGACGAATCAACAATGACTAATTAATATTAAAATCTGTAACATAATATATTGTTTGGAGTTTAGTCTGTTACTGTTGCTATTTTTACCATTTCTTCTTGGAGCAACTGTAACCCACATCATTTCCTTAGAGATTAATAAAGTATTCTGATTGGTTCAGGATGACCTGCTATTATCCAATCACACATCTGCTTACCTGCATCTGTTGCTCGTTTCTCCTCCTTTTCTCTTTTTTCTAAACTGAGCACCTGATGGCTTTGAACCCAGGATTCAAATCATGAATACATAATGGGCTTGAATTTACAACATTATGAATGAAATGTGCTCTATCTGGAAGCAGCAGGTCTTCCTCCCCTTTCCACAGGTTGTGTGAGACTTTAAATCATCAAAATATAAAATATAAATTTTAAATCGTTATTGATCCTTTACCCCTGGTCCTAAAGTGTATATTTATTTTCTTACTCTTCTTATATTTATTGTTTGTTTACTTGCACTGCTGTAACTGGAGCCTCGTCGTCTCGTCTCTATATAAACTGGACTGTCTGTAGCGGAGATGACAATAAAGTTTACTTTGACTTCAGCCGCGAGCAGGCGCACCGAGGAAAAACATCGGTGCAAATTATAAGTCTGTATCATGATGTCTGGTGTTTTCGTGTTTGCTGGTTTGTTTTTATTTTGTTATATTTTGCGAGTTGGTAATTAGACGCTGCTCCAGCCAGCCAGAGAATGTAAAGTGCGTTAGTTTGACCTAAAAGACTTCGTGGGTTAACCTAGTTTCAACAGTTCTTTCATCAGTTTCACTGCACATCACCTTTGTTCTTGGCACCATTGCACTTCTCAGTTCCTCCGGTATCCTCTCACTCTCCTGGATTGTGTTAAACAAGTTCATTAAAAAGTTCATCAGCAGGTATTTCATCTGGACCCTGCTGTAGCTGCCCTCACTTCCTCCTTAAATCTTCTGCATTTCCTGAAGAACCGTCTCCTATTTGCACCTTCATTATAAGATATATTCAACCTGTGTGCACCTCCCTCCACTGTTATTTTACGTTATGTTCCTCCCTTTTCTTGAACTATGGGTTTGCCACAGTCATTTCCATTCTTATTCTTCTTTTTGCAAAATTTGCCGCTATTTGTTCTTCAGCATTTATCTCATTAACACCACACCTGCCCATCACCAAATCGCCTCTGTTCCCTTCACCTACATGTTTACTGATTCTTACATTTGAGCTTCTTCCCTCTAGTCTAATAGTTACTATTCCTCTTACACTTTCCAGCTTTCAGTTTAAAGTTCTCAAATAAGATCAGTTGTTTGATCTTAAAATTACCAACAGCATTATTTTTTATGTAACTCCTCTGAGCTCCATACAAGCAATACCAACGACCACTTTAAGACATGCAGGTCAGTGCTTCTTCTCTCACACTTGTATGTGGCTTAGACTGTTTAAAGCCTGTGCACTGTCCTCCAACCATCCTCTCTGAGATTAACTTAAGATCTATGTTACGAACAGAAGCCAAAACTGGAGTAATATGTGATTTCCTGTTAGTGCTATAGTTATGTCACGTACAGGTCTGGTGACCCGCTGTTTCTGTGTTTGGTTTAAGCTATTTTATTTGAATGATTGCTTCCTGCTTGTATTATATTTATAGTTCCTGGTTTCTGTTCTGTTTCTGTGCCTCCCCTGAGTTCCTGGTGTTCCTGGTGTCGTGTCTCCACTGAAGGTTTCGTTGTGTATTCTTGTTCTCCTTATTTGTCTCCATGTGTTGTATGCTTGTCTTAGTTCTCTGTCACTGCGTCTTCCCTGTGTTCCACGTTTCTCTCGTCTCTGTGTTTGTTCACCTCCCGTTTCTCCCCAGTCAGTCACGTCTCCTTGTCTGTCTTCTGTTTCTTGTCCTGTGTTCAGTGTATTGAGTTTTGAATTTTCCCCTTCGTCTCATTATGTCAGATTAGTCCCAGCTGTGTTTCCCTCCTGTTTCCCATTTCCTTGTTAGTCCCTCGTGTATTTAAGCGCTGATTTCTCCTTACAGTGCTGTGTTTTTCTTCTGTGCTCCTGGTGATGTTCTGGTTCTCTGTTTTCTGTTTTCGTTTTCTAGTTTTGTTTTCTTGTATTACATGTTCGAGTTTTCTCCAGCAATGAAGCTGCCGTTTTGAGTTTATTCCTTCGTGCACGAGTGCTGTGTTTGGATCCTTCATCCTGCCGGCCACAGCACACACCTAGACAAGTTAAGTCTTACCACAGCATTCTGTATAGTCTGAAAGGGATCCAAAGCTTATTTGTTGAAACAAGTAAAAAGACTTTTACAGTAAATCAAACGAAAAGAGATTAAAAAAAAAAGACTGACTTTTCCTTTTTTTTTTTTTTTTATGCTCCAAACCTGAAAACAGCCAATGATTTTTGTTTCTGGGCCCAAGAACCACAGGGTCGTGTCTCTAATGTAAACTTGCAAAATTAGAAACTGAACATACTCCGACTGAAATGCCCTAGAATTTGAGTTTCCTTTTCAATAAAAAGGTTAAGGGCAATTTAGTTTTAGCATTTTTTCTTCCTCGTAATGAAAGTGACATTGGTGAACCGGTGTGAGAAGAAACAATAAAAACATCTCTTCCCATGATTCAGCGTATTTCACATTAAGTATTAACGTCAATAACACAATATAATATTAAGCGCAGATGATATAAGTTTATAATAATATAATATCACGATGACATAGACACAGAATCACAGCTGAACTGGATTAAATCTGTCATTTGTGGATCAACGCCGCCCTCTAGTGGACACAGATATTCACATAATGTCACTATGATGACACGGAGCTGTTGTACAGTAATTACAACAGATAACACCGGTAAACATTAGCTCTGCACAATAACAACAACAATGAACGTATAAATGAAATCTAGCCTGTGAAGCCAGGCTACTACATGCTTCACTATTACAACATGGCTACTCTCACACTGGCAGTAGAAACAAAGTGTCTACATGGGTGAATTTCCTGTGGAAATCTGCTCAGTCATGCTGGTCATCTGTCAGTAATCCTCCATTAGTCTGGTAACGCAGGAAGATAAATAAGCAGGGTAAGAAGGCGGGTGTATCCCCCCCCCCCCACTTACTTCCACCATTAAAGTTCTGACCAGTCCATCTGATCCTGGGAAAGTTCCTGTGATTCCTCCCACCAGCCACAGTGCACGGGGAAGCCGTGGATGTACAATCATAACTGCTTTGCCCCAAGAATGTCAGGAGTCTTGAAGTGCCACTTTTGTCTGCTCTGCAGGCTCGGAAGAAAATATTTAAATGAAACGCTTCCAAAAGTTTTGGCCAGTGCCTGGTTGTGACGCCATCTCTGTTTAATCAATAGCTGTCTCAACTCAGAGGCCGCATCCTTCCAGGACCCGGCCTTCTCGGTCTACGTGGGCCGGGTCCTCAGAAGGTCGGGTAGGCCAGAAGTGAGCGGCTGTGAAATTGGACGGTCTGGCCTTCTGATCTGTGTCACCGCTGTCTCTGTGGAGTTGAATAAACTCGTCCGTCTGCTCCTTGCTGTCTAAAATCTAACAGGACACTGGAGGAAACTCTCGACCATCTCACACTTCTGTTTAATCAGTTTTCTGTTTGACGTTTATTCAGCTGTGTAAAAACTATAACTTTAATCTCAGCCAAACCGATTTACTCAGGAACAAATAAAACACTGAAAAAAAGCCAAACAATAACATTTTTAAGTTATCTAAGTGACTTATATATCACGTTTAAACTGAGTAGCCAAAGACCGCAGGGATCTGAAAACGATGTGCTGGGAGTTTGCTGTTCTCATTGGCTCTAGTGACCTCTGACCTCCCGACTAGCTATCAAGCTGGTGGGTAACGGGGTAACAGAGTATGAAGGGTATGAATTCTGGGATAGGTTGGGCCGTGAAGGACACACTGACCCATCCTTCAAATTCGGGAAAATGAAGGACGCATTTGAAGCAGCCTTTGTCTCGTTGCTGTGACGTAATCGGCCTTCAAAGGATGCAGCCCCTGAATTGAGACAGATTCAGGGTGGACAATCTGTGGACACAGCCCCAAGCTCAAGTTTGACAACATGGACGTCCCTTTTTACTCTCTGAATCTCTGCTGTGTAGGTGAGGACCTGCTCCGATGACTTCAACAACCTCTGCTCTGCGGAGCAGAGGAAGTACTGCCTCCTTATGTGCAGTGTAGGCATATTAGGATCTCAGGTACTGCAGGGTGGCAGGAGCACTTTTTAACAAGTAACAGCAGTAATTTGGTTTTTGTCAAAGCCACAGAGAGACACTGTAGTTGGATGAAAGAGTCACATGATCCAGATAAAGATTCAGAACCACAGATTTGTGGTGTATGCCCCAGGATGTAGTATGAAGATGTGCTTCAGTCACTCTGAGTCCTGCACAGCATACACGGCGTTGTGGGAATTGCAGAGCATACTGGTACACACAGTTTAATCATGACCAGAACAAAAGATTACAAATGATCAGCAGAAACATTAAATATATCTAACAGAACACATTATTGTGTCATCGTAAATATAACTATGTAATGTTAATTAATATAACAATGTGCTCTATGAGGTCCTGAAGTATTCATAAAAAAGGCAAGTATATAAGTGCTCATGTAAGATAAATAAACTGAACAAAGCTACGCTGGAGTCCAAGAAAAACACTTTAGAAGTGAACATGAGCAGAACAGGTCTTTAATCCCTGAGCTAACTTAATAATGAGCAGGTATTTCTGATGGAATCATTATTCATGTAGAGACTGACCGTGGCTGCTTCCACTTACTCTAAATCCCAGTGTTAACCATTAGGGTCAGAGACTTAGTGATCAAACAAAACATAATAAAATATTTCTGCATCAAAGTCTGACGTGTCTCAAAATATGTGGTCAGGTGATCACAGTGTGTACAAAGGTTGTTCTGTGTGCACTTAAGCCAGAGTAGTTGTTTACATTTGGTGACTGCTATCCCTGCAGGTCACACAAAGCTGCTGAGCACTTGTACATTTCAAGTGTAAACCAGAACCAAAGTGCAGGGTGGAGAGGCTCAGTGAACCTGCAGAAAAAGGTGTGGAGGTGAAGCCGAGTGTCAGAGGAGATATCAAAGAAGGACAGAAGGACAGAAGGCCAGTCCAAAAAAACTCCGACTTTTTGAAAACCAGCAGGGCGCCGAGGAAGTCGTATTTTTGTCATTTTGTAATTGTGCCACGCTGAGTAATGATCATCTTTGCAGAGCAGGATCCAGGATCTGTCATTTCCTCCATGCCAGGATTCATCTGGACCTTTGTCAGGTCCAGCTTTGTAAGTTACACCTATGGAAACAGTTCCCTTCCACTCTACCTCCCAGATACTTAAACCAGTGAGACCCTGTGTACACAGCACCTGCTCCCACTTATAATAAACTGCTAGGAAATAATTCCCACCGTGAATGTAAAATTGGTCGTTTTGACCCAAGTACTGCCTTTCTGTCTGCAGAGAGAGCAAGGTTCCTGTGAGCTGTATCGGGTCCAGTGTGAGACCGCAGGCAACTGTTGGAAGAAAAATATACAACACTGTGAGATGTTTCATCACTGCAGTGTTTCTTTGAGCTTACAGGTTTTACACATTTGTCCTGATGCATGCTCAGTCGTCAGGGTAAGTAAATCATGTTCATCTGGAGAAATGTCAAAGAGCTGACCTCCCAGTTCATTCAGTGCTGGTTTCAGTCATTATGCAAATGTCCTGTTCATAAGGTTGAAACCTGCAGTCAGCTGAGACTGAAGACGTCACCTGATGATGATGTAACGTTTCTAACACTGAAACGCTGCGTCCAGATCAACAGAATCAACTTTTGTGGTTAAACACGTGTTTGAATATTAAAGAGCGCTTTGAAAGTTTCGCTTTATGAATAAAACACTTGAAGTTATTTTGTTTTGAAAGATCTTCAGTCTACACACGTTTCAGGTCTACAGCAGTGTTTGAACAGGAATATCAAAAACTTTGTGTGCAGCAGGATGCTGACGATTCAATTAACTTACCACAGGTGCCTTTAATAACACGTGCATGTAGGTTACATTAATGCAGAATAGTGCACACCGTTATTGACACATTTTCAGGAATCAAATATAGTATTGAGCTTCCCAGTTTAAAAATAAAAGACATAATGAATTACTTACCCTTCTTCGCACCCTCTGCTCCTGAGTAGTCCATCCTGAAACGAAGAGTAAAAAATCATTCGCGCTCACATTCACTCCCGTATTCTCACCTATGGGCAATTTAGACTAATCAATTAACCTATCGCCACAAAGTGCATGTCTTTGGGCTGTGAGAGGAAGCCGGAGTACCTGGAGGGAACCCACGCAAACACGGGGAGAACATGCAAACTCCACACAGAAAGACCCCAGCCTGATGGTGGAATTGAACTCAGGACCTTGTTGCTGTGCGGCAACAGTGCTAACCACCGTGCTGCATAATAATTACATTTATTATTTCCAAAATGAAAATTCATTTAAAAAGCAAACTAATAGTCAGTTTTATATGTATTTTACGCATGTCTCATGCAGCTTATGCTCTCCATAGTTCGATTTGTTAGTGAAAAGTGTTTTTTACATTTTTCCTGATACAACATGTAATTATAAGGATTAAGTAAGAATGAGGCATATAAGTCTCAGTGGTCTGCTCCCTGGGATTAATGAGATTTGTCTCAGGTTCCGTAACAATCTGGATGTTGTGGGACTGTCTTGGGCTACGTCCACACGTACACGGGTATTTTTTAAAACGGAGATTTTCCGTTTTAAAAAATAATCCCGTCCACACGTAAAGGCAGAAATGAAGGAAAACGCTGCTAGGAACACGCCAAAGCAGCAGGTGGCGCTATATTCCTAACCGTGCAGAAATGTTGGCCAATCAGAAGTCTAGAAGCCTCGGTGGGAAAAAGTAAACAAAGCTGGGGCATAGAAGCAGAACCGAGTCATATGTGTTAGGGCTGGGTATCCTCACTGATTTCTAGAATCGATTAAATTCCGATTCACAAGGTCCAGAATCGATTCGATCCACGATTCGATTTAATTCGATTCGATTCACTTCGATTTGAATCTGGGAAATTTTGACAGTCAGAAATATTATAATTCAGATCAGCAAATTTACATATTTTTGTATCTATAAAAAGGAAGCTGACACACGCAAGACTTTATCAAAGGTGTGAGCGTCACAGCAGAGGCCTTTGTGTCAAAGTAGCTGAAGATAAAACAGAAAAACATGAAGGAGATTTTCCTGTTCTGGGATTTTATACAAATATTCTGCAGTAGATCAAAAACGAAAGAAAACCATTAATCAACACATGAACATCACCTCTGACGTTACAGAGGTTTTATTAGAGACACAGCGTTTTGCATTTTGTATAATTTTAAAAAGTTTAAATTTGTTCAGTATTGAACGGCAGAAATTAGGTTTTCTTTTCGGAAGTATATAAAACGGAAAAGGAAAAAAAGTCGGCCGACAGCCTGTAAACAAAGGTAGACTTGTGCGTAACAAACAAGCGAATAATGCAGAAAACAGTACAGAGAGAGAGAGAGAGAGAGAGAGCTGTGCATCACGGTCAAAGCAAAACAGTAAAAGTCAGAGTGAATTCATGACGATGTTTATGTGAAGTGTAGTTTGGATCTTCTTTTGCTGCTGGTTCGGTCAATATTGTTTGGAGAGACATCAAACTAACAGCTTTACAATCAGCGCATAAAGGGCGTGAACACTGTGAGAAAGGCGACATCTCACTGATTCTGATCCACGGGTTGCGCTGTGTGTTTACGTCTTTGTGCAGAATCCGTGTTCCTGCTCTCATTTACTGTTTTAGCTGTTTGGTGGTTGTTGAAGTTTTGTGAGGTTTCACCTGAGATTCTGGCATTTTGGGCAAAATAAATTTATATAAAAAAAATCGATTCAGGATTTTAATGAATCGATTTTACGTTATCCAAGCCTGAATCGATTTTAATGATAAATCGATTATAAAAACCCACCCCTAGTATGTGTGGAGGGACAGTAACTGTGTGTGTATATGTAAGCATTTAAACACTGCAGAGACAATTAACAGTAACAGTATTGTAGAAATTCATTTCACTGAAACAATAACGTGGTGCACACCGTTTTCTCCGTTTTTCTCGTCCACACATAAACGCAATAACTGAGTTTTCAAAAATATCCACCCTGGCCGGACCAAAAACGCCGTTTACGTGTGGACGATAGGTGCAAACGCATAGAAAAATCTGCGTTTTCAAAAATACCCGGGTACGTGTGGACGTAGCCTAAGGCTATGTCATTTTCTAAAACTCCGTTTTTGCATTTATATGTGGACAAACTATTTGTTTTCCTACAATTTCTTGCAATTCAGTTCCAGCCTAGCTTTAAGGTTTAACATGGAGAGGGGTGTTAGGGGCTTGTTTTGCTCATGGCTGATAATGTGGACAAGTTAGAAAATCAAAATTTTGAGCTGTTTTTTTCTTGAGAATGACTTCCTGATAAAACCTATTGACGACACCTTATTTATGATACCATAGATCAGAGAGGGCTAACAGGCGGACCACGGTCCGGCTCTACAACACAAACAAACAAATTTTATTTTAACTGGTAGAGCTTTATGGTTCAGCCTGAAGAAACACACCTACCAGATGTGATACGCATCTGGGCAGTAAACACTGCGGCTCTAAAGTGCCAGTGTTTACTCAGCAGCCGTGGAGCAGAAGCCAGGGGGGGTTGCAGTGACGTGCCCGTGAGCTCCGCCGGCAGCCAGCTGTGCCTGAGTGACCGAGCCCCAGGCCGAGAGGCCGAGGGCACCCCACCCCGAAGGGGCCCGAGCGAGCCCCAGGCTCCAGGCCCCGACAAGCAGCCACCAAGGAGTGAGCCGGTGTGTACCTGGACGCCCACCCCCGGACACAAAGAACCACCAACGCACCGATGTCTGAGGGCGTCTGCCACCGGCAGGGGGAGTGGTGGGGGGAGATAGGCCTCCAAACCTTGGAGGGCCTGAGATGTCCCCAGAGAGGTGGCGTCTGATACCCAACCTGACATATAGACACAGACATACAGGCACACACAGATACAAACATCCATTCCCACCCTCATGCTCTCGCTGAAAAGACAGTAGAAAAAGAAAACTAAAAAACAGAGAAAGTGAGAGAAAAATAAAGAACAAATGGTGCAAACAAGAAAAGTGGACAATGAAAATAGAGCATCTGATCTCTAGATGCAGTCAGACGATCTAAGAGCGGTTTATAAGAACTGACTTTTCACTTTCCGACTCCAAACGGTCCCTGAGAAAACTTTACCAGGAATGAGGAAACCAGCCCTTTGCATGTTGACCATGTTTGGCTCCACGTACAAAAGCGAAGCAACTAAAAACTAAATATGGTCGTAAAATTGTTCACCTGTTAAAATATGTTTATTATCTGTAAAACCGACTGAGAGTGTTCAGTCTTGATTTTATTCATTTTTAAGCACTTCAACTGAACACGAGCAGAATTGATAACATTTTCAATTCTGAAAGGAAATACACTGGAAATGGAAAGTAAATTATAATAGGTTAACCTGTCTTTACCAGTAGAGTTCAGTCAGTTAGTACCAAACCGATGGGCCTCTTGTTCAGTACTTGGGTTAGTACTGAAAACAATCAAGTTATTTTAAGTACTCAAATTGAATAAGTTGAACTAACTTTGTCATCTTAAGTGAATTTTACTTAGGTTTTTTTTTTTTTTTGAGGTAACCAGTTTGCATATTTTTTCAAGTTCTAGAAACTAATTAAGAGATTACAGGATGACCCCAACCTCAGCGCCCTGAATTCAGACATGTTTTTCATGTGCATGTGCCATCACGGCATCTCTTTGCACTAAGATCATGTATAGTAATGGTTACTGATGTAAGCATTGTTTTTGATATATTTTCTTGATGTTTACTGTTTTTGCTTCCTTGCAAGTAAAATAAATGTGTTGGAGCTCGTTACTCTGTGTGTCTCACGAGAATTTTTCCTAACATTTCAGTCTTTCGAGACAAATTTCAACATCTCTCCCGTTCATCTCTGCCAACACTGACCGACACCGTGCAAGGGGGAGTCTGGGTCTCCTGACCTCTGCCCCGTCACTCGTAAAGTGCTGTTTGTAAAGGTGGAAAAAGGCACCGGAGAGAGAGGAAAATGGTCTGAGACCGTCATAAAACCTTATGCTGTACAAGTGGGTTAAAACCTCTATTTACAGGTCAGGTTTTGTCCAGGGAGTGACGTTTGTCAAAGAGCGATTTGCCAAAAAAAAATACAGAGGTAAATCCCCCGGTGAAGCACCTGATTAGAAACATAATTAGAAAATAAATCAAAAATTAAATCTAAAATGAAAAGTTTGACCTGAAGGTGGCGCTAGAGTTTCATTATCAAGGGGCCATTTATGTATTCAATAACTAAACAAAGTGCCTGACACAAACACTTGCTCATCAGTTATATTCAAACCATTTCCTTGAGGCAAATATCTCTTGGTGGTAAAACGTGTTAGTAATATTTGAGGAGAATATGAGGGTTAATGTCGCAATCGAAGGTCAGACTCACTCTTTCTTCTGATTGGTGCCAACCCTAAAAGGCCCTCCCTGCTAGCGCCCCACGTGGCTTTCCAATCCTCTGATTGGGGCGTCTGCCTGCCCCTCACAGGGCCTCGACCAATCGGGTGCTTTTGTCCTTCTTACTCGCGTCATTTGCGTTAGCTGTAGTGCTACTTTCCAACATGTCGGCTGTGTGTGTGCTCCCCATGTGTCTGCGGGCAAGCCGGGGCCTCCTCCGGCTCAGGAGCGCGGCGGCGGGTGCCTCCGCCCCAGCCATGGTGGACGTCATCCGGACACTGTCCACGGACAAGCCGCCGGCCGCAGCGGGCGGTGCGACGGGCGGGTTAGCTCAGGCGATCCTCCAGCAGCAACAGCAGCCGACTCAGGTGCGCTTCATTTTACAACCTTAACAGCACTCAGTAGCGTCGGCGGAGCCAACTGTACTAAGTAGTAGGTCCGACCGTGAAACCCCGCCCTCAAGAGCTGCCCCGGTGATGTAAATCAACTCATGAACGAACATTTCCAACCTTAGCTCAGACTGACAGCTAGCTTACATAAAGTTATTTTCCTGACCCACGCGGGCCCGGACGGACTAAACTGTGAGTTTTGTGGTGTTTGTCGCGACACACGTGATCTTCAGAAATGTGACGTTATGACAGCACCACCCCACGCGGGCTCAGCTGTCTGCTGAATGAATGAACCTGGCATTAACTAGCTAGCCAGCATGCTAATGTTAGCACGCTAATATCTAGTCTGGCTGTAGCAACACAGCTTACCTGAGCCCGGCTCACGTGAGTGTCCTCACAGTGTGTTCCTCTGAACAGTAACCCTGGGGTTAGGGTTAACCCTAACGGTGTGACAGCGTGCAGCTGGCACTGCTGTGGTTACCTGCCCTTCACCCGCAGCTGTGTGTGTGTTTGTCAGTGCCACAGCTTGATTTTATCTGCGGGATAAATCGCGTTAACAGCCGAGGTTTGTTTCGCTCTGAAGGTCAGAGCAGACCCCCACCCTCCTCCACGTGCAGCTCAGTGTGGTGTCTGGTCATGGAGGAAGCCACCCACCACGTGACTCCTAACCGTGTGTTTCCCACAGACTCCAAACATAAAAGTGTGACATCTACAGACGAACTGTAATAAGGGTTTTAGTTAAAGACTAAATAATTGCCACTTCTTCCCAGCAGCAGATACATAAAGTGCTGAAATCTGTTAAAATCCATGAATTTAATTGGACATGAAGGAAATCAACAGCCTTCCATTAGACCATGTTGGTTTCTGTCAGTCTGTTGTTTTAAATGTGTATAACATTTGCACACATTCATGCCTTTTCAGTTAGTTTGGCATGCTCCTGATGAGATGATGGACGGTGTTTTGGGGTTGATCTGCTCCCAGACATGGACCAGTGCAGCTGTGCGTGCTGCAGTCTGCAGTTTGGCAGCAGCAGGTCTGAGACTGGGTTTGAGGACTTCATCCAGCTAAACCAGTCATGCTGGATGAGCCTGAAGGCATCATAACGTTTGTCTCCAGACTCTCATCTGTCTCCTGTGCTCAGTGTGAACCTGCTCATCCACCAGAGCTGCACTGTGCTGTGAGCACGGCCCTGCTACATGTGGTCTGATTCTGACAGTCAGAAACATGCACGAGGAGCACAATGGAGGCTGTTATGTAGCACTCATGCAGCACTCCTCTACTGCTCTGTCGACTGTGCCAGCATCCACACCAAACCACCTCCTGTTAGTTTTTATTGTTTCTGTAAATTCTGTTTGTGGAAATAAAGTTTTTTTTTGCTTGTTTGTTTAAAAGAGACGCAAAAACTTTTCTTTGTGTTAAACTGAATGAAGCTGACGTCTCTCACGCTTTCCTCTCAGCTCAGACTGAAGGTGAGCGCATCAGTGCTGCACATTTCATTAATGCGAGTTCAGAGTCCAACAGAAACGCTTGTTTTTGTTTAAGGGTCAGCCTCCTCCAGAGGGAGGGGAGGGCGAGAGGGAGGGCGAGAAGGCCGAGGACAGGAAGCAGAAGGAGAACACGGCCTACACCAAGAAGATGGTGCTACGGTTGGCGGGGTTCATGGGAGTCGGCGGCGCGGTCGCCATCGTTTATATATTCGGTGAGTCTTCGCTGCCTCCTGAAACGGCGTCCTCACTTCGTCAGTTTCAGCCGGTTTGCTTCACAGGTGGAAACACGGTCACTGTCAGCCAATCAGCTTGCTCAGCAGCAGGTCTCTATGTTCAAATCCGGTTCAACCTCTTTCTGTAGGGCTGATGTGACAAAGGAGCTGAAAATAAATTTCAGTAGACACAAAGCTGTTTCTACCTGGTTTCTATCCAGAAACTTGACAAACATTCAAGAGCTGCAGAGTTTAAATGTGTTAGATCGGGGGTGTCCAACTCCAGGCCTCGAGGGCCGGCGTCCTGCAGGTTTTAGATCTGCAGGACGCCTAATCGTGTGATTCAAGTCTGTTGACCCTCTGGTCACATGATCAGTTCATCATCAGGCCTCTGGAGAACGTTACATGTTGAGGAGTCATTTAACCATTTAAATCAGCTGTGATGGGTCAAGGACACATTTAAACCTGCAGGACTAGAGGCCCTCGAGGCCTGGAGTTCCCCACCCCTGGAATAAAGTCGAGAATAAGCCTGTAATCCAGATGTTTCCCACTGGATCAGATTGATCATGTCAAACCTTCCATGTAAAGAAAAGAAGAGATTTGTTTGAGGACAAACTGAAATTCTTGAAAAGGTTTGAGGAGCGTTTTTTAAACGAATAGTTGACAGAGTGTGGTGTGGCATGTTTAAAGGAGGAGAGGCTTTTTATTGTTTCCTTCATGCGAGTGTGCTGTGAGGGTTCATGTATGCAGGGCAGCTCTGTGGTTTTCTCTTTAGACTTTAATGACGGTTTTGTTGGAATAAATGTGCCACAGCTACGCTCGGGGTCGGTGATACTAGACTCCTGGAAAGATCACCGCGGGCTTTTTGACCGGGCGCTTTTATACATACTCCTGTTTGAAAACATGAACCCAGCACGTGGTTGTTGGTCATGGATGAAACATGGATCGATGTTTGGTTCTGCTGCTGGGTTTAAACACGTCAGTTTAAGGCGTCTCAAACAGGAGATGCAGCTTTATTCTCTGAGCCACAAAAGAACAAAAGAACAGGTATAATCTGCATTTCTGGCTGCGCTGGGCCTCTGAACTTCCTCTGATGGAAAGGTGGGTGTGATTGGTGTTTTCACACTTGGCTCCCTGATTGCAGGGACAGATGGGTGGAGCTAGCAGCCTGTCCTCCAGAGGAGAGTCAGACTGAGGATGGTGAAGGGCGTCGTTGAGGTTTGTCGAGTAGAAAAATTAATCCAGAGTGATCCGTTTAAGGAGGAGAGGATGGAAATGTAATGTTTGATTAGTGGAGTCGGACTCAGGTGAGGACAGGATGAAGGATTTCTTTGGGGAGTCGTCCTCTTCAGAACCAAGTCGTTCATGAAGTTATTGGAGATCTTATTTTTCTTTGATTTGCTTTTTCTCTGCGTGTTTTGAAGACAGTGGCACGCGTCTCCCAATCAGGATTTTATGTCTTTAATTCCACGCTTTCCGATCGTATTTTGGATCCTTTTGAAGTTCGTTCCTCCTGGAGATTTTCCACCTTTTTCACTTTGACTTTCTCCTTTATTTGTGAAATATTTGTGCTGCACTGTGAGAATGCCAGGAGGGATTTTATGGTGGATAATTTTGTTTTTAATCACTCATACCTGGAGATGTTCAGGATTATAACCTGCTGTTTCTGTGTTTCTTTGTGCTGCACCGAAGGTTTAAATGAACATAAATATGTAAAGACTGTGATTGGTTCTTTGAAAGGAGGTCATTACAGCGATCAGACTCGTGTAAGAGCTGCTGAGTTAATAATCTGCATCATAGTTAGTGATGTGTGTGATGTCATCACAGCCCATTACAGCACCTCGGTCACTCCCGCTGCTCGTGCAGGTTCTTTTTCTGGTTGTAACCTGGTGCAGTGTGCAGGTTAGCGCGGTGCTGAAGCCACGACTGGAGCGGCGTGTCGGTACAGAAGCGCAGAGATCGGCAGAGACAGTTTGAAAACTTCTGGTTCTGACTTGTTCTCTTCCTGTGTCAGGGCTGAGGTGGCGCTGTGTGACACTACCAGCAGCACGTGAAGCCTCTGACGGTGTGCTAGCGCCTGAGGGCCCTGGCCTCACTGCAGTCTTGACTCAGAAACGACCTCGGTGTCGGTGCAGGCGAAGGAGAAGACGCAGCTGAAACAGGAAACACCCACACCGCTGAGTTTCATCTTTTCAGGCTTACAGACATCAGAGAGCCCAAACCACAGCTGCTCGCTTCTGATAGTATAAATATGTCTGTAAGCTGACCTTTAACCTGCAGGGCACCTACCTGGAAGTGTAATAAATGAAGCTTTTAAATGTGTAAGAGCGGCTCCACAGCGTAGTGGTTTAACCATTTCTAACAAGCGAACATCCCGGGAGGAGATGTTGTTGATTATTGGCTGGTTTAGTTGTTTTTCTAATGAAAACAGTTTAAAATCTGCATGTAAAACAAACACTCGTTATTGATTTTGTGGTCATTGATATCCAAACGTCCAAAATGTTTTTGCTCGACCAAAACCAGCGATGTCTGTTTACTCAGGCGTGTTTTCAAATACTGATTTCTTTGTGTTTGCTAATATTTCTGCTGGAAGGTTCAAGCATGATTGTGAAGTGTGTGTCACCTGCCTCAAATCTAGTAAACAACCTGAACAGGTGATACACTCTCCAGGTGCTCCGGCTTCCTCCCACAGTCCAAACACATGCAGTTAGTGGGGACGGGTTAACTGGTAACTCTAAAGCAGGGGTCCCCAATCCCAGTCCACAAGGGCCGGAGTCCTGCAGGTTTTAGATCTCACACCTGAATCACATGATTAGGTCATCATCAGGCCTCTGGAGAACTTCAGGACATGTTGAGGAGTCGTTTAGCCTTTAAATCAGCTGTGATGGATCAAGGACACGTCTAAACCCTGCAGGGACACCGGCCCTCGAGGCCTGGGACTGGGGACCCCTGCTCTAAAGTGCCCGTGTGTGTGTGTGTGTGTGTGTGTGTGTGTGTGTGTTAGCCCTGTGACAGACTGGTGAGAGGATGGATGGAGGTAATAAACTGTTTTATTTTTCTTCTTGTTTAGGCACAAATTCGGTGGATGAACAAGGAAACACGGTAAGTTTTGCTGTCACACACATACACACACACACTCACACACACACACACACTTCGTGCTCATGCTTTAAGGCGACGGTGTTTGATTGTGAAGTCACCTGTTCAGATTCAAATCAGGTATCTGGCGCGTGAGGAGCACACTTAGCAGCTCGCTGCGTGATGGAGGGCTGAGAGGTGTCGCTGTGGGACAGGAAGCCGCACACTTATCTCACCTTTTGTCCGCTTTCATACTGTAACGGGATTGAGCAGCTCAGGGTCCTCACGCAGTAACGACCTGCACTTCCAGCCAGACGGTGATCCAGATGTTCAGCAGGCTGCGAGAGCAGCATCAGCATTTTAAACATGTGCATCTGTCGCCTTCACATTACACATGTTTGTGTTCAGATAAGCAGCCGTTCCAGAGCAGAAGCTTTGCTTTGTTCGGGTAATACGATCGTCCCCCCCCAGCTGAGAGACAAGTCAGTGTTTCTGTGGTTTACTGATGGAAACAGATGTTTGTTAGCATCTGGAGACATCAGCAGTGTCAGTGTGTGACACACCTGAGCTGATGTGATTTTGAAAGTAATAACAGCTTGGATCAAGCTGTCAGATTAGAGGGGGGGTGGGGGGGTTTGGCCTGAGCTTTGCGGTTTCCTGTGATGCTGGTCTTTAGGGACAGGATCTTTGTTGGAGGTGTTGATGGCCACTTCAAAGGGCACACTTCAGTCTCATTAGGATCCTTTTGTTGGTGACAAAGAGGTGAGCGTGTCGTTTGCTCGCTGTGTATTTGAAGCTCGGGAACAGAAGAGCCGGCGGCGGACGTCAGCGTCAGAGAAAAGGACGTCAGACTGAAGCCTGCAGTAACTTCAGTTGACTCATAAACCTGCTCTGCACTTCATTACTGCACACTTGCAGCTTTCTAAAGTGTCCTTTCACAGACAGATGTCCTCGAGCTTTGAATTGAATCAGGGTGTAGATTTGGTTTTGGCGTTGGTGGGGACGGATGAGTCAACCACCGAACCCTGTCTCTGTTTCTTCTTCCTTTTTGTCTTTGCTTCTTGATAAAAAAAGAACTACACTTGCCTACATGTGCTATTCTACCTGCTTTTAAACCATTTAAAATTACAATTCATAGTTTTATATGTGAATTAAATAATGTTACTATTAAAAAAATGACTAAAGTATTTCAGGCTTTAGTTCACTTCAGACATAATCCACATAAATCAGGTATCATACAAAAATAAAAATAGCTTCATATACAGTCATGACAATAAACAAATCTGACTTTAAGGACTTAACAGCATTAGTTCAGTTATAGTGCACGACCATCTCTGACACATCAGCACTAAGGCAACACTCAATGACCTGCTGGGTTTGTCCATAAAACGACTCGTCTAAGACGACCACAGAGTAACAGATCTCTCAGCAACAGTTTAGGCACAATACAAACATGACTGATGAGTCACACATCAGTCATGTTTGAGTGCATTTTTAAAACAATTTGTGCAAACTGCACTACAAGGTGGATATTTGCAAAATCATGATGATATTTTGTCTCAGAAATGAACCCTGTGAATATGTCAGCACCATTAGGATGAAATTATTGTGTCACCAACATTTTAATGTTAGACATATAATGTTAACAGCCTCTGTAAACTAATATCCTGCTGCTCGAGGCTCCGTTTTCTCTGACAGTTTCAATCAAAATTAGAAATGCTGCTCTGAGACTGAGAGAACCAATAGTGGCCGAAGCCGAGCACAGCCTTTAATGTTATTGTGACACATTTTATGAGTGAACTTGACTTTAAGTGAGTTACAAGTTTCTTTGAAACACTCTCTTATATCCAGCTTCTTCCTCTTTGCTGCCCTCCTCTCCTCCTCACAGCGCAGGCTTGCTGCTGCTAAAACTAAACAGAGCTGCCAATCACATTAGCCATATGTGTCACATGACTAGGACTCCAGTCGAGGACGTAATTTAACTCTTTCTGCGCCGCTGGGTGGACGAGACGCTGACAGATCGTTTTTCTTTTCTTTCTGTCAGGTTTGTTTTTCTTTACTCGAAGAGATCAAATTATTGGTGGGACGTGTCCCTTCTGTCCACGCCAACTCTGCGCCCTTGAATTTAAATGAAAAGCAAACACGGGGGGGGGGGTTGTTCTGGTGCAAAGCTGGGTTTGATTAGTGGGTCGGGCCGGTCGTCTGAGACAGCTCGGTAACAGACGAGCAGAGAGTGATGGACACCTGAAGCACATGCTTTATGCGCGTCGTGCTTCATCTCCGTGTGAATCCTCCACCTCAGGATCAGCTACGATCCAAACTGGAAGGGAGGAAACTGGTGTTTCATTTTTTTACCCTGATTATGGATTTTACTGTATTAGAAATCGTACGTTTAGTAATTCAAAACCTGACCGTGCGAGCTTTAACTGACAGGATGTGAACCGACCGTCTGGTCAGGTAGGATAGTTTGAGTTTGGCTGTGATGAGACGAGGTGTGGATGTGGGAAGGATGAGCTCTCGTTGTCCCGGCACGGGAGGATTTCTCTCTTCAAAGGGCACACTTATCTCACCTGACTTCCTGTCAGGAGCTCCAATCAGACGGCACACTTCTCATGTCGTCGTGACGCCCGTCTTCTGTCTGCGCTAACAAAAGCCACACTTACCCCAACTCCTCATCCTCAAACTGTCGTCTTCAGGGCATTTAACGGCGGCGTGTGCCGGCGCTCGGAGAGGTGTTTATGCAGAAAACACTTCCCAGAAAGTGTGTGTGTGTGTGTGTGTGTGTGTGGCTTAGTGTTTCTGCACAGTGTGGAGAAACACTCCGTGCCTGAGAAACACAGGCACGGAGAAAAGCTGTCGTACCATAGGCACGAGTGTGTTTCAGCTGCTCTTTAGTCATAAAGTTTTAATTATTTTCCTCAGTTTGAAGTTTGATCTCCCTGCTGTTTGAAGCCACGGGTGTAATTCATCTCGAAACGTCATGAAATGAACGATCACTTCACTGTTTAGACGTTTTTACCACCTTGCCACACACACACACACTTCCCAGAAAGTGTGTGTGTGGCAAGGTGTTTCTGTACATGTGCACCAGCGGCACCGCCCTTTGGTTACACCCTCAGGTTTGCCTCTTTCATCTGGTTAAAGCCAAAGAAAATCCCTGATGGGCAACTTTGGGGTTTTTTTTTGGCAACTAATGCGTCCATGACTTCTTCATGGACTTCTAATGCGTCATGACAGGACTTCTTCTGTGTTCTAAACGCCCAAATCAGTCCGTGCATGCTTACATTGCTCCGCCCATCAAACGTCACCTGCACGAATATATCGCCTATCATCGTTTATTGGACTGATGAATATCTGCTGGAGAAATGTTAGATATCGCCCAACTTTACCATGAAACCCAGCACAAAGCGCCCTGGTGCTGCTCGGCGGCGTTGGTGCACATGGAGTAACGTGGAGGCCCCGTTAATGTGTGAGAGTAAATCTGTGCATCTAAAATACTCTTAAACCAGAGCGCCGGCTGTTTGAGCAGCGTGGGGAAACCAGCTGCTGACCGCGGCTCACGCTGACACGCACACGTTTGTTTTTAGGGCTTTCGTGGACGTCCGTGTGGTTTGTCTGCATGCGAGGTCTCACACTTGAGCCTGTGGGGACCCTCTGCTGTTATTTAGCGCTGCGGTCAGTATGATGTAAATGTTCTAAAATCAGCGCCGTTTGGTTTCTTCTGAAGCGCCGCGAGGACACGGGAACCGCAGGCCGGCCTCTTTTCCGTGCTGCACCGTAAGGACCGCTGTCTCGCATTAAAGCCTCCGGCTGTATCCTGCCAGCAGGCGGGCCGGACCACTTCAAAGCCGAGGCACACTTCTCACGCCTTCCTGCTAGCCGGCCCCCCTCGTGAGGTCACATGACCCGGCTGTCAGGAGGAGAAACCCTTCAGAGGACGCGCTTTGAACAGATTTACACGTTACGGTCGGCTCGGCGGCCGTCGCCTGCCGGAGCTCTCAGACAGCTTTGGGAGAAGTGGCGAGCTCCGAGGCTTTTTCCAGGAACAGCGGCGTTCCTGAAGACATTTACAGAACAAGCTGTTGGCCTGTTACCGGGTCTGGCACGCTGTGGAAGGATTTTCTTTTATTGGGTGTCTGTGTGGAGTTATTTGTGTTTGAGGGCTCTCTGTTGCCAGCGCGACACGTTTAAATGATGACTCACGTCCGGCCGGTGGTCTCCGTTGGCCGGCTCAGATTCTGGGATGTTTTTGTACTTTCTGTCCTCGACACGTCGAGTTTGGGGAGTGTGGGAACCCGTCCCGCTCTCCCAGGCTGCTCTGCAGTCGCACCGAGGTGTCGATGAGGGTTTAACGGCCTCTTCCTCGCCTCTGCGCTGACATCGCTTCACCCCCGCACGAGAGCATCTGCACGCCTCTAATTCGCCAGTTTCTCCTCTCTGTAAAAAGAAAAGCGCTTCACCAGAGGAGCTTCGTGCACATCCACCCTTTTCTCACACGTCTGCACCATCACAATTACATCAAAATCATTAAAGAGTCGAATTAAAATAGCAAAGTGCATTTTTTCATCAGCTGGTGGGAATCTTGGAAATCTGTTTGAATATCAGGATTATTCCCAGGAAAACAGAAAAAGCTCTTAATATAAATAAAATAAGACGTTTAATTGTTATTTCATTTTTTCTTTATTCACTGATTAAACGTTGAAGGTGAGGACGGTTATTGATTTACCATCCCTGGAAAATCTTTCAAAGGTCGGAGATTTTCTTGTCTCATACGGATCAGTAATAAATTCCCATGAAGAGCCCACACGGTCATTCCTTTTTACTTTGCAGTAAAGTCTCGTGTCTCTAATCCCAGAGAGTTTATTTCCAGAATAAACTGCTAAAAGTCTTAAAGTGAGAAAAGTCAGAGTCAGCGACACGTACCTGTGGTCCAGTGTAGTAACTGCAGTGTCGCTGCATGTCCACCAGGGGGAGGCCTTCATCATCTTATCTTATATTTCTGTTTTATCTCTAAAAAGATTTTCTTAGTCCTTCTTAAAAGTTTTAAAAACAAATCTTTGTGTCGTTTTTACGCCCAGAAAAAGTCACGAAGCTGTAGATGAATCATAGAAGTCATATAATGTAATTGTACATTAAACCTGTGATACTGTTTTATTTTGTCCCGATAAATAAATGCATTTTATTGTATTTTATTCAGACTTTATTGAGCTTTTTGCTGTTTTGTTTATAAGTAAATCTCATTTGAATCAGCTGATCAGTACCTGTCTCACCTGAGGTCTGAGTCATGAACATAAGACATAATTCATCCCTTCAGCTTTTATTCTCTGCAGTGCATCAGCACACGTACGTAAGCAGACAGATGTGGAGCTGCATGCTGCTCTCACAGCTCTGATGAGCAGACGTGGTTGATGAGAGCACATTTGTAACCGCCTCCTTTCTGCTCCTCACAGATTCCAGACGAGTTCGACAAAGGTGAGTGTAAACTTTTATTCCTTTTCTCAGCTCGAGCTCACAAACTGTGTTCACTGCTCACAGCTGAGGCGCTCTCTGCTTTCTGTTTGAGTGATTGATCGCTCGGTGCCAACTGTTCTCACTGAGTTTGTTCCAATCATCCATATGCCCCATCACTCATCCCGCCCACCCCTGAGCTGCCTGTCAGCACAAATGCACACGTTTCCACCGAGCCACACAGACTACACCTCGCCTCCTCCATGAACCCGCTGCCTCCCCCCCCCACTCTGTACGTGGGCCTGAGGCTGAAGGTGTGAGTGTGGAGCTGCGTCCATTAGCTGAGCTGCAGTTCTGTGCAGCTGTAGCTTTACATGCATACAGATGACCAGCAGCAGGCTGGACCACCTTTGGCTTGTAGAAGTGGCCGTGCGTGGTCACAGTAACGGGCTGCAGGCTTTTGACGGGGGGGGCGGGGGGTGCTCCTCTGCACACCTCTTCATGCACGTCAGTCATTATTGATCAGATTTTATTGTCGAGTCGTGCAGAAAACTGAAGCCTTAATTTAAAGATGAAGTAATAAAGAAATCATCTCTCCTGACGTGTTTTCCAAGCTTTAGAAACAAAGACGACAAAGTTCATCTTATTAATATCTATAAAGATTAAACGCTTCCATGTGTGGCTCGTGTCAATCAAATAAGTGAATCTGTGAGCTGCATCATTTCTACATGCAGGAGGAAGATGATGTAAACAGAGTAACTCTTCATCCTTCTGACTTTCTGCTCTTCACATTGATCTGCTCTCTTTCTTAAAAAGCTATTCTGATTGCTTATTAAACCTAATAATCAGATGGTCAATATCTCTTCCTCCCGGGGGTCCAATCTGCCTCCTCCTCTCCTCCTCCTCTCCTCCAGTCCTTCCTTTCCAGCCTAAATCGCTCCCTGAGGTCCACTTTGTCCTCATCTGGCTGCAAACCTCCGTCTCTCCTCCCTCTGCGGGTGACGCCCCCTCTCTGCCCGTCCGTCTCCATCTGCGGTCGGCGGCTCGCGATGCTGCCGAGGCTGGAAGCGGGACAGACGGGAGAGAGGGAGGATGTGTGGATTGATCGATTGATTGATGAACAGAAGGACGAGGTTGGACTGAAGCTCAGGGACACTGAGTATTGATGAGTGGATTAGATCCGGGCTGATGTGACGCTCACAGCTGTTCACCACACACTCGTTTACAGTGTGGACAGCTCGCCACGCCACAGTTTCATCTTCTTAAACCAGCAGTTTGGCTCTTAAACTGTTTTTATACACAAAACTTTGGTTTTAATTCAAGTTTCTGTGCAGAAGGAAAGTTTTATAGAGGCAATAATCATTTTCCCTCCGTGTCCTCAGAACGGCGTCAGACATGAGAACAGAGTTTAGCGTCTCTACATAAAGCTGTTAATCTGCACGATTAAAGCACAAATCATTGTCAGATTTATATTCGATATTTTATCTATAGTGGAAAAAATAAGTAAATAAATAAATTAGAAGTTGTCTGTTTCATTTAAACAGGAAACTTCAAACCTTTTACAAACGTGAGCGACGCACAGATGCATCTAAATCCTCATCCGTGCACCAAAGCAAGAATAACGTGAAACAGAAGTCTGCAGGCTTCAAAGCTCAGTCGGCTTCAGCTTCAGCGCCGCCGTCGCCGTGTGAAACGAACCCGCGGCAGATGGACGCGGACAAAACGGATCTGCGTCACGTTTAAACTGCACACAGAAGGACTTTATTGCTCTTTTAATTAACACTGACTGTAAGGAGAAAACTGCTCATTGGTGTTTGCAGCCGGTTCGCTTCGTGAGTAGAAGTCGCTGCTGGCGCCCTCTGACAGCAGACCATCAGTTATGACAAACGCTGAAGAAGAGCCGACCTTCATCATTAGTTCTCACACGTGGTCTGAGGGGCTCTAAGTGTGTTCACAGCGAGGAGAAGAAGAAATGTCAGACTGGTGATGAGAGGTGGGCGTGCTGCACATCTCTAACGCCCCCCTGCACATTTCCCTTTCTGCACATCCTGACCTGCAGGACCTCAGGAACCAAATGATCCCTGATCAGCTTAGGGAGCAGCCGAAAAGTTCACCACCCCTCAGGGAGACGCGCCTCCACATCTTTCATCCTCCTCACTCCTCACTACCTTCCTCCTCCTCCTCCTCAGGGAGCAGCAGAAGGTGGGTGGGGCGACGGATGTGCGAATGAGACTTCTGGGACACGTTTGGCTGCAGAATCTGTTCGCGTGCCAAGTGGCGGCATTTGCGTCTGTGATGCTGAGGAGCGTCGGATACCATAGCAACCAGCATGTGACGCGCCTCACGCACACAATGAAAAGTTTTACCTTCAGAGCGACAGACTAGAAATCTCACGTCCTGCCACCTGTCCCACACTCTGAGCCTTCAACATTTACCCAGAATGCACTGTGAGTGGGCACATTGACGGCTCTGGATGTCTGCCGTTCGTACGTTGGTGGTCTTTCTGTGCACGCCGAGCCCTCCGTGGTGTTTGAACCTGACACGTCCGTACTGCGTCCTGCTGCCGCAGCATTAATAACCCCTCGCAGTGCAGCCCGGGGGCCTCGTGTCAACACATTGAAGAGGCCGCGGCGTGCCGTCGTTTGTCACCCGGAGAGAAAGCAAACGATTGATATCTGCGGAAGAGGAGGAGGTGGCGTTGTGCAGCAGATGCCCGTCCTCACCGTGGCTTTTGTTTAAGACTCCATGTCTCCACACCTCCCTCTTTAACTTCATCCCCTTACTCCTCTGTCCCTCTCTCTGTCGTCTTCATCCTACCTCCTCCTCCCCCACCTTTTTATTTCAGAAACAGTAAAAACTTCTCTGCTCTTAACGCTCAGATTCAGATTGTTTTCTCTGCTCTTGGATCTTTGTGAGGTCATAGAGACAGGGTCGTCTAAGGTGGTGCTAAAGCAGCTTGTTACAGAGCTGGAAACAGTAGAATAGGTCGTGTTTGGGGTGTGCTGCATGTTTCCAACTCGTAAACAATAAAAGAAAAGTGAAGAAAGGGAAAATATTCTCGTTTAGGAAGCGAAGCCGGTCACGTTGTGTACTCAGTCTTTGGCTGCATTTTGACAACTGAAACAAATTCCAGTGTAATCCAGTAAAATGTGGTTAACATCTCGGTGTTGCCTCGAACACCACCTTCCTCCTCTCAGTCGTAGAAACTGTCAGAAAGACAGATTCCTCCCCCATCACCACCTCCATCACCTCTCCTCGGCTCCATTAACATGAGAAAAGCCCAGATTAATCCCCCTCCCCTCTGTGGAGGATATCCCCACACACTGGCGTCCTAGATTTCCCTCTCTCACACACACACACACACACTTTTCCTGGTGTGTTTGGTGGGGCTCCCAGGGGAGAGGTTACTCAGCAGCCACGCTGCCTGCACGCGTAAACATCCTCTTCTTCAGCCTCGAGGATATTATTGCTCCTCTTTTATTTCATTACTCTCACACCATCTGTTTGCTAGGACCCCACAGCCTGTATGTAAAAGATGGACATACCTTCTCTGACATCACACACCACTTTCCCCCGTGTGTAATCGAGCTGTTGTCACAAATAATCTGAACACTCGCGTTTCTGCAGATGCTCACTGGATCATTGTGTGTCTTAGAGTTTGTTGTCTCTTTGTGGCCATTTCATGTTTTTGATTTTTGTTCTGTTGTTTCTGGGCTTCTTAGGATCGTAATGCAGGTGTTTTGGTCTCATTTTCTGTTTTTGGGGTAATTTCTTGTGTTTTCTGGTTATTTTGTCTGGACTTTTTTCTCGATTTTGTGGATATTTGTTGGCATTTTGTCTTTTTTTATGTCTGCAAATGTCATGCGTATATGAGTATACATCAAAACAGAAACCAGATTTAACCCTTTAAGACCTACCATAGAACCAAGTCCGCCTGAGCTTATATTATATGTTTACATGCTGTGGAGCCATTTTTGGGAGCATTTCAAGTTGCTATACATCAATACAACCATTACAGCCCAAATTTTAATAATATGTCTGCATTAAGTTCATAGTAATTACATAAATTGCAAAAAAGTGCAATAAACTACAACAAAATTGAAAATCGTTTTTGTTTTTTAACATATATTTCTAGTTAGAGAAATTTAAGAGGCTTATCCCTCAAAACTGTAAATACAAAAAAGTTGCACAAAATAGTTTCCCACCACAGGAAATTTATTTTGAGTGTCTTCATAGTTTTATTTTTGAAATACACCAATTTTTATATACTGCAGGAAAAACGAAAATAAATATTATAATGCAAATTTGCAAAAAAGCAGCATATGCATCAAAATAAACTATTTCCAGCAGTGCAATATGAGTCCTAAGCATCCCAGAAACCACACAGAAAGTCATAAAGTCAAAGATAACTTTTAAAAACACCAGTATAGGCTCATGAGGCCTTGATGGTAAAAAACGACATTTCTGCAAAATGACGTCACTTCCGGTTTCGGGCAGGTCATGGCGGACATGCGATAGTTCACGCTGATGGACGTAGGAAGTGTTACAAACAGCTGATCAGATCAGCAAAGCGCGTTTCTGGAATATTATGTCTTTGTTGCTGCAAGTGCTTTTTATGCAGTTTTTGCAAAACTATATGTGGAAGGAAACTGTGACCGAGGACAAGCTGATGGCAGAAGATGTAAGTACAACTCCTCCAGTTTCATATGCAAAAAAATAAGTTACCTAAGTAACTTATTACCTAACTTATCTCCCCTGCATGGTCATCTCCCTGTTTACTTCTGGACATCTTTAACTGAACTTTATTTACACAGCGCCAAATCACAACAACAGTCGCCTCAAGGTCTTTATATTGTAAGGTCGACCTACAATAACACATACAGAGAAAAACCCAACAATCATATGACCCCCTATGAGCAGCACTTTGGCGACAGTGGGAAGGAAAAACTCCCTTTTAACAGGAAGAAACCTCCAGCAGAACCAGGCTCAGGGAGGGGCGGGGCCATCTGCTGTGATTGGTTGGGGAGAGAGAAGGAAGACAGGATAAAGACATGCTGTGGAAGAAAGCTTCACGTGATGCAGCTGTTTTTAAGTTTGTGTGTCTGCAATTTTAAAACATCCAAATAAAATCCCAGAATTTGACTCAGCAGCCGTGTTGTTGGTGAATTAGTAATGATTGGATACAGTTACAGTATTTTATTATTTGGATAAAAGCAAACATGAAAGAATTACCAACATGTCATACACAGACAACAGTACAGGGGATCTAACCAGAACAAACTGAGCTAGCTTGATGTTTAAAATGAAGCTCCGATGGAAGAAGGACGTCTTTTCCAAAGTGATCCAGCCTCAAAATGTGGATATAAAAGGACGTGGTGGATTAGATGGTCGGCGAGGCAGGAATAAGATCAGAGGAGATCTGATATAAGCAGGAGCCATGTAGGGTGTTGCACATTATTTATAAATGTTCAAATAAATACCAGATTTTACTGGAAGCCAATTAAGGAAGCAAGAATCTGAGAGACGGTGAAAAGTAATCTACAGTAATCTAGACAGGATTACTAAAGTTCTTAAATGACAGTAAAGGTTTGTTTTTGCAGTGTTTGAGCTCAGACGGTGGTCAAAGTCAGCCAAGATGAGCCGTGATGTCAGCTCTAAGATAAATGTGATTGGCTCGTCAGCCTCTCTGCTGCTCTCAGGACCTGGACGCTGAAATGAGGCTGTAAACACCTTTAAATCTGCTGTAAAGTTTTAATGAGGACTGACTCACTGCTGGAGCTCGAGCGGAGTGATCCAGGTCTCCACAGGGTCTTTTATTTTGAAAACTGGATGCTCTAAGCTTGCTTTGTTTGCCTTCCCGTCCTCTTTTAAAAGATGTGTTGTTCTCGTTAATGGGAATGACGACCTCGTCTTCACGGAGTGGAACACGATGAGGAATCTCAGCTCCATCTTTGCTGTCCGTGTTTTGATGGACGGATGCTTGACCTTCTAATTTGGAGTCGTGCACTCTCTCCTTTGCTCCGCCCCTCTCTAATTATTAACCATATATACATGTACATATTTCCACACCGTGTGTGTCCACCTCCTCAGCGTGTCATCACATCAGGCAGATGGCTCCCTTGCTTCCTGCAATGAACTCTGGGGGACGGAGTCCCGCGGGAACACCGCGTGCGTCTCTCAGTGTTTAGAGGGAGATGAAGGATAGAGGTGTGCAGTAATGAGCCCACCACCCCATGGGAAATGGAGTCATTGTTATTTAGTAGCCATTAGCACGAAGACTCGGCATCGTCTCCCCCGATCACCACGCTGATAAAACCAATCAGCTCAGCTTTGAGTCTTATTCTGACCAATCAGATCTCCTCCTGCTACTCCGGTATTTGTTAAAGCTAAAAGTGAATTTAAAAATTGCCAAATTAATACAAGTACATACATAATCATCTCACGGAAATGTATGAAGAAGATCATGGATGCTGTGTTTTGCTGTTATTTACCAGGGTTTCCGTGGGAACCTCAATAAATAAAAATGAGAAAAAGATTAAAATAAAAAGATCTTAAACTGGTAGAAGGAAATCGCCCCCAACAGATCTTCCCCTCCGTATTAAATGGTCGTTTGCTTTTTGAGGAGATGACTTGAATATGTGATGTTTGCCGAGCTGTCAGACCTGCGGCGTCAGCGTCGGCTTGGCTTGGCTGGAAGTCCTCGCTGAGATCTTATCAGCTGTTTGCATCCCCTCAGGGAGTTGTAGTTTTCAGAAGCCATTAGAACTACAGCTGTGCTCACTTTCAGTCATCTGTCGGCTTTAAATGGGCTCTAAGCAGCTAACAGAGGAGTCCCGCCTCCTCTTTGATCATCTCCCTGCTCAGCTGTTGTGTCTTTGTGGCAGACGCCTCAGCATTTACTGCACCGTCAGCCTCCGTCACTTATGTAACTGAGCACTTTCCCCTTTTCTTTCAGACCCTCCGGTCGTCCAACAGTTACGAAGAACCTACAAATACTTTAAGGACTACAGACAGGTGAGTCCAGTCAGTCATGGAAACATTCAGAACAAACTTTCATGAGAGTCAAACAATTAAGATCTGATTAAAGTGAAGACCCAGCTTCAGTTCAGCCAGTTGAACTGTTGCATTACCTGTTTAGGACTTTTAGAGGCTCTCTGTGACCTCGTCTTTGTCTCTCGTTGATGATGTCAGATGATCATCGAGCCCACGAGCCCGAAGCTGCTCCCCGACCCTCTGAAGGAGCCGTACTACCAGCCTCCTTACACGCTGGTGCTGGAGCTCACAGACGTCCTGCTGCACCCGGAGTGGTCGGTACGTCTGCTTCTCCGAGAGCTTCACAGCCTTTGTCGATTATAAACGGTCCAATGGGAAGCTGGAGGGTAACACTGCAGCAATCCCACTGAAACTGAACAGAACTAAAAACTGTAAAAGTTAAATTGGTCAAGTTTTTCCAACTTCCTTCAGAACGTTATGAAGGTGAGGAATCAGCAGGCAGAAGAAGCATGCTGTCAGCCCTGCAGAGGTGTGAACGGAGCAAAGCAGCAACGTGGTGTATTTGATCCTTTACAACCAGCCCCACAGATTATAATCAGTCTATTACAGATACCCCTGATCCCAGCACCTTATCTGTATAAAGTAGACTTGGAGTCAAGACCGCCTAAACCAAGACAATACCAAGACCAGAGGGTATCGAGACCAAAACAGACCAAAACAGACCAAGATGAGACCAAAACAGACCAAAACAGACCAAAACAGACCAAAACAGACCAAGATGAGACCAAAATAGACCAAAACAGACCGCTGCAGCCAGATGCTGCTTCGTTTACGGGTTTCAGGCATATTTATGTGTTTTTCCGATGCACTCGCATCACATCCAGGTCTTTATGTCTTTAAGACATTCCTGCAGTTTAACTCATTGGTGTGTGTTATCTGGCTTCATGCACAGATAGAGCTGGGTGTCATCTGCATAGCAGTGTAAATGTATGCTATGCTATCTGATGGAGTCTAAAAGACACGATGATGGTTTGGAGGAAGTTTACTCAGAAAGATCTGAACTGGAGATGAAGAATAAATAAATATCAATGGTACTGAGAGTAGCTGTAGATGATGTTTTCTGATGAGGCTGCAGAGAAGCTGCAGAGAAGCTGCAGAGAAGCTGCAGAGAAGCTGCAGAGAAGCTGCAGAGAAGCTGCAGAGAAGCTGCAGAGAAGCTGCAGAGAAGCTGCAGAGAAGCTGCAGAGAAGCTGCAGAGAAGCTGCAGAGAAGCGTGTAAGACTGCAACTCTGGATCGTCACGTTTTGGAGGGTTTAATAAATTTAGCCAGATTTCTAGAAAGGAGACCTGCTGCAGCCAAAACGGGACGGATGTTGTCCCTGTGACAGACCTGCGACCTGGCCAGGGTGTGCCCCGCCTCCCACCCTGAGACAGCTGGGATAGGCTCCTCCCCCTGTGACCTTGAGTTACATAAACGGAAGAGAATGGATATTAATTGTTTGGCCAAATAGTGTGTCAGGAGATGAGCTCCATTAGTTTGAGAGTTAGAGCTGTGGTGCGTAGCTTCCTGCTCCTCACCTGCTGTTTTTCAGAAAGCTGCTGCTTGTGTTTGGCCTCTTATTGTCCTCGTTTCCTGTCCTCGTCCCCTTAAACTTGAAGCACACAAAGAGCTGCAGTGAACTCCTGAAGACTGAATAATCCTGAACTGTAACAAACAGGTTACAGTTCAGGAGGGACAGGTGGAGGATGTGCTGGAGGCGTGTCCACCACCTGTCCGCTCGTCTCAGTGTCTTTTCACTCGTGTAAAACAGGCCTCTTACCTGACAGGTGCGCAGCAGCCAACACCTGCTGGACCGTGTCAGCCTTCCTTCCTGTTACACACACACACACACACACACACACACACACACACACACACACACACACACACACACACACAAACAAACAGGTGATAATGGGACAAAGCTTGTTTTATCTGTTTAACTCAAAGCAGCCGAGCGACGAGGTCACGACCTCTGAGCGTGCCCAGACAGCGGCTGTCAGATCTCCTTCCTGCAGCTGTCGGCGCCTCACGCGTTCATACTTTTGCAAAACGATTCATGTAAACTTTATTAACGACTCTTTTCTGGTCTCACAGACTCTGTGTTGTATTCTTAACATATGTGATAAAACTTTATTACGATAAACACAAACAAACTGCTCGCATCCACCAAAGTGCAGAAGAAGCTGCAGGACTGCAGCAGCTGGAAACCCTACGCAGCTGTTCAGATGTATTTGAACAGCTGCTCTTTCTCTCTGCAGCTGGCAACAGGTTGGCGCTTTAAGAAACGTCCGGGCATCAATTACCTGTTCCAGCAGGTGGCGCCGCTCTACGAGATCGTCGTCTTCACCGCAGAGACCAGCATGGTGAGCGTTTCAGCAGCTGCTCTCCTGCTGTTCCCACACGGGCCTCTTTAATGGGATCGTACCACTTTGAACTTACGTGGGGGGAGAGGAGCGTGTTTCTGTCTTATTCACTAATCTGAGGCGTGACGACACATTAAATCAGCTGTTTGCATCCGTGCTTTGTGCTTCCTCTCGTGTGCAGACGGCGTATCCTCTGATCGACAGCATCGACCCTCAGGGTTTCGTCATGTACTGTCTCTTCAGAGACGCAACACGTTACGTGGAGGGACATCATATCAAGGTGTGTGTGTGTGTGTGTGTGTGTGTGTGTGTGTGTGTGTGTGTTAGGACTTAAAGGACACTAACATACATTTAAAGGTGTTTTTGCTCTTGAATAATCTCATGTTTCACATCAGTTTGTATTTGTGGCTCAAAAAATCCTAAATTTTTTTACACATTTAATAATAAAAAGTTTTAGATTCAGTTAAAGACGTGTTCAGCTCGTGTTAGAGAACTTTATTCGTGTGTTAAACGATTTTTAGTGCTGATTTCTGGATGGATGTAAATTTTAAAACGAGACCGCGCCCCCTCTGTGAAGGGCGGGGCGTGACGAGTTTAACTAAAATCATCCCAAAGCATCTCGTTCGCTTCTCAAGTCGACTGTTAACAGTGAAACACGTACAACTAACATAGTGTTTGTTCATTTTGTCTTCCTTCATTAATTCAAACGCTGAGGTGTGCGTGCTCTCTGTGTAGTTTATGTTGACTGGTTCTCATAGAGCTGCTCTGCTGCAGGTCAGGGTGCTGCTCCTTTACTTTCTGATCCCCGTTACCTGCAGCAGTGAAACACACTCCAACGATGCCTCCTGTCGTTGGTGTTATCATGTTATCAGTGTCGGGGTAAACACTGATAACATTTACGTTAGCCGTCAGTGCCTCGGCACATGTTTGCGGACCAAAGAAAGTTTTTTAAACCCAGTTTTATTGTGTTTTTGCTCCGTGTAATAAAAGCGTCTCTGCAAATGAGCCTCTGCTGACAGTCGTCTCATTGGACACTTTAGTGTTCAAGTAGAGAAACAAACAAGGAAACACAAATATTTCCAAAATTGTAGTGTTTTGTTTGTTTGTTTGTTTGTTTGTTTGTTTTGTAAATTTTAAATATTGTATAACAAAACAAAACGTGAACACATTTTTTTCCTCCCCCTTAACTAACTGAAGCCTTGAAGCACCAAATAAACCCATCGGTCGTCTCCGTCACACGTGGCAGCAGTGCTGCTGTCATCGTGGTCGACATGAGTGACTCTGACACAGCCTCAGCAGGTTTGTGCTCTTTGCTCGTGTCGCTTCATATTCAGTCGTTTAAAGAACTTATTTCAACATCGGACTCAACAACAAACAAATCCTCCGAACACAAAGAGTCACTTCGAGGGTCAAACTGAGTTATATTTCTTCACATCAATATAGTTTTTTACGACACTGTGGTGGCGTCTGCGATTTTCTGCTGTAATGGTGGCAGAGAGGGACGGTCAGGAGGGCCAGCTCTGTCCTGGACTGTCCGCTGAGGTCCGTCGACCAGGTTGGGGAGGAGAGGACATCACTCCATCACCTCCCACCCCTGCAGGAGACTGAACAGCAGCTCGTTCAGCAGCAGGAAGGAGGTCGTTCTTACTGCAGCACGACTCTATGATGCAGCTTTTGGTCGTCTTACTCACAGCCTGTTTGTTTACCGTACATTTCATACAAATCTCTGTACAATAATCTCAATTTTTCTTATCTTTATAGGACCACCTTTATTTTCCCGTGCTGTAAGAGCTCTGTAACCGAGACTTATCTGTGGGATAATAAAGGTTTATTCTATTCTAGGGGTGACGTGGGCCACGAGTTTGAGACGATCACAGTAACAGACTGAACCAATTAAATAATTCAGTATATTACACAGTTAACAAATGGCTCAATTATAAATACACTGAAACACGTTTTCTGAGCGGACAGTTAACAATATCTGCTCTATGCACACAACAAAGAAGCATTCGTGCTGCTCTGTTTGCAGTTTCTCCTCTGTTGCACCATCAGACCAAACTAATCGATGATCCTCTACTGCTGCCTGATCAGGTTTGGTGCCCAAACTTTTACTTTCCAGCTACTTCTGGAAGATAAAGCCGTGAGCAGGAAGTTTACGTTTCTAAACTCTGTTCCAGCAGCTCGGCGCTGCGTCGCCCCCCGTGTCCTCTCCATGTTCGCCTTCTGCTGCACAAATTGATTTCTCCTCCTCCCCTCGCTCTCCCTCTCAGGCCTCATTAACCTTCTGCTTCCTTTCTCCCCTCTTCCTCTTATGTCACCTCCCTTTCACCCTCCCTCACCCCACTTTCTTCCTCCTCCTTCTGTCTCCCTCCAACTGCCATCTCTGTGCATTAAAGAGCTGGGTGGAGGCTGGAAGGAGCTGGTTTAACCTACTTCCCAGAGCAAAGACACACTTTACCAGCTCATCTCCATAACGCCAAGACAGGCTGAATGCAACAGATGCTGAGAGAGAGTTAAAGTGCTGAGGAAGAGAAAGTTATTAAGTCCTGTGAAATAAACAGTTGTTCAACGATGCCTGAGGCTGTGCTTTTAGCAGCCGTGGACGAGTTTGATCCAAACAAACACCATCAGGCTTCAAACAGACGTCAGAGTCTCAATCTGAAGGTTTCTTTCCTGTAACTGGAGAAAACTTCAAAAAATGCATTTTGGCTAATTTTCCGGTTTTGTTTCCCGTTTTTTCCGAGTCCCTCAGATTTATTTAGAAATATTTAGCACCGATCAGTCTTGGATGCTCTTTCGTTTGTCAGTTGGATTGTGAGGTTTCTTCCTGTTAAAAGGGTTTTTTTCTTCCCACTGTCGCCAAGTGCTTGCTCCACACGGATCATCTGACTGTTGGGGTTCTCTTTGTGTCATTAAGGATATTTACCCGACAATAACGAGCACCTTGGCGGTGCTTTTTAAATAAAAATGTAATTATATTTGTGCGTCGCCTACATTAGTTATTATTTTAGCTTTTTTCTTATTCGGCACCTAAAAACGAGCAAAGCTGCTCATTGGACGCTCGAGCGCTGAGTTGGAAAAACAATGGTCGTCTTTTTATTTCAGAGTATAATCTGGTTTGTGGCGAACGTTCGTGTAATGAGGCAGACTGATCCTGTTCTACCAGCTGTTTGATTCTTCACTGTCTGATATTCCTTCAGGAATATTAAACTAACACCACAATGAGATAATTACCTCAGCGTTAACCCTTCCTCTGCTATTGTTGGCTGGCCTGCATCCGAGCGTCGGCTGCTGGCCTGAAGTGGATCAGACGTCTTATTGTTTGTCGGCTGCTGCCGGATAAGAAACGCAACAGTTGGATTAACTTCGTTATTTTGAAATCATTCATTTTAAGCCCGATGTTTAGTTTATTTATGCAAAACCCCAAATCAGGAGGTCTGCAGACACTAAAACACTGAAGGGATCCCAGCTCGTGTATCGGTGCACGCGTCTCACTCTAACAATGACCTTAATCTGTTATAACAAACTCAGAACACATTTAACATTAATATAAAATAAAGTTCACTCATCAACTCAGAAAATATCCCAGTGAAACCACAAAGAGCTGCTCAGAGTAACGTCTTTAAGCACAGAGTTAAATAATAAACTTTTTGAATTTCAAGGATATTTTATTGTTTCAGTAAATATTTAATCAGCCAGTCACATGTAGACTCAACAAGTTTTTATGGACCAGCCCCTACAGTGCAATAAGCAACACAGTTCAAAAGAATAAATACAGTTTAAAAAGGCAGTAATGAACTGCAACAGTAGTTATGGTTAAAGTACATGTAGAGCCTCTAACCACGCCCAGGAAGACCTGCTGAAGTTCAGACTGAGCACCAGAATGGGAAAGAAATGTGACTTTAGTGACTTTGAACACGGCACGGTGCAGAAACTAACCTGCTGGGATTTTTCCACCAACCATCTGAGTTTACAGAAAATGTCCTACGAGCAGGAGTTCTCTGCGAGAGGAGAATGGACACGATGAGCGTCTCTCCTGTCGAGACGACGGCTCACAGACTCACCAAAACTGGGCAGCAGAAGACTGGAAAGTGACTAAACACCATGAAAGCATGGGTCCATCGTGCCTGTGTCACCAGTTCAGGCTGCTGGTGTGATGGTGTCGGGGTTATTTCCTTGGTTTTCTCTCCTCAGTCCTGAGTGGCTGCAGAATAAATCCCCACGTTACAAACTCGGATCATCAAACTGGTTTCTTGACCGTGACGTTCACTCAAACATCCACAGTCACTTAATCAAACAGTCGTTTTTTATCATGTAGTGGAATGGGAGGTCACAGACGTGCAGCAGCTGTGTGACGCTGTCATGTTATATCATATTGGCCCCACTGTCACAGACTGCATGCTGGTCCATCAATAGCAGGACAAGCAAACTGATGCATCTGCAACGACTGCAGTGCTGCAAGACATCAGAGGGAGAAGATGCTGGAGAGGAGCCGCCCAGCTCGAAATGACCCAAATAAATGTTTTGGTCTTTTTCAAGGCCATGCAGTGGGCGGAGTCAGGCTCTGATATGATTGGGATAAGTAGACTCTCACTGTCAGCTTGCAGTACAGCACATAATACATTTACCTGAACTGTATTTGTGAGTGTGCAGCGTTTCGTAGCACTTCACCGACTCTGCTGCCCGAGAACATGAGCCGAGGGCCTCGCAGGAGGGAGTCACGCTGGTGTTTGAGCTTCTGTGACGGCAAAGTTTCCTCTGCTGGACGCCGCACAGCAGTAGATGTCATTCCTATTTCTAATCTCCCAACGGAGAGGGCCGCCACAGATGGCGCCTGCCAATAACATCGCACGGCAGATTTGACGAGAGGAATTTTTATACAAAGACGGAGACGTGCGGTGCTGGGGAAGTTGTCGGGGCGCGACCTTTCATTGATGTAACTGTGTGTGTGTGTGTGTGTGTGTGTGTGTGTGTGTGTGTGTGTGTGTGTGTGAGACTGCAGGCCCGGAGAGTTAACCCCCCACCTGGAGCAAACTCCTGCTTTAGTCCAGCTGCCGTTCTAGAGTGAAGCCAATGTTTCACAGTTTGAGTCGACGAGTATTCAAACATTCAACATGACAGCTTCAGACGGCTTTTATTGGTCACATGGCATCATAAGACCGTCGTTGTCAGACGTCCATGTTGCTCTATTGCATCTTCTCTACGTCACTTACATTTATGTCATTATTCATGTACCTGAAACGAAGACAAAATGCACAAACAACATGTGGAGGAGGGGAAGGAGCAGCCAGGTGTCGACTATCAAATGCTCTGATTAACTGATCGTCTGAAAGATCAAGCTTCCCTGTAAAAGCAGAGGTTTGGGCAGTTTGCAGGTCTGCAACCAGCAGTGATCTTAGAGGAGCGTCTGCTGAGGGAGGGCTACAAGGCCATTTCCTTAACTGAGGTTTACGAAGGCTGAATACAGATTGACAGACCACGTGACTTTCGCGCATTGCATGCTGGGAACTCGTGGCAAAACAATCCAAGTACTGCATCAAATGCAAGCATTTGCAGCAAAACGTTCATTCTCCGGTTCCAAAACCTTCTTGCTTTTTCTTTGCCCCCCAAAAAAGTTCTGTACAAAACGAAGGAGAACAATGCCGGACCGTACAAAGACAGACTTGATGAAAAGTCAAAGAAAAGACACGAGGAAAAAATCAAAGGAGTGAAAGGGTTAGACCCTTACGAGCACACAGAGTGGACAAAAGACGTTAGCGTGCTGCCAACTTTCACCACGCTCATATTTATAATCATACGGTTCTTGGAGTGAGTGCATACACTCATGAAGTTCAGTAACTTCAGGTCACTGCAACAAGCCCAGGTACAGTTTACCGACGGATGGGTACAGGACCGTGAAATGCACCGTGTAGAACGAAAGACCATCGTACGTATCATAAGTTTACCAGTCTCACAAATCGTCTTCATAGATACACATTCGTTAACCGTTTATTAATAGGACCTTTGAGCTCAACGGTAATTAATTAGTAGTGGAAATAATTTCTGGTTCATCACAGAAATGTAGCAGTGACAATAATATTGTATGCTGTAATCGTACTGGGCAATTAGTGATACAAAACAACTGTTTTATCCTGTGAATAAAAGTATATGTTTTTGTCAATGTACCAGGGTAATAACAGAAGCGAAACACAATATTGTGTCAGGACAATTCACTATTTATGCACAATAAACAAAGGAGCATAGCGCGACAATTTCTGTTCAGCGCCAGACTTGCTTGTAACCTATAATCACCAATTATGTTCAGAAAAATGACGTATTAACTACAACAGCAGACTGACCTTTGTGGAAATGTTTGGAGCAGACTAACCTGTGAGCTGGATGTTCTGGGACGTTATATTTGGTCTTTGAATGGCTGTAATCCAGGCCATGCGTCGCCTCTTTGTTACTATGGAAACACGGCTGAACAATTTCTCTTCAACAACGTAATCCGATAACAACGACCTCTTTACCGTCGGCTTCCCGTGGCTGTCATGTGACCGGCTATTGCAGTTAATAACACAACAGCTTCTTGACAGTTTGTTTCTTTTTATCGCTGTGTAACTGTTTTCATGTGAAAGCCTGCGTGAGCTAGTACCTCTTGCCACGAGTTCCCAGAATTCTTTGCGGTTTTACCCCTGAATGACGTCACATTTTCAATCTCTATAAACCACTTCTGGAACAGCATCCTTCAAATGGACGATACCAATGTGGAGAAGTTTGTCCTCAACTGCAGAGATCCTGAAGTCCAGACTGCTCAGCCTGCTGACACCTTCAGAGAGCTGTGCTCAGATCCATCGTTCAAATCTCAATGAAGCAATGCTGGAAAGAAGAGCAAAATTCCTCCACAATGGCATAAAAGACTGAGAAGGTCCGATTCTTCAGTGGCAGCTTGATTCCTTCACACAAACACAACGTGAAGGAGGACGGCGGCCTTCTTTCATCAGCTGTGAGGACGTGGAGGATGGTTGGGCCACAGACAGACTCCCTCTCCATCTGCCTCACTCACGTCGGGTATTCATTTCTTGTGGGGACATCTAATTGAAATAATGCTTCCCCCCGCCCTTTACCCTAACCATCAAAGTGAATGTCTAAACCTGACCATAACCCAGCTGTAACCATGACGCTAAAACACATCCTGAGTCTGGAAAATACCTTCAGACTCGTGAGCATTTTGGTTCCCACAAGTATAGTAAACTTCCAATTTTTGGTCCCTACAAAGACATGAATACACACACACACACACACACACACACACACACACACACACACACACACACACACACACACACACCTCGTGCCTATGGTACGACAGCTTTTCTCCGTGCCCCTGGTACACTGCGCAGAACAACCTTGCCCCACACACACACACACACACACACACACACACACACACACACACACACACACACACACACACACACACACACCTCGTGCCTATGGTACGACAACTTTTCTCCGTGCCCCTGGTACACTGCGCAGAACAACCTTGCCCCACACACACACACACACACTCCTCGTGCCTATGGTACGACAGCTTTTCTCCGTGCCCCTGGTACACTGCACAGAAACACTAAGCCACACACACACACACACACACACAGATCAGCTGGGGCTAGCAAGTGTTACCTTGAGGGTCATTAAAGTAATGGAGTCTCTTATTTGAATGAACGATCACCAGTGTCAGCTTTAGTCGGGCTGCAGTGATGGAGGAGGCGTTTATCTCATCAGTCATCGAACTAGTGATTTTATCTGCAGCAGGAGAGTAAACGTGTGTGTGTGTGTGTGTGTGTGTGTGTGTGTGTGTGTGTGTGTCTCTCTTTCAGGACGTGTCGTGTCTGAACCGCGACAGCAGTAAGGTCATCGTGGTCGACTGTAAGCGGGAGGCGTTCAGCCTGCAGCCTTTCAACGGTCTGGCTCTGAAGAAATGGGACGGAAACTCTGAGGACCGAACGCTCTACGACCTCGCCAACTTCCTCAAGAGTAAGACGCATGGCGAGGCGTTCGGGGGCCGTCCTGTCACCCAGCCGTTCCTTCATTAGTTTTTGTAGTTGACTTCTGCTTCGTCAGTGCATCCCTCTGTCACTAAGCTCATATTTGATTGGTTGGTTCCCGTGTTTCCTGTCTGTTGTTGTTTCACCTCCTCCGTCTCCTCTCCATCAGCCATCGCTATGAGCGGCGTGGACGACGTGCGTTCGGTGTTGGAGAACTACGCGCTGGAGGAAGACCCCATCGAGGCCTTCAAGCGGCGACAGGCTCAGCTGGCGCAGGTAGGAGGAGAAATCAAACGCACCTGTCTCAGGTTTCACCTGGAACAGCTCTGACTCTGTTTTCTCCGTCAGGAGGAGGAGCAGCGTCTGTCCGAGCTCTCCCAGCAGACGAAGCAGGGACTCTCCATCGGCTCCATCGCCTCGTGGTTTTGGCGCTCCAAGCAGCAATGAGCCCCCCAACAGTAACAATCTGTTCTTCTGAAATGTTCTCAGTTAAAATGAAGCTTCGATTTTCGTCTCTGTGCACGTGACAACGAAAGATTTGACGTAGTTCTCCGTCTGTGCACCAAAGCTGAGGATTTGCACTCAGTGACTGAAGTTCAGACTCATTTGCAGAGACTTGTTGTGATTGGTTAACTAGCTGATTAGTGTTTGGCGGCCAGGTGAGGCTCGTGAACTTCCTGTTTCACACCAGAAATGGAAAGTTCATTTCCATTTTAATGGTAAGCATCAGCCCCGCCCCCTCCTTCCATCAGACCGTGAGATTAAACCGTTAATGTTCTCCCAGATGTTCCCAGATGTTCCCAGATGATAAAAAACGCACCCACAAAAAAGACTCGTTGCTTCTGGAAAAGATCATCTTCCAAATGTTGGAGGTTTTCCTTTAATTAAACAACAAATTGTAGGTCAGCCAATGGTGTTGGAGATCTTTGTTAAAACTGATGGACAAACACAGAAAGAACCAGATTATGGAAGGACCATCAGGAAGTACCTGATTAATAACAGCTTCATTTTTCATCCCAAACTCACTGCCATCACTCTGAGGCTTCCAGCAGTCAAACTTCCATAAGAAGTAAAAGTTCACATTTAATGATCACATATCTAAGACGTTCCAACTAGGGCTGGGTATCGTCACTGATTTCTAGAATCGATTCAATTCCGATTCACAAGGTCCAGAATCGATTCGATCCACGATTCGATTTAATTCGATTCGATTCACTTCGATTTGAATATGGGAAATTTTGACAGTCAGAAATATTATAATTCAGATCAGTACATTTACATATTTTTGTATCTATAAAAAGGAAGCTGACACACGCAAGACTTTATCAAAGGTGTGAGCATCACAGCAGATGCCTTTGTGTCAAAGTAGCTGAAGATAAAACACAGAAACACATGAAGGTGATTTTTCCTGTTCTGGGATTTTATAAAAATATTCTGCAGTACATCAAAAACGAAAGAAAACCATTAATCAACATATGAACATTACCTCTGAAGTTACAGCGGTTTTATTAGAGACACGGCTAAGCATTTTGCATTTTGCATAATTTTAAAAAGTTTAAATTTGTTCAGCATTGAACGGCAGAAATTAGGTTTTCTTTTCGGAAGTATATAAAACGGAAAGAAAAAAAAAGTCGGCCGATAGCGCTGTAAACAAAGGTAGACTTGTGCGTAACAAGCAAGCGAATAATGCAGAAAACCATACAGAGAGAGAGAGAGAGAGAGAGAGAGCTGTGCATCATGGTAGAAGCAAAACAGTAAAAGTAAGAGTGAATACATGAAGATGTTTATGTGAAGCGTAGTTTGGATCTTCTTTTGCTGCTGGTTCGGTCAATATTGTTTGGAGAGACATCAAACTATCAGCTTTACATTTAGCGCATAAAGGGCGTGAACACAAAGCGCGGACCCGCCGACAGATCAGAATCAGCGGGCTGTCGGCTTTCAGCCCCGACTGTGAGAAATTCGACATCTAACTGATTCTGATCCGCGGGCTGCTCTGTGTGTTTAAGTCTTTGTGCAGAATCCGTGTTCCTGCTCTCATTTACTGTTTTAGCTGTTTGGTGGTTGTTGAAATTTTGTGAGATTTCACCTGAGATTCTGGCATTTCGGGCAAAATAAATTTATATTAAAAAATCGATTCAGGATTTTAATGAATTGATTTTACGTAATCCAAGCCAGAATCGATTTTAATCGATAAATCGATTATAAAAACCCACCCCTAGTTCCAACAGCATCTCCACCCACGCTGTCATCGCCTCAGCAGGTACTGTGCTGTGTTTTTCTGAGAAAGCTGAAAGTATTCAAGAGTTTACTGCATTTTTGACACTGCAACAGCTCCAGTGGGCCAGACTGGACCCCGAGCTGCTCGTTTGATTCCCCGATCTGAGAAAGCTCACATAAGAGCGGCGATAAAAGGGCAGACAGACGAAGAAGAACACGTGGTGTGGTGGAAATGTTCACAAACACAAAGTCTGGCTTCGTTTGCACTGATGTGAGCCGCGGCTCGTTTCTGAGTGCAGGCTGGGAGGTTTGGGACCTAAATGTGCTTTCACTCAGTGTGGAGGTGTGAACCTGGGAACGCCGAGGCTGCCGCAGAGCTTTATGACTCCTCCATTTGCCTCACAGCAGCTCACGGCTGTTCAGCTGTCACACGCTAACAGAAGGCAGCAGACTGCAGCCCAAAAACACGAAACCAGCTCAGGTGTCGCATTTACACTGAAACACACTTTACTTACACCGTGGGATCATTTCAACATTTTATTATCAATATGACAGCGAAATATCTCCTAAAGGTAAAACTACTCACAAGACAAGCGCTCAAGTAAAGTATAAACAGTAAAATAAAACAAAGATAATAATTTAAATGACAGTTAAAAACAAACAAACAGGAGAAATATTTAAAGTAAGAAAATTAAATGAAAATTTTGAGTCTAAAAGTAAGAAAAAAAGAAAAAACTCTTTAAAAATATAAGAAAATATAAAAAATATTTAAAAAATATAAATTAAATATTTAAAAAAACGGAGTAAAAACGTCGACAGTAGAATAAAATGTTTCAGAGACTAAATTATGATCCCATAAATTCAGTAAACTATAAAATTAACTAAATGAACCTTTAAACAAATAAAAAATGTAACTTTGTTCGTGTGGGCGGGGCTAACACAGTCCCTGATTGATCTGTCATTTACCTGCCTGCTCCTTCAGGACCCCCCCCAGACTAGCCCCCTCCTCCTGATGCAGATCGTTTGTTTATCTGCGCATGTCTGCTCAGGTGTCAGACTTGACTCCTCGCTCACGCACCCAGCTGTTCACACCTGAGACTTTCCCACGGCCTGCCTCCCCCCGGACACCTCCTTTATCCTCCTCGCGGGCGGCACACGCCATGTGTCGTCTCACCTGAACAAAAGCTCGTGCCGCCTCTCGTCGGGCCATTTGGGCGCGTGTTGGAGGACAAAAGGAGGCGATGGAGGTGCGAAGCCTTTCAGCTCCTTCCGACGGCAGTAAAACCTCCTCAGGAGGAGGAGCAGAGCTCGGGCTGATGGAGCGCTGGGCCTCCTCTTCCTCACTTCAGAGACACAGACACACGAGGAAACCTGCTGACCTTTAACCTCTGACTCTCGCTCAATTTAAACGAAGCTTTACCTGCGATGCTGTGACGCAGGCTGTCAGAGTCCGCGGCGTTTCACCTGATCAATAAAGCTTTGAACAAAAGCAGCAACTGAGGCTCACCTGCATCAACCTGTCGCTCCCGTGCGCAGGGGCACGCGCACATACTCATTTGGAGGAGGCGAAGCGCGTGGCGCGCGTGTGTCTGAGCAGGAGGGGGGAGGTCTGATCGATAAGCAGATGGCGCGCGATTGAATATGTGCATATTGTCCGCTGATGCTTCCTGCTGGTGTGTGCACGCGCCCTCACTCCCCGGGGTGCCGACGCTGCACGCGCTCATCAGGTAAAAAAGACGCTCTAAAGCTCGAAACGCGCCACAATAAACGGAGGCCATTTTTCAGAATTTCATTAATAAATCACACACACACACACACTGTCAGCATACTTTATTAATCCCTGAGGAAATTATGTGGGTGCAGTTGCTGCAGCACAGTAACAAAAACTATTTAACAATATGTCAGGATATAATGAAGAGCACAATATATAAAAATCAACAAATAATAAGTATCCAGGGTTGGCAGATGTGATTATAAGTAAATATCTCGAAAGTTGACAGAAACATTACAGAATAAGAGAAAGAGAGTAACTATGGCAGTGTTTACAGTGTGTTGGGGGAGGAGTTGTACAGGGGGTCACGGGCAGGAATGATGTCCTGTGTCGGTCAGTGGTGCTTTTTGGTGACCTCAGTCTCTCACTGAACGAGCTCCTGTGGCTGACCAACACGCCATGGAGTGGGTGAGAGGGGGTGTCCAACATTGTCTTTATCTTGGACAACATTCGCCTCTCCGACACTTTGAGGGAGTCCAGCTCCGTCCCCACAACATTACTGGCCTTGTGGATCAGTTTATTGAGTCTGTTAACATCAGCAAACCTCCGCCTGCTGCCCCAGCATGCAACAGCACAGAGGACTGACCAAAACAGACTCATAGAAAACCCAGAGCGTAGTTCGACAGATGTTAAAGGACCTCAGCCGCCTCAGAAAACAGAGATGACTCTGGCCCTTCCTGTAAAGTGTAGCAGCGTTTTTAACCCAGTCCAGTTTATTGTCCTGTGTACTCCGAGGCATTTATAGTCGTCCACGATGTCCACGTTGACCCTGTGGATTGAAATGGGGTCATGGGTTTCCTGGTCTTCCTAAAATCCACAATCAGTTCCTTGGTCTTTGCCACGTTGAGCTGCAGATGATTCTGCTCGCACCACGTGACGAAGGAGTCGACCACAGCCCGGTGCTCCGACTCATCAGCCCTCCTGATGCATCCATGCATCCAACACAAACACTGCATGAAGCTGACGTGTGTCCGGCGTCAGGCGGCTGCTTCAGGACTGAGACTCCAATGTTTAAACATGCATTCGTGCACTGAAGCGCTTCCTCTCTTTCTAGCAGATTCAATAAGTTATGTGAGAATGTGGTTTGAGCAGTTTTCACCTGCATGTCGATCACCTGCAGCTCTGATTGGATGTTTCTGCACATGCTCCTTGAGCTTCACGAGCAGCACTGAGCTCCCTGCTTAAACAGCACGAGGTGATGTGAGGGGCAGAGCTGTGACACGTTGTGTTTTTGCACATGTGTGAAACCAAACGGCAGAACTGTTTCTGTTGGACTCGGATCTGCAGCCGAGTCAGAAGTTTCTGCAAACGTGTTTTAGGGTTTGGCAAAAACTGCACTTGATTCTTTAAAGGAGACGTCGTGCTGTGGTCTGAGGAGAAGATCAGACCTTCACCCTGAAGCCTGCACAGCTGGAAAAAGGATGCTCTGACTTTCAGCTCTTCCTCCTGTTCTTCCTCAGTGACATCACATGGGCTGGGGTCATGTGACCGGTTTATGTGTCATCCAGTTTACAGCTCGGAGGAGTTTTCACGCCTCCTTCTTGTTTCTCTGAGACTCTGCCGACTCGTCTCGAGCCAAACATCTGTTGTTGTTGGTTTATATTATAGAATCCATCCCTGCGACACACACACACACGCACACACACACACACACACACACACACACACACACACACACACAGACAATAGGGTGTGATGAAGCGTGCCTCGTGCCAGGAAGGAGGGGGCTGAATTCAGGACCAGCAGAGGCACGCGCTGCCCTCATTCAAATACAAATGGTGGAGGTGGGGGTTTGGGTGGTGGGGGTGGCAGCCCAACAAAAGCTACAGCTCATCAGCATGAGCGCCTCCTCCTCCTCATACACCTGAGGTGAAGGGGAGGCCTGAGCTCGGTGTTTCGGTCCATTCGCTGAACATTTTCCTGCAGCTGAGCTGAAGCTGAGCTGAGAGTCTTTATTTCCACAGCTGACAGCAGAAATCTTTATGGAAGTTCTCGTCAAACCTGTGAGCTCGACGCTCCGCAGTCGCTCTGAGATCAGCTTTGTTCTTCTAAATTTAACCAGAGTAACTTTCAAAAGTCACCTGAAAGCTCCACAGCTGGTTTAAAGTTCTCTCTGTAGATTAGACCCCACCACCACCAGCACCACCACCACCACCACCACCAGCACCACCACCAGCACCAGCAGCACCAGCACCAGCACCACCAGCAGCAGCTGTTTAGCTGCAAACAGAACACGGCCAACTGAAAACTGGCACCTTCACAGCAACGCAGCAACAACAGCTCTGATTGGTTAAAACTCTGTGTGCATTTAAACACCCAGTGAGCTCAGGGCTCAGGCATCACCAGGAATACATGAATGAATGAATGAATGCAGCCTTATTTACTCTCATGTGTTGACACTGTACGCAGAGAGTTTATGGCTCGACATCAGTGAAGCTCCACGGCCTGAAGGTGGGTCATTATCATACAGCTCAGACCCCAACACACACACACACACACACACACACACACACACACACACACACTAAGGTGCATGTAATCTAGATTGAAATCTCATTTGTTGAAGTGTGTGTGAGGCGTGCCTCAGCTACGGCAGCCTGGAGGCGCAAAAGCGGAGGAACGAGGAGCTTGTTTCAGACAGCAGCTCCGAGACTGCAGCTGAGGGCGAGTGTTAGATAAAGAAAGCTTATTATGAACTGTGGATCATGCAGAGCTGCTGTAGTGCAAGAGTAGAAATATGTCAGCAGAGATCCCTGTAAATGATTCTTTTGTTTGGTTTAAGTTCGCCTCATTGCTTATGGTGATCTAAATCTAAATAATGACGTCACTCTGTCGCCCTGTGACGTGTGACACCGACCTCAAGAACAGCGAGTATAACTGGGCTGCCCCGATGGGTAAAAAGCAAACCAGTGATGAGAAAGAAGCAAAACTCCAAACGGGACAAAGCAGCTGTGCGTGTGACGGACAGCTGGACTGGACTTTAAACTAAACTGTATGTATGAGACTGAGCCACAGCTCGATCACAGAAACGTGGAAAGTGCTTTAGTTTGTGCAGATCAGATGAATCACTGAACACAAATTCTCAGTGATTGATTTCTTTTTGTAACCTGTGCAGTCGCTGCAGATTAAAGACTGCAGATTAAAGACTGCAGATTAAAGACTGCAGATATCTTTAATCTGCAAATATAAAAAACTGTGAAAAACATCAGTGGCTGAAAATTCCGGACAAACAGCTGGATTTGTTGGTTTTATTGATTTCAGCAGCTCTAAATCAAACAATAAAAGTTTTAAACTCAACCTCTGAATATAAAAATCTCAGGCCACGTGTCAGGATAAGTTACCATGGTGATTTAATCCTGTCACACTAAGAACTTCAGAGGACCGCGTTCAGGTTCTTCTGGGGACTTCAAAACCACCCGCCATAATTTCAGTCTTCCTCCCCACTCGTGGGACGGCACGCGACAGGAGAGGCGCGTGTGGTAGTTTCACTTCCACAGCACATTTCACTGCCTCAGCGCGCTGACCGCAGAAGGTAAATACCTGCGGACACTTTGTGACGTCACAGAGGCAGTAAAAGCAGCGCCTCCGTCGTGAGCGTTTGGCTCCTGGCACTTTGCTGCGTAATTGCACCATCAGCTGGTGAAAGCCAATCAAAGCATGCCCCCCTCAGCCCCCGTCCCTCGGGACATCGTCACACAGAGTGTTGAAAATCTGTTTAATCTGAGTGGCTCAAGCTTCGTGTTCTGGAGAAAAGAAGCGCGTGAAAAATAAAAAGTTAAAAGAACGCGTAAAGCGTGCGTAACGGCGCGCGGCGTGGGGAGTTTCACTCGCTGCTGCTTTTGTTTTTCTTTCGTTCTAAACTCATTTCACAGAAACATCAGGCCCACAGCAGCCCTCCCTCCTTGCGGCCGACGCACCTCCCTCCTGCCCTCCTCCTGAGGTATAAAGGAGGTGGGAGGGCAGCTGCGGTCCAGAGTTCAGTGCGGAGCGGATTAAACTTTGTCTCAGTTCGGGTGGCACACCGCGGACACGCGCACACTGCCCGCTCTTTCTAAAGGTTTTTCTTCGTCTCTCCGTTTGATTTTGGATCCTTTGGACTTTACGCACTGGACCTGTGGACGCGCCATGGCACGCTCGCTGCTGCCGTGTCTCCTGCTGCTCGCCTCGGCACAGACGGTGAGTGACAGCGCTCACGGGACCCACGGGGGCGTGGGGCTTTGTTGATGCTTTTGTTAAACTGTTGTGTTACGTGTTTCGGACACGCTGCAGAAACCGCGCGCGTCGGGTTTGTGATGCAGACGTGCGCCGTTTTGCGGTGATGATTTCGTGTGCGTCTTAGCACCAGGTGACCCCTCTCCTCTCTTTGCCCCCTCAGGCTCTTACCGCCGGAGTTTTCGAGCTCAAGATCGACTCCTTCACCAGCTCCAGCGGCATCTGTGGCCGAACGTCTGAGGGCTGCCTGATGTTTTTCCGCGTGTGCCTCAAAAACTCGCAGAACGTTATTAACCCGGAGCCGCCGTGCACGTACGGCGACGCGCTCACGGATGTCTTCGACGCCGACTCCAACTCCATCTCCGAGAGCGAGCCCATAAGAGTGCCGTTTCCCTTCAAGTGGCCGGTAAGTGACGACAGTCACGCGTGTTTCAGGCGTGACAGCAGCGCAGCGAAAACACTAAAGGAGTTTTTTCTTTATTGCTCTTGAAATCTGAAAGAGTTTCAGCCACAAACATCCAGAGAAGAAGAAACTTTTCAAACAAAGCAAACTCAAACGTGCCGTTTCCCTCCACGTCTACTAACATCTGACTAACTGAGATGTTTCCTTTCAGGGGACCTTCTCTCTGATCATTGAAGCCTGGAAGGCGGACGCTCCAGGACGCTCCACAGGTAAACTCCCGACGCATCGCCGCCGGCTCACCGGCAGGTGGCGACAGCTCACACAAGCAGGCCTCATGCTCACAGCTCATCTTCCCGCACAGAGAATCCACTCGTGATTCATACCTGTGAACATCAACGAGACACCTAAAACTATTATTTGTTAATGTTTAGCATCGCCACAGATGAACATAATTAAAAACACGATTGGTGTTTTTGTCTGATGATGATGATGATGATGATGATGATGAATTTCCAACCAGAGAATCAGAACAACCTGATCAGCCGGCTGGCCGCCCGCCACAAGCTGAGGGTTGGAGAGGACTGGACCAAGGGCGAGAACAGCAGCAACCAGAGCGAGCTGCGCTACTCCTACCACGTCGTGTGCAATGAGTTCTACCACGGGGAGGCCTGCTCCGCCTACTGCCGGCCACGCAACGACACCTTCGGCCACTACACCTGCGACAAGGAAGGGAAGATTAACTGCCTGGAGGGCTGGAAAGGAGAGTACTGCACAGAGGGTGAGTTTCCTCTGTGATGCTTTCAGCAATTCAACAGAAAGTGTCCTTTAAATTTTACGGCTGATGATCATTTGAGGAGATTCATTCGTGCCCCTCTCACTTACACCCAGAGTCACGCTGAGCAAAGCTGTTTTTAACGGCTTCAGTCTCACGAAAATATACGAAAAACGTTCAATGATGCAACAAAACTGGCTCCAAATCAGGAGCGAGCTCGTTTCCTTACAGTAGTGGCAGTAGTGCAACTCCTCCACCTGAGCTCCCTCCATTTTTATTCTAACGTTTCTCCTGCTGGGGGGCGGGTAGAGAATGGGACCCTTGGCGGCCTTGAAATTGTGAAGTCAAGCAGTTGTCAGTGCCACCGCTGGCCCCGGTGGCTGCAGCGGACAAAAAGAGATGTTAGAGCTTATGTCGTTTCCAGTGTGTGTGTGTGTGTGCGTGTGTGTGTGTGTGTGTGCGTGCATGTGTGTGTGTGTGCCTCTGAGGTCTGCTCCTTTTGTTTTGAGATCAACAATGGGCCCCTAGTCGGCCCCTGGCCCGCCCGCCTCTAAGGGGACACGCGCTGCAGCTTAATGTGTGCTGCCTTGCGTGAAAGGAGACAGCATGTGTTGCTTTTGTTGTGCGGGCCAGCTGCTTCGCTCAGCACTTAACAAGCACTTGTAGGGGAGCTGAGTGTGTGTGTGTGTGTGTGTGTGTTTATTCATTCAGTTTTAAGGCTTTCGGCAGGTCCAGGTTAAAGTGAGTCTCCAGGAAATTAAAGAAAGTTAACGTGATGTAAACGTGTGTGTTTAAGGAGGAGTCCCTGAGAGGGGTGAGGAGCTGTTTTGTCTCTCTCTCACACACACACACACACACACACACACACACACACACAGTCATGATAGTATTTCCTCCCTTCCCTCTCTTTCTTGCGTTCTTTGACCTTCCTCCTCCTGCCCTCTCTCTCCCTGCGTCCCTCCTCCTCCTCCTCCCATCAGCCATCTGTGCAGGGTGCAGCGAGCAGCATGGTTTCTGCAAGTCTCCGGGGGAGTGCGTGTGCCAGCAGGGCTGGCAGGGCAAGAGCTGCGACGAGTGCGTGCGACACCCCGGCTGCAAACACGGGACCTGTAAGCTGCCCTGGCAGTGCGACTGCAGGGAGGGCTGGGGCGGCCTGTACTGCGACCAAGGTGGGTTTAAACCTGCGGGGGCGTCGCCCTGGTGGGGTTAACGGGCAGCTGAGCGTTTCCTTTGCAGGTTCAAGCACACCCCCACCCCCACAATGATTTGTAACTTCTCCTTTTTCTGTGTATTGAAATAAATCCACAAACGTTCAGAGCTGCAAAAATTCACCCAGTTTGTCGGCAACGATTGAAACTTTCAGGAAAACAGTGACGTTTTCTGCCTGCACGTCAGCTGTTACCGTTACCACAGCGACGCATTTTAGCTGAAACTATGATTTGTTTCATAACTCTCATCGAACAGCAAGTAAAAACCAAAAGTGCTCTTTAAAGATGTTTTATTTTTAGTTTAAGGAAGTGCAGAGCTGTTTTTAACATCGTCTCTGATGCCGGAGGCATCTGACTGACTAAGATCAGATTCATTGGTCACTTATATCTTTAAATGACCTGATATGATGCAATTTATTCACAATATAGAAGAAGTTTGGGGCTGATATGAGATGAGGCTGCGATCTGCTTTTGGTTCAGCATCATTTATTTTCTGTTTCAAAGATTTTTTCCTGAAACGTCAGCAGACATCAAGTCAGCATTTCTGACCATCTTTAGAAATAAGGTTTAGTTTAATGAGCCAATAACAGTTTTTAAGTGACTGTAACAACGATTACTTTATACGCAGGTCCTTTAAAGTCGCGCACCGCAGCAGGTTAGCCACACAAATGTTGTGTTTCATGCACTTTGCTGCTGAACGTTCAGGTCAGATTGTTTCTGCTGTGACGCAGTGAAGAGTAATCATCAACACAAACTTTTGGCCACAGCGTTTTTTAAATCCCAGACCTGAGATCAGCTGGAAGCAGAGGTGCTGCCATGCACAGGTATGACCTCTGACCCTGCTCGTCTGCAGCATATCAATAGATTTAAAGGTTGAACACATTAAAGACAAATTTCCACATTTTTATGAGGGGATGTTTTTACGTGTGTCATCTGCATGCAGAAAAAGCCACATGTCCTGTGTTTGAATGAAGACGGTTATGTTGGGCCAGTGTAACCTAAACATGAACAATAAACATGTTTCTCCAGCTGGTTTAGGTCCAGACAGGGCAGTGGGAGGGTGGAGGTGGGTGGAGGTGGGTAATGTTCCCCTCAGACGTGACTGCTGGTGCCTGACTGGACATCCATGTGTGACGAGCTGGGAGAAAACCAGTCTCACTGTTGCTTCCATCGATGACACAGAGCCCAGAGGACACCGAGTCCTCTATGTGAACTTTTAACGGCAGGATTTGGCAGCCTGGGAATGAGGATCTGCTCCTCAGGAGCATCTGATCATTTCTAAAGTAAACCTTTAGGCAAAGGCACGAGGTCGACATGTTTGAGCTGAAGTTGTAGTCGTGATGCAGCGGAGCACCTCAGGGCGCCATCCTGAGTCCTTTTATTTTCCTTTTTTGTACATATCTTCACACACCGATCACTCGCATTGATCCAAGTCATCTAATAACAGCTCACATGACAAACAGTCAGCTCATTGGCTGTTGTCTGAAAACTTTCTGTCTTTTTTCCTCTACGTGCACCGCGCAGGGTTTACATGAATTGCATTCTGGTTATGAATAATTACTCTGAGATTTAATTTTAGCAAACGTGTCTTTTGATCTCCTCTTGGACAAGTTTTTGCTTTAACCTCTTAAGCCCCAAGCCTACCTGATCTCCTGCCTTTTGCCCCCGTATCAGGGGGCGTTGGGGCTTAAGAGGTTAAAGTGATCAAAAATGTTCAGGTACCTAAAACGTAACTACATGTTGCATTTCCGAACAGTAAAAAGTTGAATAAAATAAATAAATAACTGTCAGCTTAACCAAACCTCTCACCACCTTAGGGTTACCTGGATCTGTGTTTGAGATCTGCAGAGAAATATTAGCAGTAGAATAAATATTATTGTAAATGTTAAATTACCTGCCTGCTGCTGTCGTGGTTAATGCGACAGTTTCTACGTCAGCTGGTTTTAGAAACGTGTTGTTTAATGTATGTTTCACTCCATCTGTTGCTGCAGAGACAATGATTAATTAATGATATTTTCATCACATACTCCACATGTCTCCTTCTGGGTCCATTAGTAAGTGTGATGTAACCAGCAGCAATTCTTCCAATCTACATAAGACTGACATATTTCATAGTTAATGGTCTTAAGTTTTCCTGCTTACGACCAATGTGTTCATTCATTTTTTTTTTACTAGTTTCAGCATGTGCTGTAATGTGGTAAGGGTTAAAGCTTACAGATACATGTTTTAAATGTGGCCTTGTTGCAGTACAGTTCCTTTTGATGATCTAATTTACTGATTGGGTCTGCCTCCCATGAATCCTCATATCAATGCAGTTAACACAGCAATGCCAAACAGCAGTGATGTTTTCATGCCGTGTCAAAAAAGAGCAGTTAATTATGTTGCATGGGAAGGTGAATTTATGAGTGTTTTATAGCTTAATGTGATTTTCTAACTTCGGAGGGCTTCGATCATGAGTCAGCAGAATTACTGGCCTGGTGTCTTGCTAATAGACAGATGAAGGGCTGGTATGGAAGAACTAACGTTTCTCTCATTGTTAGCAGTCAGCCCTGCAGCACAGCATCTCACTTGAGCTGTCAGACTGTCAGGCTGTGGTCTGCAGCCAAAGAAGGCACAGGATTCATATCGTTCTCAGCCAAACTGCATTACCACGCAAACTTTTCCTTTGACTTTCATGGCCACGAAATAGTAATGATTATGGATGACTCAACAGAATAGTCTTATTTCAAAACTTCTGCAGGGAAAAGAGAGATAGGAAGACACAACAGGAGAAGTGAGCTTGCTCTAAAAGGCTTTAGGAAAAGATCAATTGTAGCTCAGTTCCGTTCAATGACAGCATAAGTTGTTCTGGTATCAGTTTAGTAGCTGGAGTTTAGCTTAGCAGTTACCTCGACTGTGCCAAAGAACACAGAGGGGACTTAAAGAGGTATGCTTTGGTTTGTCTGGGCAAGTTCATGATTTTGTGGATTATTTGGGGCCATCTTTAGGAATGGCGACATGCTGACCTCTCATATCGCATGTAGTGATTAACTGTGGAGAGGCACATATTTAACTGAACCAACTAAAGTCCACTGAATTTAAATTTCTAAATGAACTGAATACATAAAATTACAACTAAGTATGATGTACAAAAATGAGTGGGCTCGGTAGTAGGTTGGTTGGCAAACAAGCTTTTGGGCCTCTCTGTGTGGAGTTTGCATCTTCTCCCCATATCTGTGTGGCCTTTCTCCAGGTACTCTGGTCTTCACACTGTCTCAAGAACATCCATGTTAGGTTAACTGGTGATTCTAAACAGGCTGTGAGGAAAGAATGTGATTGTAAATGTGATTGTTTTTCTGTCTCCATGTCACTAGTCCAGGGTGTACACTGGAACATATAGTGGATAAGTGAAAGAGAATTTTTGGATGCCTGCAAGGAAAGTTGCCACTTGCTTCATAATGCAATGCATATTTTTTGTCAGTAAATACTCTTTTGTAATTTGTTTTTTCAACTCTCTCACACACATACACACACCTGCAGCCTCTGCACCAAATGGCTCTCCACAGTTTATTCTCAGCATCCAAAAACTTATCAGAGCCACAAGAGCTTCATGTGAGTTCCTCTGTTAATTTTGCTCAAATTAAATGTGGTAAAAACGTAACTTCTTGAATGTGATATCCCGTGGATATGTCTGGTGCTTCAGCGGGAATGTCTTCACTGCATGTGTTCAACCATGCAACATACTCTGAACCACAGAAAGTCAGAGAAAAACACTGGGGGTTACCAGTTTAGGGTACATCCCCTGGGCACCATGAATGTCCACACAAAATCATGGCAGTATGTCTAACAGTTTTTGTGGTATTTATGTCTAATCAACGTGGTGTATCCACAAATTGGCATTGCCACTTCTAGAACTGAAAGTATTTTTTTCTCTTTTCCAGGAGAAATACTTCTAACCACTTTTATAGTTGACACAACAATTCTCAACATTGCTGACATATTTTTTCAGTCACTGTGACACAGAGATGACAAGACCCAAAACAAATGGTGCAGTGTGACAGTGCGAGGTCATACATGTGACATGTCACTCAGAAATTTCAGCCTGTCGCTATTCTGTGCAGGAGATAAATTAATGTTCCTGAGTCTGAAACGGTTTGCTGCTCTTCACCTGCTAACACTGCAGCCTCAGAGAAACATTTTAAATATCATGCATGGCTTGTTTCTTATTGCAAGCACAACATATGCAGCTTTTCTAAGTGTCTGCCTGCTGCTTCTTTATTTCTTTCTACACATACATGTGGGACCAGACAGAATCTTTACTTGTAGGACACCTTTTCATGTTTTAATCATCTTTGCTCAGATTGTGTCTCTGAGCATGTCAGAAACCTAAAAGGGTACAGATTTGAACGCAATACCTGTCTTCCTATGAGATATCCAATAACAAATTCAACAATATCTATGTAAAAGCAGTCTGGATTTATGTTCATGCATTACAGCCAAAACAAACAAAAACAAACCTTTTCTGGGGTAATTTTTGCAGGTATCACAAAAATTATTATTACAAATTATGTATAATTTCATTTTCTTTAATTTAGCACTTTGATGAACCTTTTTGTTTTGATCACACACAGTTTCAACAGTCAAACAAAATGCAGTGTAAGGAAGATTTCTGGTGAAAGCTCTTTAGCAAAAGACTGTATTTCCCTCCCTCCTGAAGTATCATGACATGTAGGTAGAAAGGACCCAAATGCAGACGACTTAAACAAAAAACTGACCTTTACTGAGGTGAAGCAAATAACTCCAGGAGGAAATACAGAAGGTGTAAAAACAAAAACTTAATGAGGAAGGAAGAGATAACGGTATTATTCAGGAAACAGAGGCTTTAAATAGACACACGAAGGAATTGAGAGAAGCTGAAACTAATAAAAAAAAAAACAGATAAGGAAGTGAAAGTAAATACAAATCACAAGAGACGAATGATGATCAAAAATAAAGAAGGAAGCAAATAACTGGAAAGATTGAGTATAGAGAACTTGACATATGAGTGGGAACAAGGGCTCATAAAAAAACAGATTGTAAGCAAGATTCAAAAACTAATGACAACTTTAAAGAAAGTATACAAGAAAATATTAAATAATCAAAACCTGCAACGAAGAAATAAGAGACACTAATAAATATAAAGACATTAAACCTAGAAGCATAATGAATTCCAATACACATAACAACAGCAACTAAGCACTAGAGCTAAATACTAAGGAAAATACAAAGATACAAAAAATAAAACAAACAAATAGTGAACATGTTCAAGAACTCAAAAGCTTTCGGTCAGACCCAGGACCACGACAAAGTATTTAACTTGATCTTTCTTATCTGTCATTTATTAAAACGTTAGATACCACTCAGTATTCAATATCTGGAACTGAAGTGTTTTGGATGCCTAAAACTAACTAGATAGGGAGCTGTACTCTTGTTGCAAACACTGGTCTCTGATATTATAGTTGTATGTTTTACATACTTACCATCCACTCCAACAACTGTGTTATCTCTGATACAGTTTATAAATGCCAGACTTCCTTATTATTCACAAGGTAATCCGGCACAAAATAGAAGAAAAAGAATACTTAATTAAAGTGTGCAAAATGATTTACTAATGTTTTTGACACTCAGTCTACTACTAATTGCACCAATATTTAGTGCAGAAAAAAGCATGTCTTGGTTTTTGCACTTCATATTGAAATGGACTGATGCTGATACTGATGGTGCTTGTGTTTAGAAAGTGGTGCAATTAATCACACCTATTAGCGCTATTCAGGGGTTGCGCTCATACTATTTTACTTAGATTAGTAAATCTGGCAAAAGTACTGCATATAAAGATGCCAATTGTTGCAACACACAGTGAGTAAAAGTTGCCAACACTCAGCTCTCTGGTATTAACATTAGCACATAAACTATGCACTGGGAGCTTCATGGCAAAGGAGCTGGGTCTGTAGGTGTTATGTGTTTGATTTGGGAGAGGCGTGAGTTTCTCAAAATGGGCTCATTGAGTCAGCACGGATAAGATCTTGGAGAGGCTACGGCTGCTGTGAATACTCAGAATAAGATCTCTGACTGCAGACTGGATACATCTCGGAAGGGCTAGCTCGGAATAACATCTCTGGGCGCAAATTGGATGAAATCCCGGGGAGGCACACTGCCGTGAGTTCTCAGAAATTGGCTCCTTGAGCACAAGAAATTACAACATCACAGAACGCAAGTATGGCGAAGCTCACGGCTCTCCAACAGGAGATTGAGAGACCAGTGTTGTACTGTAGAACTGCTTTGAAATTCATATGAGCTGTTCGCACTAAAGTAAAAAATACCATCACTTATGCGGATACCCCCTTTGGCGCCAGCTGCAAGGCCGGAGCTGAACAAAACACCCTGATAACAACTGTGTTTAGTCTGTTCCTTCCCATTCCCTACAAGGCCACCTGGGTTGGCTGGAAGACTGTTTACTTAGCCTGGCAGGGCGAAGGACACTGTCTCAGCTGAACTATGGACACACACACACATACATATACTGATACTGATAAGCACTCACTGATGCATCACCCTCCCTACCCCGGATCCAACGCCACCTCCAACGCTTAATCGGGTCAGTTGGAGGCGCAGTTGAAGATTGCAGCGGTCCCAGATCAGATGTACACACTGGAACTCTTTCCCATGTTGCTTGTCTGTGTTTATTGTGCTATGGTGTGTTGATATCTGTGCATTCCTGTATTATTCTTCTGTGTTACACATTTCGATGTTTTTTTTCCTCGCTACCTAGCCTGACCTGTCTCCCCAATGTGATGTTTGTGTATTGTATGTACGGTCGGCAAGGTCTGTCATCTCGGTTGTGGGCAAAAGACCTGCAACTGACAAATAAAGGCTATCTCATCATCATCATCTCTCATTTGTGGGTTTGCTGAGAGAAACAGTGTTCTTGAAACAGACTTATTCCACTTCTTTGTGGAAATTTACTAAGTGACAAAAACATACACTTAAATAATTAACGCTCAGAATTCAGGGACTCAAAATAATAAAGACTTATTTCAAGCATAGCTTTAGTTTACTTGTAATAGTGTTATATTAGGTTTCCGGTACTACAGGCTGTATCAGTGTTTGCATTATCATTCCACAATCAAATCCAGTTAGTCCTTCTGTCAGTTTAGTCCTCAGTAAAAGTTCTAAGCAAAACTTGAAGATGTTTTTTAGTCTAATACAGTTAGTAAGTGGCTGGGATTTCAAAGCATCTTATATATGATTGCTATATCACGTTATATCATGTTTGCCTGTGTTAATCAGTACTTTTTTCCCACCTCACAGCCACCTTTCAAATGTCACAGCAACTCCAAAGAAAATCAGACTTGCTTATTCAGAAATCTGATGATGTTCTACAGCACTCATGCCCTTTCGGCCATCATCTATATCTTGTTTAGTATCACTGTCTGCTTTAGACTAAGCTAGACGCAGGTGAAGCAGCATCAGAATGATATGAAATGTGTTAGGTTGCATGGGTTATATGTTGTTTCCATAAATAAATTTGCAAAGATTCACTGCTTAAAAAACAGCTGAAATCCCCAGTTATTGATGATGACTGTGCACATTTAGTGAAATAGAATCAGAATCCAGTCGCTCGGGCTTGAGTCCATGCTCACCCACTGTAGGTTGGCTCGAGCAAGTATCTGCTGAAGCAGGCACACACGAGACAACTGTACTGTTTCCTTGAAACCTCTGGAGTGTCACATGTATGCTTTTTGCCACAGTGGATGATGACACGAGGTTATTAGGCCAAGTCTCACTGCCAACTCGTCACATATGGATGCTTGCAGAGGACCCCTGGGTGCTGAATTTAAATGCACTGAGTAAGCATCATTTTAAGCAGCAGGGTTAATGTTGTGCAGCATAGTTTAACTCTAGGGAGTAAAAACTTTAGATTATTTAGCAAGTGAAAACAAACTCAAAATGCTAAGATTCCAAACAGGACACAAACTGCAGTCTCCTGACTGACAGACTTGTGATTTACTGCACATCTATTCTTCCAAACTACCAGTCTCTACTGTTTATGATGGGATTATTGACGTTTGTTGTCCAAGAGTTCATGCTGCCACATGAACAGCACAGTTTTATCCATTTGCTAGATTAGATTAGATGAAACTTTATTTAACCCTCGGGTGGGTTTCTCCAGGAAATTCAGCTTCCAGTAGCACAGAACCGACAGAAGTTGCATAATGTGAGCAGAAAAATACCATATATACACATATACACATACATAAATAAAGATACATATATAAATACAGAGTATATAATAGGGATGAATAGAATAAATAGGAATAAGAATATACAAGGGAATTGCACATGTCAACTATTGTGAGTCTATTGCACCGTTGGATATTAACACAAAAATATTGCACAGTGAAAAAGGCACTATAGATTAGTTGTTCCCGCCCTCCTTTGTATCCCTGTTTCCCCTCCCTCTCCCCTCCAGCAAGGAATTAAACATAGCCATGACAGTAGTTGCACGCCTTTCTTTGTACCTTTATATTACTTTGTTTTGTTAAAATAACGACCTGCATAAGAAATACGTTTGTAATATAATGGGTCATTAAATTAGTCTGCTTTGCTAACCTAATTGACTAAGATATTCATTGATTATTTTGCTAGCTATACCTAGGCTAAAACTTTAGTCTGCTAACAAGCTAAAGCTAGCTAGCTACGTGTAACTTAGCTACACTACGTAATTGCTGTTCAAAATGAGAAGTTAGAAAAAGCTCTTTAGCATAACTAGCAAAATCCACATCCATAAGGTGGGAAACAACAGCTTTTTCAAATTCTTTACTCAGTATTTAGTGGTGAGTCAAAACAAAAGTCTATTTCAGACACAAATTCTGGTATCTGTTAAGTTATTTATGGATATGTGGGAGAAAAAGGCAGTTGGAGAATGTGGCTTACTTGCAGGGGGGTATAAATATATGATAGATATGAAAATCAAACAAGTTGGGATTTATAATAAATCTTTTTTTAAAACATAGATATTAATATTTGCTTTAGGTGTGACAATGTTGTGCAAAGGTTTGTTGAGATTTGGCTCACTTATTAAGGACACATAAACAAGGTTACGCGTAATATTAGTAAACTACGGAAAACATCCTGGCATTTTATACTGCATAGCTTATAATCTTATAGTGAGATTATACATTTCCTGAACACCTGTCATTCCCACTGTCATTTTATACTGCACAGCTTAATTATCTGTTCTTGAATCTTCATTTTTCTGTAGGTGAGAAACATGTTTACTGTTTCCTATGTTATGAAGGGCTTACAAGTCACTGCTGTCCATATGGGATCTGCATCAGTGCATCACGGCTTCAAAGAAAATGCCTGGATGTTTTCCTGTTTTCCGTAGTTGACTAATATTACTTTATTACTTTGTGCAACTGTATTTTTTTTTAAGTATTTCTGTTGTTTTAAAACACGGACTACTGAAAGAAATGACAGTTGTGATTATCCAATTTCTTGCACAGGGCTACCCAAAGTAAAGAATATTCTTCAGATTTCCGACAATAAATTCACCTGAGCTTGAATAGAAATGCACAAACTCTCAAGTACTTGCAGGGAAGAGCGGTTTTAGATGGAAAAGGCTTAGGTGGATATGACAGGCTATTCAAAACTGTCAACAGTCTCTGGTTTATAGTCTCAGGTAATGAAAATCCCTCTGTGCTTGAAATGAAGTACAATAATGTTGACAAAGTAATCTCAGAGGAAGCCTTGTTGTCATGGTCGGGAGACAGGACCAGGCATCTCTGAAGGGATTGTGAATAATTTATGCTGACTCTTCTTGCTGGTGGAAATCCATTAAAAAATGTTAGATTACACAGTGGTCATAGAAATGAGTGAACATTTGTAATGATCTAATAGTCAGGTGTTCTGGGGAAACGGCTTCCCTGTGAATAAATGACATATTAGTCACAGCCTCTGTCTTATAAGTACTTTAGTCATGAGGAGAACAGCAGCCCTCAGTTCTTCACTAAAGGGTTCTTCAGCATGACACATTCTGACAGACAGAAATATCGAGTCTGGGTCCTCCACCGAAGGGTAATCCTGTTCACTAATGTGTTCTTGCACTTCAAAAAACAACAGCTGTGAAGTAGCATTGGTAGATATACCAATTTAAACATAGGGAGCCACAACATTAAAATCACTGCACTGGTATTGTTTATATTTCTGACATATTTTAAAATTTGTCCTGGACCACTGAATCATGGAAAGAGGATCTCTGGTTTCTTTTGGCATCTTGCCTTTGGCAGTGAATCCTTTGGGTCTTAAAGGTTATCAGTTTAGAAGCCCAAGCATTTTGTGGCTGATTTGTTGCTAGAACTCGCTAGACACACTTGTAGTGTACGTACATCGGACAAAATGTCATGGATACCGCTTATAACTGATGATGAGAAACAGCATTTATGATGCTGTTCGTCATAAATGTATACGATCATACAAATAAAAGTATGTGTTACATATGTTGCAATAACAAGACTTTTTTCTGATATGGTTATATCTAGTATTTCTACTGAAATACCTGTTGGCATTAGTGCTGACTGAATTTTTTAAATAAATTGACATCACTAAGGTTCAGTATGCCAGCATTTGACCTTGTTCAGTAACATAGAAATTATTTATTTTCTGTGTTCATTGATTCAATATTTAAGATTCATCCTAGCAGCGTCAGTATTAAAGCAGAAAGCCAATGAAATTCTATAGTTCATATGCACAATTCACTGCTGCAAGTTGTAGTAATTGTGTACACGTTGTGTAATTGTGATCAATGTATCACAATCAGATTTTTTCCCCCTTTATTACTTTAAACCCTGTATTAATAGTCTGGTAAAATTTGTCCAGTGTTTCTTTAATAAGCATAACACTGATTATTTTAAAGACTGAATGAATATACTCAAACATTTGTCAGTATTTTATATACACTTTATATTACTACTGCAGAATTTACATTTTCTAATAATGTCCCGTGGACAAACTCTTGTCATAGTGTAGATCCTCTGATCATCAAAGCCATTCATAACATCAAAATAAGACCTTCACTTTATGATATAGTTTTTGCATTGTATCAATGACTCAACTGCAGGTACATGAGTCACTAATTCATATAAAATTTGAACTTTGATGTATTTCTTGTCCTTGATTTCCATAAACATTAGAGTGTATGAGGCGTGTAAACGTCTCTCTATGAAATCAAGCTGTCTTTATTGCCTGAAATAGTATTTTAAGGCCCCAAATCTATCCCCCAACCTAGGATTACATCTGTTTTGGGTATCGGGCAATCCACGTTTAACCTTTCAGGTGGGATGACACTATCATATGAGCAAAACACACTGAGATATTAGCCTATGAGACTGATTGAAATAGGCTAGTATAGATCACCTTTTCTAGTCTTACTGACCATACAAAGCATCGTACATTATGTGCCTCACTTACACAGCTCTAAACTCTTAATCTCTAATCTGTACTTTCCTTTAGGCTAACTGTTTTGGAAGAGTGGATGGGGTCCCCCCTCCCCTCTTGACAGTTATGATAGATCTGATCATTTTGTTGAGGGGATGTGACACCTTACCAAAGCCAGTTCCTGGGAAAGTGAGATACATACAGACTTTAAGTGCAGAATCTTTCCCACTTCCAAACCCACGGCGGATTCAGAATGAACATTTAGCCTAAATGTCTTTGGACTGCAAGAGGAAACCAGAGTACCTAGACAACACTAACATAGGCAAAGGGAGAACATGCAAACTCCTCACAGAAAGTCCTTATGAATGTCCAGTGAAACAGACCGTGAGTGTAAACACTGATCTCTGTCTTTTCTGCTGTGGCTGGATAACAGATGTTTGTGACAACCCACTGATGTCCAGTCTTCTGCCATCATCCTTCAGAAGCTCCTCCCAGCTGTCCAGTAGTCATGGGCCGGTCTTTGCTAAGGTCAACAGGAGAGAAGGTGAGTAGTTATTCATTGTTATTGATAAACTTAGACGTTTCACCTTCTGCTGTTAGTACCCTGGTAATTGTCAAAAATGCTAACAGAGACAATCCAAGCTGGTTAGCTGTGCACCACTGCAAGCCCAAGTGAAACTGTGACTTTATAACCCAGAATTCATTACTCAAACTTAATCCCACACAGCAGTAAAAGTTCAAACATAAAACTGAACTCATTGGGGAGTGCTCTCTTATTGTAAAGGCAATTATTTTGTTTTTGTTTTATTTGCTACCTTGTGAAGAAATCCATTTGGCTGACCTTACAGAGCACTCACAGTAAAATTCAATTATCCTCATGGTGTAGTCATCGTGCAGCCCACAACTGTGGATGTCGCAGAAAGATAATAGGTACACACACTGTGGGCTTCATATGTATTTTGCTATACTGTGCTTCACACACCTTTCGCCCAGTTCTTGTAAGATGCTGTTTTTGCTGGTTGATCTTTTTTGTGTTGGCTAACAAGAATAAACAAAGAACTGTTTCCTCTTCTGTCAGATGGTTCTCATCATGTTTTGTGCACGTGGAAGACATCTGCATACACAGAAACTAAATTTCAGTGCTCCAGCAAACATTATGATGTTTGAATTACTGTCTTGACTGGCCGACTGTCTTTTCTTGGTCTTGATTGGTTTGAGTTCTTGCTCTTGGTTTAAAAAAATAGTTCCAAAATTAAATTGCCATCTGGTAATACTAGCTTGTGTATGTGGAGCAGATGTCTTCTGGCTGTCTACACTTGGTTGGTAACCAAATAAATTGACAGTTGGATGAGACATGCATTTCCTGTTATTATTGCATTTTTTTTTTCCTGTATATGGAAACAATGTCAACATATGTCTGTCTGCAGTGTAGCTTGTGACATCATACTGGGACTTTGTATGCTTCTTGAATCTCATCTGACCCAGATTGTGTGACACACTGGATTTACCTTCCAAACTGCACACGTTTTTCATGTTTTTAAACCCCCCCCCTACAAAAACTATTGTCATGAAGTATTCGCTTGTAAAGGATCAATCAGTGGATTTAGTTCCTTTATTTTTTATTTTTTGTTAAAAACTTCTCTCAGTAATAAAACTTTATAAAGGTCAAAGTGCTATTGATGTCATGATGAGCTATGTGGCAGGCTAGGTCAGGACCCAAACGCCAGTTTCGGAGACAGAAAGCTTAACTAAAGGTGGCAGCATTATTGCTTGAAAATGCAAACTAAAAACAAAATACATGAATACTAAAGAAACAAAACAAACACAAACTAGAACTAGGAATCTCCTGACTGGTCGTCACTGGACAAGACTTGACATGACTGAAGAAAATGGAACTACACATGACACACAGCTAACGTAGAGAACGTGACAACAAACGGAAAGGTGGAAACACAGCAGGGACTAATCAGACATACCAAGACAAAGGCAAAGCAAAACTGATCACACTAACATAGGACATAAGACTGTCAAAGTGAAACGTGAAGCGTGCACACAGACACAGACTTGACACTAAGATGTGACTGACTGGACACGAAACTTGGAACACATGGAAGACACAGTGGCTGAAACTAAAAGCTGGAACCACAAATATAACGTGAGCAGAAAACAATCGAGAATCGAAAAGAGAACCAAAACTATGAATAACAATGTCAATAGAAAATTGTACTTAGTAGTCAGTATAATCTTTTAATAATATAAGTTTGCATATGGTAGTGATAGGATGTGCGATCCTTAATAGTCTGCAAAAGCTTTGCGTGCATTCCAGAGTGCTCTGGGAGCCTGGGAAAGGTCGTACCTTGTCTTATTGTTTTACGGTAGGATAAACGTAGCTATGTCAGTTTTAGTCTAAGTGCCCTTTTTTACATATAGATGAACTGTTGGATTTTCCAGACCAGCAGGTTAAGGGAAGTCGTTTATGGGGTCACACTCTGACACACACACGCACACACACATACATATACACCTCCACATTCCAATGTAAGGAACAAACACCTACTGATGTATAAATAAAGACTCTTTATAAAATAAAGCGCTCTGGTGACTGACCTTGCTAGCAAGAAAACCTGTGTGTTTCTCCTCTCTGATTCTCTGCTGAAGAAGTGTTTTAGGATACATCTCTTGACAAACAATCATTAAGGAATATAAATTAAGCAACACAAAACACTGGGCCACTGGTCAGTGCTGTGACAATTGAGGCTGAACGTGGATGGCTGTCTCCAAAGCACCTATGAGAGGCCACAAAGCAACTTTCACAAACTTTCTTAGAAGAAAGTGTATAAATAATAATATTGGGTTAAGACTGAGATAGTTATTTTTATAAAAAAAAAACAACAAGTTTCATTATGTACTGACCCCCCCAAACCCCCATTCAGTTAAATATCTCCTTGTACATCCAACTCAAACATGGTGGATACACAAAATCGAAAAGTCAAAGAACAGTAAGTTTACTCTGTGCTTTTGTTTCCACTGCTTACCTCGAGTTCTTTAAAAAAAAAAAAAAACTAAAAATATAACAAAGGTCATTGATCTAATCTGTTTGATCATCAGTTCTTTAAATGTTGTTGGTAAAAAAACAGGAACGGTTTCGTATTTCCTGCAACTATTCAGTCAAAAAGGGCTAAATATAAGATTTGTGTTAGCTCAACCTGCATGGCTATCATTCTTCTCTACCCTTTTCCCTTACAGCAATGACCTTTTCCATTGTTCACATTTGTGTTTGAAAGTATTAACAGTGAAGGGTTTGAGGTGCAGGCTATCCATAAAAAAGTTTTTACCTTGTGCAGCTTTACGCTTCATACATTTGGTCAGCTGTTGACATCAACCGTCAAGGAGCACCTTCAGGCCAATGAAATGGTAGGAACAGACTGAGAATTAAAAAACAACAACAACAAAAAAAACAGTACTCCTTGACCGACTCTCTGTCTTTTTACTGAGATGTGTTCAGTTCTGTGGGTGTCAGTGGTGCAGGAGAGTCTTTGCCTCCCTACAGGGCACTGAGCATAAAACATCAAAGGCAAGCCTAAGCTGGATTCACAGAGTGTGAGAAATACATTCGCGTTGGCTGTAGGGATATCGAAACAAAGAGAAGAAGATGACATTTATCAATTTATCATTTGTATTATAAATGACTGTAACATGTGAGATAGATAGATAGATAGATAGATAGATAGATAAAGAACAGTTACTGCTAACGATTTGTACTGTACAACACACTGGAATTATATTACACTAGTACATCAAAAGTCTCTACCGGGCCACCTGCTTGCAATAGGGACATAAAACTGGGTTGTGATTCACAGAGCACAGTAAAAATTCTAGAGAGATGTCTCTACTGGATGCTGATGCTGGACTTGCAAAGGGCTACCATGCCATGTTTGGAGCTTTACAAAGCCCACTTGCAGACTGCAGAACCAGTGGACAACATCGTCAGTGGGAGCGGGAGACTTCTTCATCTTTTACTCAGACTGTAAGAATAATTTGATCAAGCTGGAGAAAAATGGAAGATGAGCCACCAGAATGTTGTTTTCTAAATAAGGTTGTTTGTAAACGATGTACACACATGATCGATATTAGACTGAGACAGAGGAATTATTGTTTTCGTTTTTCCACTGAAACACTAAAGCCAGGCACTTATTGGACCACTTCCAACTGCCTAGTGTAACATGTACTGTGTCTGCTCAGTTTGTAATTTCATTCAGGGCAGGTTCAGGATATGTCTTGGGAGCTAGAAAATATCTGCAAAATACACAATTCATCTGCCGCATTAAAACCACTGACAAGTAATGTGAATAACACGTATCAAAGCATTATTATAGAATAAAACAGAATAGGCCTTTATTGTTATTGTACATGTACAATACATTTATGGGACAATGAAATGCTACATTGTGCTGGAAAACCTGGGCTCCTGCCATTTATGTGCATGTTATTTAGACACCAACATTTACCTGGCACATTGCAGAAACTCCTCAGGAATGACTTGTGGGACGTAATGAACCTAATGAATTGATTCAGCCTCCAGACTCCCCACATCCTAGTCTGATCAGACATCCACAGGATTCATAAGGTGATCAACAAATAACGTTAAGGGATCCAAAGGCAACATCCTAGTGCGAAATACCACAAGGTACCATCTCAGGTCCTGTGTACTTTTAGTGGCAGAAGTAGAACTCTGTTTGAGGTATGATTACAAAGTGGTGGGAATAACTCATGAAAACTAAAACCCTTCAAAGTCAACTGTTAGGCATATCTGGACAACGCTCGGTGAGGCTATTTTTAGATTAATAACAGGAAGTCCTGTTCTGATGGCGTCTCTATGATGTGTCTCTGAATCTCCTTCATGTGTGTCAAAACAGCAACCTTTCAGCTTTTTTGGGTCTCTCCTGCTGAGTATGCTCCCTTTTTTAACTTTAAAATAGAATTCACAATGCACAATGTTGTGAATTTCAAGAAAATACATGCTGAAACTGCTAAGTTGAGCCCCAAGCTACGATCTTGAACATGGAAGTCTGTCTGACAGAGAAATCCACTGCTCATTGCACACATTTGAGATCTGTGGTGAAATGGTCATAACAGGATTTGTAAAGATCCATCTGAAGAGCTATACAAGCCAAATGTAAATAATTTTGGTTTTTACAAGCAGATTCCAGGAAGTTCTTGATCCCACCCTCATTTGTTGTTTAAAGGAACAACAGAAACAGCGTCCTGTTATTTACTCAGGATTCTACAACAGTGATTGTTGGTTTCCACTAGTTCCCTCTTGTTGGTGAACAGGGGCAATAAAAAGTGAAGAGGAAAGCACAGTGAAGTGTCCTGTCCATCACAAAGTAGTTAGAAGTCTACTAGAAGCCAAGCAGTCAGATTAGATGAAGGTGACAGAACTCCCACATGCTTCCTTCGGCTCCTTTGGCTCTCATTCCCACCTCTTGAGTTGCATCGTGGCTGCTCAGCCCATATGGGGACTGGTGCTGGATGGGCTGCTCACACATGGTGCCCTGTTAATCCCACTCAAGGATCACAGTACTGCCTCCACTCCCAGTACCGTGCCTCACTGTATGCACTGTTTGGCTGAACATTGAACGTGGCCAATTCATTAGGCTGGGAAATGGCCCTGGCACTGAGAGTTGCTCCTTCTGATGAAGCTATAAAAAAAGGCTCTTGGGAGAGGCCAGAGAGAGGCTTTGACACAGAATTCAGCAGAGGCCCTCAAGCAGAAGGCTTTAATTTAAAGGCCAAGGAGCAACAGTACTCAATATGTTGAGCAAGTTTGGTTTTTTTGCCATCAGTTATGCAAGAAAGACAGTTTTGTAGGACTAAGTTGAACTACTTTACTGGAGGAGTGAGTCTAGTGCAAGTGGTGCAGCAGCTTATCAGAGCCTAAGTAAAAACAAAGCTTATATTGACCCATGTGAGTTCAGACGCCTAAAGCAATACAGAGGCACAGAGTTGGGGATAACATTTTTGAAATCTCTGTTCATAAATGAGGAGCAGTGTGGTGCCATCTGTCCAGATTCAACCTGTTATTTAATGAAGAAATATTTTCACACCGTTGATAGCACCTGACGGAAAGTGAATCCAAGGCAGAACGGGGTACAAGGTACACCTTTCAAATCCAAAATAATGAGGTCAGTCACGCTCAAATCTTCTGTACAGTGGCAGTTTGGTTCTTCAGGTACATAAAGGTTAATAAATGCCAGGACTCTTTGTACAAGCTGATCAGTGCCTTGCTGTTACTGCCTTTAGGCTTGACTTCTTCCACCTCGTCACACACACACACACACACACACACACACACACACACACTGAATTTTTATCTATCCTAGTGAGAGTTTGCTCCGTGACAAGGCATTTGAAAAATTTGAAAATACATGATGTATGCCTGGTAACCTGCGATTCTTCTTGAGTTAGTTAACAGTCTCATCTTTGTGTCAATAAAGAAAAGCACAGGGGAAATTTCCCACAGGGGTGATCAAGCTGATGTTAAATGGGTGCACTCAGGTGGTGTTCATATTACAGATACTGAGCTGAAATCTGCCTCCATATAAAGGGAATGACAATAGAGTTCTTTAGCCCCTCCCTCCTCTCTTTTTCAGTCAAATCCAGCAGTTCCTCTCTCTTGCTGCTCTTCTTTGTACAGTGTGGTCAGCTGTAATTATAATTTAAACTCAGTCTCATTTGGACTGCCAAGAAAACATTAAGATGACTCCATTTCATCTTAAAGCCAAATGTTAATGGCTGCATTTAACATTTATAGGCAAATGTTAATGGCAGTATTTAACATCTAAACAGTTTCTGTTTTTCAGTGGTCTATACTGATAATTGCACATTAGAAACACTGTAATTATGCTGAAACAGGCTTGGAACACTCCATCAGTCCCCAGTAATCATTTTCTGGAAGTGCTCATTTAGAGTTCAAGGAGGGGTGCAACAATAGCAGGGGGGGCAAAATGTAGAATCAGATATTGATTTAAGTGTGATATGTTTATGTGTCACCTTTGCCACCCCAGGTGCCCACTTACTGCTTACTGTTAAACACCCTATCTAGTTAAATTACACAGCTCCTCCATTCAGTTCCTTCTAATCTGAGGTAGTCGGCCTCCCCATAAATCTTATTATATGGATAAATATATATAAATATTGCGTCATTCCTTGACAAAATGCAGCTAAAGAGCCTCTAATCTTAGCATTCTGTCTACATTGCTGCTACATCCTTCAGTCAATTTACTGAAAATAGCCAGAGTAACTAATCCATGACAGCTAATTAAAAATCACATTTTTATGCTGTGACTAACCCCCAATTTACTGCTGATAATAAACTATCTGGGACCCATAAGTCTTCTTTAACTGTGTTCACTCACATGAAATATCATCTATTTAATAACATCCTGTATATTATTAATGGATATGCATGGCCACGGTTACACACAGTTCAGATGGCAAGTATCCGTGGATGAAGACTCCTAATGGAGTTGTCAAGAAGGTTAATTTCTGATATACACTGCTCATTGTTAATGCTCACTTCTCAACATCTGCAATATGGATGTGAGAAGTGTCAGTACCATCACTGCCAAGCTCGGTAACTGAGGGTCATGCTATTAATGGGAAATACGACAGTTTGAAATGAACACAAATTACATTTTAAGCTAAAAGCTTCACATGCTTAAACTTAATCAAAACTTAAACCGCTCGGCAGCAATGAAACCAGGTCGCACATGAAAAATCGTCTTACGAAATATTTATTTTTATACATTCAGCACTTTTGGGTTGATGTTACCATTTATTTCACCCAACTTAGCAAATGTTGGTCAATAATAAAGGTCTTTTAGCTAAAATTCATCCTCATCCACTAGAGAAAATGCCCAGCTCTAAATTCTCGAATATATTCAGTGGTATGGAAATTATCATAAACCCAGGTTAAGCCCAGCATAAGCCCTTCATGCAGAAAAAATAAATCAAGAGACTTAAATATGTTTTAAAAGTGTTTGATGCATCTTGAAGCAGAATAAAAGCAACCAAGCATCGTAAGTTCTAAGCACTGTCCTTTCACAGGGAGCATTCACTTAAAAAATAATATTCACAGGTTCTTTTTCTGGGAATAAGGGTCCTATTTTCTCATTTTGAAGATGAATTAAGACCCCCTTAGGATTCTGTATAACTCAAAGATCAGCTTTGTTACATATTTAAAAAAAAATCACATTGGTTTTTATGATTTTAAGCTCTTTTCTTTGCTGCATTTGGACACTAAAAGTGGTTTTGCTATACCTGTATTAAAGGCTTTCATAAAAGATTCCAGTGAACTGCCCTCTGTATCTTTCAGGTGTTTCTTTTTTCTTTCTTTCTTTTTTTCTTTTTTAACTTCCAAGACTGTTTATTTGCTCTGGTGCCCGGTCAGTTTTATATATAGCTGCATATTATCTCCCAGGTTGTCAGAAATACACCTCAAGCTCTGTCTCAAATTTGACTCTCCCACTCAAATCTGTTTAAAAACCAGACACAGACACATTTACAGATCTTGGCCTGCTAATACTGCCATGCGTCTCTGCTTAGTTATCTGTGACTTATTGCATCTTTGGGACCCGCTGACTTTGGGTGACTTTTTTCCCTTGTTGTAATGGCTCATATCCTTTCCCCTCTACCACAGACCTGCTTTTGTCTTCTTGTTCCAACCTCCTGTTGACATGAACAACTGTGCACCAGTGCTAACCAAACAGTACATTTATCTGGCAGACACATCTATTCCTCCTTGTAAAGCCACTGCCCTGACAAGCGTTGTGTTACCATCTATTTCCCAATAGACACTAACATGGTGGAGATAGCAATTAGAACAGAGAGGATAGAAATAGCGTTCAGGATGTTGAGTTCTTTTACCGTCTTATTAGCAGAGACAAAAGCTGAAGTTAATTCTGCAAGTGGAGATGGCTCTGTCTAGCACCAGGGCACTGCTCCATTATTTGTTGCAACAAAAGCTGTGTCACCGGCTTGATTGGTCTGTCTGTGGTCAAGCCACAGACTGTGGTCATGAACATACAGTAACAGCAGCAGCAGCAGGTATTTCTCAGTTAAATTCCTAGTGGCTACTGCTAGTTTGAAACTAGAGATTTACTAACACGAGCTTCACCGTTAAAAGATAATAAATAGCATAGATAATAAAGATTTTATAGGGACATGTAATTGGGTTGCAGAGAAAATTTATAGCTCTCCAATCAAAAGCAGTCAGCTATATAAACAGGACGTGACTGCAGTATCATTAAGTCTAAGTGACAAAATGAAAGTTTTAGGAGGAAAACTGTAGTGCCCATCCTTTGTAAATATGGTTGTGCCATCAGAGATCATTGCTAGCACTCAAATGCACATAAAAAGAAGCAGGTTCTGATACATAAGCTCACATATGCATAGTTAGTTTTTCTTACATAAATTTGCAAAACCAGGCAGGTAAACAATAGCAAGCAGAGGGAAAAGCCTCTAAAAAAAAAACACCCCTTTGATGCTTTCCTTCTCCTCACATACAGGGTCTTAAATAATCAGACCCCATGTTATCTTAAAAACATCATAGTACCATATCACCCCAACGGAGCCCTTTGCTCTCAAACTGCTGGCCTACGTGTGGTCAAAGGAGCATAGGAGGCATAGCCTTCAGCCTTCGGACTTCACTCCTGAGGAACAAGATTCCAGTTTTGATTTGGGAGACAGATACCCTCTCTACTTTTAGGATTAGGTGACCCTGAACTCCCTTCTCAGTTACACAGCAACAGACCTAGGGGGCATCCCATGATGCACTTAGTGTTTCTTCTTCACTCACCTCTTTTCACTCAGTACTTGTTTATACACCACTCTGCATTTAATCAGTAGCTATTATTAATCTCTGGCTCTCTTTTGTCCTGTCTACCTCGCCTTACCCCCACCAGGTCATGGCAGATAGCTGCCCCTACCTGAGCCTGGTTCTGCTGGAAGTTTCTTCCTATTTAAAGGGAGCTTTTCCTTCCCAATGTCGCCAAGTGCTACTTTATTGGCGGTTGTCTGATCGTTGGGGTTTTCTATAATAATTTTATGGCAAACAAATGTGTGTAGATGTGTTGGACTATTTCTGTTTTACTTCTTTATCCACATGAACTAAAATATGATCATTTTGACAATGTTTCATGTTTACTAATTACAGAGTGAGATACTGTATGTGCATGGGTTTAAAGATTTTGTTTCTTTTTTACGTAACAAGTGTTTTGCAGTGATATAGCTTGTTAATTCATATGAGGCTTTTATCAAGAATCTGTTACAATACAATACAATAAATAAAATAAGTTTTTGTACAAAGTATCGGTATCGGATCAGTATGTAGATTCTACATAGTGAAAATGCCTGTAATTTAGACAAGAGTTTCTCTCTCTGAGCCTCAGGACCGATGATTAAAACTTCAGTTTTGTCCTGGTTAAGCTGTAAAAAGTTTTCTGCCATCCAAGATCTTATATCTAAAATACAGTTAAAAAGGGCATCCATTGGTCTGGTGTCATCAGGAGACACGGAAATGTACAGCTGAGTGTCATCAGCGTAACTGTGAAAGTTCACTCCATGCCTCCTGATGACACCGCCGAGAGGGAGCATATACAAATTAAAAAGTACAGGGCCTAGAACCGACCCTTGAGGCACACCACATGTCATTCTATGGATCTTAGAGGAGCATGTATCCATACTCGCCATAAAAGTTCTGTCTGAGAGATAGGAAGTGAACCAGTTGTGTACAGCACCAGAGAGGCCCACCATGTGTTTCAGTCTGTTTAAAAGAATAGCGTGGTCTACTCTATCAAAGGCTGCGCTTAGATCCAGTAGCACCAGGACTGAGAGCTTTTGGGAGTCCCAGTTACATCTAAGATCATTTAAAACCTTTAGGAGTGCAGTCTCTGTGCTGTGGTTCACCTTAAATCCAGACTGGAAATCTCCAGGATCTGTCTATCATTCAAAAAGTCATTAATCTGAGTAAAAACAAGTTTTTCTAAAATTTTACTTAAAAATGGTAAGTTGGATACAGGTCTGTAATTATTAAAATCATTACAATCCAAATTGCTCTTCTTCAGAAGGGGCCTCACCACTGCCGTTTTAAAGGAAGCAGGGAAGACACCCAACTGAAGAGAGCAATTCATCATGTATAAAAGCTCAGCTTCAAAAAAATCCATAAAGTGTTTTAAAGAGTGAAGAAGGGATTGGATCTAAAAGACATGTGGTGGGTCTCACTGTGGAGAAAACTTTCTTAAGGTTCTCAGCATTAACCAGGACAAAGCTGTCCAGTGTCTCCTCAGGTACAATCGAGCCCTCAGATGTGTTTAAAATCATATCGCGAGAAGATAAAATATCAGATCTGATGGCGCTGATTTTTCCCCTGAAGTGGTCTGCAAACTGCTCACAGAGCGAGTCTGTGGGGGTTCTGTGGGAGCTGTTAAAATCAGGGTTAAATAAATGATCTATGGTGGAAAAGAGGACCTTGGGATTATTTTTGTTATTACTGATTATTTTGGCAAAGTATGAATTTCTTGAATTCCTTAATGTATTATTGTACATTTTAAGTTGCTCGCAAAATATTTCATGGTTGATTGTATTTTTATTTTTCCTCCATCTCCTTTCTGCTGCCCTGCAATTTCTTTTGAGTTTTTTGACTTCTTCGTTTCTCCAGGGTGATGCATGTTTTACGTTAATCTTTTTGGTGGTGAGTGGAGCAACGGAGTCGAGGCTTTTCTTCAGTTTGCTGTTAAAATGATTAAAAATAAAATCACAGGGTGCAGGTAAAATCACAGGGGGGCATTCGTCTAAAACCCTGGTAAAATTTGCAGCCACTTCAGAGGTTAGATAGCGCCTCCTCACAGTTCGCATCGAGGTCTCCCGCTGAATAAAACCGGTGATGTTAAAAAACACACAGTAGTGGTCAGAGACAGCCAAGTCAACAACAGAGGACACACTGGCGGACAGCCCATGGGTGATGACCAGGTCCAGAGTGTGTCCTCTGTTGTGAGTCGGCTGCGTGACGTGCTGGGTAAAATCCAAACAGTGAAGAATGTTTAAGAATTCTTTTGATGCAGGGTCAGAAGGATTATCTATGTGCAGGTTAAAATCACCGGTTAAAATGATCATATTATATTTTGAATGTATGTTTGTTAAAAATTCTGAGAATTCCTTGATAAAAGCAGCACTGTCTTTAGGTAGTCTATAAATTGTGACAGATAAAACTGTGGGGCTGCTGAAAACAATAGCATGGAATTCAAAAGTGGTAAAATGATCAAATAAAATGTGTTTGGTGGTGAGTGTGTTGTTGGTAAAAGATGCAGTCCCACCACCTCTCTTACCACTTCTAATAGAAAAAGAGAAATTAAAATTTGGTGGGGAGGCCTCAGTGAGAACAACTGGTGCATCCGAACCCAGCCATGTTTCAGTTAAAAATAAACAGTCAAGTTTATTATCTAAAATTAAATCATTAATAATAAAAGACTTGTTCAACAGAGAGCGGACATTTAAAAGTGCCATACTGATTGAGACTGGTGGATTTTTGACAATAGAGTTGAATGGATGTTGACATTTTTGAAGAGGCCGGAGATTATTAATGTTTTTGGAGTTACTGGATTTATGATAATTCTGTTGCTCTCTGTTTGTGATTATAACGGGTATTGTGTTGACTGTGGGAGAGAAAGGTCCGAGTCCAGAGTTTTGTGTATTACTGTTAAGAGTGGAACAAATATAGGAGCTGGGACCAGGGGAACATCAGTCAGTGACAGACAGATCAGCAGGTAAATGTCGGTTTGGGGTAGTGACAGGGCGGTGTGCAGGAGTGCTGTACGCCAAATGCCAAATTGGCGGACAGCAAACGGCGTCCCCAGGCGTTGAGGTGGAGCTCGTCTGCCCCAAAAAGATGCCTCCTCTCCCAGAAGGCATCAAAATTGTTAATAAAACCCACGCCATGGGAGACACAGGCGGAGGAAAGCAAGGTGTTAAGGCTGAGCAGCCGGCTGTAACGGCCTATCCCTCTGCCACAGGTGGGGGTGGGCCCGGAGATAAAAGCACTCACCTGCAACTGACCAAGGAGGCTGAAGAGTTGGAGGAAGTCCAGCTTGTTGGGAATTCTGTCCACTATGTCGGCAACGGTGGCTCCCGGGAACGACAGCGTGAGCGCCCCCCTCAATCCTCGAGGACCAGCGTGGACAGAGGAGGTGCCACTGGGGGCTGCTGGCCATCTGAGACGCCCGCGGCGCGGCACCGGGGGTGTTCAGATGGAGATGTGCCAGCCGGACTGCGTGAGTGACTCCCAGGTAGCCGCGCTGTGGGTCCTCTTCTCCGAGGAGCCGGGGTAAGGCACAGCTCTCCGCGGTGAGATATCTGTATATTGGTTTGATTTTGCTTTTGGACAGTGGAGTGAGTAGTAGCAAGGGTTATATGTGGTTTATTTATCTATTTTTACAGACTTTGACATAAGAAGCAGTGTATATTTCAAAATTCATTTCTATTTAAAATTTTATGCATACCACAAATATACTAGTAGGAATCTTTTTTTGAGTTAGTAACAATTAAATTATTTACGTCATAAAGCGATTTCAGGGTCTTTTATTGTAATACAACCGCTTTTAAGCCTGGTGCAAGCATCACAGCAGATGTCTTTATGTCAAAGTAACTGAGGATAAAACACAGAAAACATGAAGGAGATTTTCCTGGCTTGGTTTTTTATAGCAGATAACCTTAAAAATATTCTGCAGTAGAACAAAAACGGAAGAAAACCATTAATCAATATATGAACATTACCTGATGCTGCTGAAGTGAAGTAGAGCAAAGTTACAAAGGTTGTGAGACACAGCTGAGCGTTTTGCAATTTGGCATCATTTGTAAAACTTTAGATCTGTTCGGTAACAGCAGAATCTAGGCTTTCTTGACATTGAGGTCAGTTTTGAAAAAAAGAAAAAGAAAATAAAGACAACCACCGAACAGCGGTAAACACAATGGTAGACTGATGTATAATAAGCAAGCGAATAATGCAGAAAACAGAGATTTGAGACGGGGAAACTGTTCTTGAAGTACACTGAGAGAGAGAGCTGTGCAGGAAGTGTGATTTTTATTTATTTTATTTTTTTCGTGGTGGAAACAAAACAGCAAGAGGGAATCAATCAGGGCTCTAGACTAACTTTTTGACATGGGCGCACCTAACTTTAAAAATTTAGGCGTACCGACACAAAAGTTAGGCACACACTTTTCGACCGTATCGCTTATCACTGCAGTTTTACATGTGCACTTTCTTTGGGGGGAAGTCCATACAGATAATATTCATTTCTAAATTATTAACTAACAAACTTGTGCTTAAAGTGCTTTGTCAATATTGTAGAAAATGTTAAACTTAATCATCATCTTGGCCCCCTCTGATGACCTGTTTGCTGCTGTCTGTTGCTGAAAGGCAGTGGGGAGAGGGGACACTTGGGCAGTGCATTTATTGCAGCATATAATGTGTTTCCTGGATACACTGTGCTTTTTCAGCATTCAAAGATTGATGGCACCATGTCAGAGCACTGGCTTTGAATTTCAGATGGATCAGGCCTTAACTTAACAAAAAAGTTATCAATAGTTCTTTTCATCTTTTCTTATTACCCACAGCTACATCCACTTCTCTCAGGCCTAGGCTGCTCACTAGGGCTGGGTATCGTCACCGATTTCTATAATCCATTCGATTCTGGTTCTCAAAGTCCTGATTTGATTCAATTTAGCCTCAGACAGTCAGAAATATTATAATTCTGATCATTTATCAGTATTGATACACATGAGACTTCATCAGAATTGTGAACATCACAGTAGATGCCTTTGTGTGAAAGTAACTGAGAATAAAACACAGAAAAACATGAAGGAGATTTTCCTGGTCTGGCTTTTTATAGCAGGTAACCTTAAAATATTCTGCAATTTTGCATAATCTTAAGAAGTTTAAATTTCTTCAGTATTGAACAGCAGAAATTAGGCTTTCTTGTCCGAGGTCATTTAAGTGTAAAAAGAAAAAGACAGCGCTGTAAACAACGGTAGACTGGTGGGTAATAAGCGAATGAATAATGCAGAAAACAGAGATTGGAGACGGGAAACAGTTTTTGAAGTACAGAGAGAGAGAGAGAGAGAGCTGTGCATGAAGTGGTTTTTTTTTTTGTTTGTTTGTTTTTATCGTGGGGGAAGCAAAACAGCAAAAGTCAGAGGGAATTCATGACGACATTGATCAAATGTGAAGCGTAGTTTGCCGCTTCTTTTGCTGCTGACTCGGCAATTTTTTGGTTGGAGAGATACAAAACCTGCAGCTCAGAATCAGCGCAAAAAAGACGTAGACACAGAGCGGACCTGACGCATCAGAATTGCTAAGCTCCGACAGCGTGTCCGTGTTCGGGCCGTCAGGTGAGAAAGCCGAGAAAGACAAAGCTGATTCTGATGCGTCAGGTCCGCTCTGTGTTTACACAGGGTGAAGGGAGTATCTGCCATCAAACAAGAAGACAGCCGCATGTAACTACGACGGTGTTTGCTAGTTCACCTTACGTGCATTAATTTAATAACGTGGTTAGCGTACTCAACGTAAATTACACACAAACAACATTAAGCTACTGACCCAGAGAAGAACGGCTGCTGCTGCCATCATTATTTCTGCTACACTGGCAGGGCTAGGACTCTCCTCTTCGGGTTTTTGGGGGATGTTGCTAACTCCGGGTCCGATAACAGGCACCACACCCGCAGTAGATGTGCTCGGTGTGAGGTCTTGCAGCAAGCTATCAAATACGGTGCATTTCTCGCCTTTAAAAAAAAAAAACGCTATGCAGGGCTCGCAAAATTGCTAGCCCGACGTCCCGGGGCTAGCGATTTTTCCAGTCGGGCTACCAAAATCTATCTCTGCCCTGCCCGTCGGGCTATTGTAGGAAGGAAAAATATATGTCAATGCTTTTGCATTCTTTCGGAAATGTAGCTGGGTAATTATGTCATTGGCATCGATGAGTCACTGTCAATATGTGACACATTGAAATCGCATTTGAATTTGCGCTTGGTTTTTTGCTTTCACTTTGCAATCACGCGAACTGTGTATAGAGAGTGACAGTACTGATTGGTGAGTGACGATCATTTGCGCACCAATTCCTCTGACATCGTCTTATCAATCGTTAGCTTACTATGCAAACATGACAAGTGAAATCTCCCACAACAAGCTTAAACATGTGAGAGGTTGATCGCACAGAGAATCGCTGAGCGTTATGTGAGTGCCTGTGTAAAAGCAGCAGGATATATGTTTTAGTTCTGCTGAGCCAAATAAGACAGGTCAGGGTGAAGAAGTGACAGCCAAAGAAAAGCTTACCACAAAATGGAGAAGTTATGATGATTACACCAGAGTAATTAAAGTGACATGTGTAGGTTTCTTGATATCACTATGTTACATGAAGCAGGACTACGGTGCTACAGACACAAAAGAATACCTATGTTTTATTTTCCGAAGAATACTGCTTCTTGAAACTCATATTTTAATTAGAAAGGCTAACTGGTCATATACAGGAGCACCAATCTTTCCACGCTTAGTAACACAGCTCACGCACATTTGACATTTGATGAGTAATACTGCAGTATGACTCCCCTGAGAGAGAAAGAATAACAGCACGCATGCTGATATGTATCCATGCCATGAATTGTGGCTTTTATAACATTATTTTAAAGAAATTTTTATACATCGAAGCACAAATTGTGCTTTAGTGTATAACGCACTATAAATCATCATCAGAGCCCACTTAGAATAGAATAGAATTCAACTTTATTGTCATTGCACATGCACAGGTACAGGGCAACGAAATGCAGTTTGCAACCATCCAGAAGTGCTTTAGCCATGATATAGATATATTACAAATATATATTAGCAATAATATAGATATGTAAGTATATTACAGAAATGGGTCTATTATGGTATGTTATAATGTACACGGTATGAAGTATGTTATGAATAATCTATAACTATAAGTATGTACAGGCTGTAGTGAGTACAAGCTATGAACAGGATATAAATATGAAATAAAAAACTATACAGAAATCTGAGATATACAGTTATACAGAAATGTGAACTATGCAAGTTATAAACAGTCGTAGGATTAAAAATTATCATATGTACAGAATGATTATTTACACAGCTATAGTCAGTACAGCTATTTACACACAACTATACAGTAGTGCAGTTAAGATAAGTGAGATATGTGGATAATTTCTACAGCGGCTATATAAAGTGCTAGTGGTTGTGAGTGGTGGTTCAGTCCATGTTGGTTCAGTCCATGTTGGTTCAGTCCACTTCTGATATTAGTGAAACACAATAATATAACAATACTGGTGAAGAACAGACAAACACAAGGAATGCTTCAGTATTTTAGTGAAGTTTAAAGAAATGTTCCAATGTCGAATCATTTTAAATTGCATCTGCTTCAGTTTTCTGAAGTTTTCTTAGGAAAACCAACCCAAGTATATTTGAGAGTTTTTCAAAATCCACTCTACTTTAAATGAATAAATCAGTTTCAAATTCAAATTTTATTTGTCACACACACAACCATACACAGTATGACACGAGGTGAAATGCTTGTAGCTGTGCAATGCAATGACCGACCATTTAATGACAGGTTTTACAGTATTTACAATTTACAGGTTATACAAAATTTACAGATTAATTTACAGTAAAAAAAAAAAAGTGCAAATAGCAGAAAGTAACCTTGAATGATAATATGGCACTTTTAAGCATCCAAATATGGCTGCAAATTCAGCTCTGGCTGTCCCCACCATGGGTTTCTACCTCTGACTTTATACTTGTTGAAACTGCACTCTGGCAGTCTTGTGCTGTCATAAGCTTTTACCAGCTGCAGTTTGCATATTCACATATTTATGCGTATCCCTGTGTTTCTCTGCACATGTGCTCCTCCTCAAATTTGTTTTTATCTCGGGCTGAGAGTTGGCACATTAAGCTGGACGCTCCTGCTCGGATTCTCAGGGCAGTACAAGGGTAAACAGAGATAGCTGTTTCCATGCATGTCGGTCCTGTGATAAGACCTTGGGACCTGTGTTACTGTTGCTCAGCCTGCCTGTTATTCTTTAATCTGCTGCTGCGTGCAGTTTCTTTAATGTCACTTTCACACAGCTGATGAACACTTGTGTTTGAAGTGCAGTCAGTGCACAATGCTTCAGAGTATATGAGAGATTGTAGTGAATTCATGGGTAATTTCTTTTTTATGAGATAACCTGACACACACCTGAACCGACATGGTGAAGGCAGAGCTAGCAAACACACACACACACACACACACACACACACACACATAAATAAACACTGACAAAGAGAGTGGCTAAATTGGTGCTGATACACACAAACAGTTTTGAACACTCACACCCGTGGCCTCCTTTTAGCTTCGCGTGGCCTCTAGCAGATACTTTCAATTTGGATTAGCATAGCATTTGGAGCTTTCAGCTCATACTCATTATGACTGTAATCCAGTGTGTATTGTGCATCATCAGTGTCACTGTGGGCTTTCAGTATTTAATTACTAGTCTAACCTGGGTAATCTTCTAGTTATGCTGAAATAACAGTGCATGCAATTTAGAAACATAAGCTACTAATTTTTGATTGTTATGTCTTATCATTTATGCTAATCATCCACAGTACACTGCTTAATGTAACACGATCCTTCTGTTGCTCTGAGACCTTCATTAAACACACACACACATTAGGAATGACTTTAATTAAAAGAGGAAACTTTAAACAAAAGTCCTGTAACTTCCACATTAGGGAAGGTCAGGAAGAATGTCTCATTTGGGAAAACTATAGCAGTTCTCCCCCCCCCTCCCCCCCCCCCACACACACACACACACATTTACCCTGCTCATCCCATCTTGTCAAACCTATCTGTCATTTTGAAGCTTTTGTTTTTCTTCTCTCTCTTGTCCCTGCTCCATTTTCTCATCCACACATCAAAGAAGTCATCACAAATGGGGAAACTACCTCTTAGAAGACAGCGTTTCCATATTCCCACTAGACTTTTATCTTCTTTGAATCTAAATACAGCATCAAAACAAGAAAAATGGCTTTCACTGTTGCACCGCTGTATCCATCGAATCAGCTGTCTGCAGTGAGTTGAAACTGAGTGCTAGAGGTATTATAGAATACAGAGCATCAGTGAGGAGTGTAAAACACTCATCTGTAGTATTCATATACTACATACATGGTTGTGGAACTCCTAAAAATAATGAAAATGCTAATTTAAGCCTCTTAGCTACCTCAGGTGTCGACGTTTGAACTCCAGTGCTTATTAAAGCACAGCCTCGGGCACTTATGTGCTATATGTCTCATACATAGCAGGTATCCTCTACAGTGCCATAAATTTGCATGGAAATTGCGTGAATAATGTGTGCCTATTTTCTAAATAGCCTTAGAGCTGATATTTGGTTGCAAGCGTTTAAGTGTTCATTTAATATGGATTTAAACTGTGCAACTCACTCAAAGTTGGGCAAATTGCTGTTATTTTTACTGTGAGTATTGGATATTTTATTAGAAGCTTTTAGTCCTTAAAAGTTTTGACTCCACATTCTGAATTGTTTTCCCTCTCACATAGGTCTACTGTGCAATAAACTAATTGTAAAAAAAAAAAATGTCATAGCTGCTCTGGTTTATTGACTTCTCCATGTGGAACAAATTATGCAAACATTTGTGAGCTTGTCCTCGGTTGTGCTGACCTAAGTGGATCCTAAAGGTTGACGAAAGTCGAATTTAAGCTAATGGGTACAGCAGCACTGCAATTAACTGCTACTAATTTTTGCTTTTTCTTGGCAGACCTAAATGTTTTTCGTCTTCAGTGGGGTACCCAAGACTGTACAATATGTGACTGCATATTTATTTTTAAACATACAATGTGCATCCATTTATCATTTTCCTAATAAAAATAAACTAATGAGGCACAGTAGTTCAACTCAGATTTATTTAGATAGCACCAAATCAGTTGTTTCAAGGTGTTTTCTATTTTAAGGTGAAGATCCTGCAGTAATAGAGAGAAACCCAAAAAATCAGGGGATCCCCATGAGCAAGCACCTGGCGACTGTGGAAAGGAAAAAACCCCTTTTGACAATAAGAAATCTTCAGCATAACCAGGCTCAGGGAGGCGCAGCCATCCAACCTTAGAGTGAGGGGAGGAAGACAAGATAACAGATACACTGTGGAGAGCCAGAGTTGAAATATAACAGTTGTATGAATTAAGTCTGCCTGTTTTTCCCGGAAGCCAAGTTAAAGTTACGTTCATGTAAAACCAACCAAATATCATATCTCTGAGAAATTGTTTTGTCTTATTTTGGTGGCTTCACTAAATCAGTGAAATCATATTACGAGAATCTTGGAAAGCAATAACTTCACTGTGAAACATTGTCTGGTCCTTTATCTGCAGAGATCACATGCTTTTGTCTTGGTTTGCTTTATTTAATTTAACAGAACTGCCATTTTCTTGATATTGAAAAAAGTCCAAAGGCATGATGTAAATGCCATAAATTTACTCTTGCAGAATTTGGTTCTATTTGCATAATAATAGTGGGCGATATTTCAGTTTCTCATGTTTCTCTCTCATTTCTGCTTTTTTTCCTCCCAGGCTGTTAGCTCCTACTCTAGCAAACACAAGTAGATGACTGAGAACTCGGCCTCCCATGATGGACAAGAAAAGTGGTGAGTGTCGCCAAGCCTGTAGTTAAACAAGCAATCCTCTTTGCTTCTAACATGTGCAGCAAACTTTTTTAACAACTGTGAGAAGCTTAATAAGTCAGACTCTATTTTTTGCTTTTATTCCAATATATAATCTAGTTCATGACATAAAAGGTGACATTTTTATCTCGCTGTTCCTTTCATGTGGCCAAAAACAGCTATGGGCTTATTTCCTTTAGGTGATAACCAACCCGTCTCACACTGCATTCATAAGTTGACACAGCATGAGCAGCATTTTACATGCTGATTAGTTTGTTTTGGCACAATCGCTGCATGATAATTACTTCCCAGTAAGTGATCGGGTTTTACATAATGAAGCACTGTGTGTTCGGCACAGTACAGCCTGCTTGCACGAGGGGGTGAAAAGAATTAATAATGCTGATGATGTGTGATTTGGTTCATGTAAACTTATTGTAAACTAATTGCACATGTTTAGTTCTTTCATATCGGATACTACAGTATTACTATGACTAGTCACTGAAGTATGAAAATAAGCACCAACTAATGACTTATTTCATTAATGAATCATTTGATGTTAATCCTTACAGCCAATGGCTTTCAATCCAAGGCCAGTGAGGGTGGTGTTCAAAGGAAGCAGCTGCCCTACTCAGTGGAGACTCCCTATGGCTTCCACCTGGATCTTGATTTCCTCAAGTATGTTGATGATATTGAAAAAGGCAACACAATCAAAAGGGTCCACATTCAGCGCAGGGTAAAGGGCCCACCTAAATTCAGCACTCTGCCTAGAAATTTTAGTCTTCCTGGGCATGGAGTAAGGCCACCCCCAAAGGAAAAGGACAGTACTTGGTCTGGGACGTCTACCCTGGGTCCCAAGCCTAAATCACGAGTGACAGAGGTTCAACAGATCTTTGACTTTCGAGCAAATGAAGGCGTGATTTCCAGCCAGAGCAGCAGGGGGACCACGAGTCAAGGAACTGGCTATGTTTCAACTAAACCCAAAGATGAAGTAGGCGCGGGGGCTCGCGGTGCTGAAGACAAAACTGGGGGGATTCAGATTCAGAGTCGGCCAAATCTGCTCAGAGCATCGAGCATGCCCATCACGCTACAGCAGCGTAAGAGTTCAGATTCAAGCAGTCCTGACCGTACCGTGGGAACACCAGAAAACGGCTCAACGGAGAACATGTTCCGGGCTTCACCAGACGTAACAGAAAGACGCTGTGTTCCCCAAGATCGAGCAGGTCTTCACCAGCAGATTACTGTTGCACTGAAGCGGGTCAGAGAGCTGGAGGAACAGGTCAAAACCATCCCAGAACTGAAAGCTCAGATCTGCTCTTTGAGGGAGGAGCGGGAGCAGCTGCTTCTTCAGCTACAAGCACAAGCCAAGGCCCAGCCTTCCAAATTATCTGCTACAGTACCAACAGGCTATGATCCTAGGACAAATAATCAATCGCAAGGACAGAGACCTTCACAGGAGATGAAGTTAGTCCTAAAGACTCAACCCACTGGACGTTTAGAAGACACAAGTCTCGGGCCATCAAACCAAGCTGCAGGGAAGGAGAAACAAGGTGAGACAGAGAAAACTAACGTGTTACTATCTGAAGTGGAGAGCTCGGCACAAGGAGAAAGTAGCATGTCGTCAGCACAAGAAGTGGAGAGACAATCACTGCAGCTGGACATACCTGACAAGCAAAAAGAAACAGAGAGTCCACTGGGACAGACAGTGCAAAAACTGCCACGAGACATTTCAGGGGAGGAATTACTATCTATCACAGTGGCTTTAAAAGAAACAGAGACTGCAGCGAAAGAAGGAAAACCAAAGGATCCAGATGATATGCAGAAGTTGCAGGAGAAGCTAACAGTACTAGAGGCTAAACTTATTCAGGCTAGCCAGGAGCTAAGGAGCACTAATGCTCTTTTGAAACCGCAAATAGAGGAGAACAAGCTAAAAGAGGAGCGAATACTACAACTGAGTGAGGGAACGAGAGTGGAGGTTTGCACCGCACATGAACGTCCAAGAAGAGAGAGCATTGACACAGGGACAGTGACAGAAAGGATAGATTTTAGCCACCAAGAAACAGAGACAGAATCGGCTGGTACTGTAGATCAGGGGACCGACACTGATAAAATCTGCATTGAAGTGTACATACCAAAACAAGAGACTAAAAGTACAGATCAAGGACCAGTGACGGGAAAAGCGGACACGCATGACCAGGAGACAGAGATGGAGGCGGCGATAACAGCGACAAGTCCACCGAGGCCCAGAGCCAACAGCATGGAACGAGGCACACTAACCGAGAGCATCATCACTCTGGATCAGATGACCGAGACCCCCGTGGCCGAAAGGGTAAACCAAGTCACAGAAACAGAAGGCGAGATGGTGACGGACCATCCTCACAGACCGAGGGCCAGCAGTGTTGACAGAGGGACAGAGACAGAAAGGGTGGGCACTGTGGACAGAGTGACAGAGACAGAGGTAGCCCAGAGAGCAGACCAGCAGACTGAGACAGAGATGGAGAGACGTCGTGACAACAACCCAGCCAGACGTGTAGAAGCAGAGAGTCAAGTGAGTGAGAGCACAGGCAGCCAAAGAGACGAAGTCGTGGTGAGCGAAAGAACAGAAGACAGGGAAACATACGAAAGAATTCAAAGAGAGAGTGAACGTTTAGTTGCTGAGGTTTTATCAGAAAGCTCAGCGGCAGCTGTAGAAAGCATGAAAACTTTAGATGTTGTTAGGAAGAATGAAGAGTGCGCCAGTTCGGCTGCTAAAGCAGGAGAAAATGAGATTAAAGTGAGTTCTGAACAAGGTGACTCAGAAACAAAAGAACTTACAGAAGTGGTTGAAACAAGACCAGCTGCCCCTGAGACTGCAGAGAAGAAAGAAACAGGAGCCGGGGAGGTTATGTCTGCAGCAGTCAAAGAAACTGTAGCCGCTGACACTGTTGCAGTAACTGAGGGGAATTCAGCTGTGAAGACAGCAGCTCCTGTAAGACCACAAAGAGGCAGGAAACCCTCAGTGGAGCAAACTCAGCCGTCACCTCCTCAACTTCAGGTGGTGCCTGTGCGTCCCCGTAGGGGATCCAGTGAAACTCAGACCCAGCCGCAGACGAAAACCCAGCCCCAGGTGCAGGAACAGAGTGCAGCTCAGCTTGAAGCTCGGTCCCCAGAACAGCGCTCTGAAACACAGGTAAAACATCAAACACCGTCTGTGCCTCAGGTTGAGGACCACACTATAGCAAAGAAACCTCCTGGAGGGTCTGGAGAGAAGCAGTCTGAATCTCGGCTTCAGTCTGAGACTCAGGCCGTGTTTCCGGGCTCTAGTGAAGTCCAAGTCAGGCCTAAATCAATACAAGCCCAATCTCAAACTTCTGCACCTCGGCGGGACTCAAAAGAGCTGAAAGCACCGCAGAGGGTGTCTGGTGCATCACACACTCCTAGACGGGGATCGGGAGAAGCCCAGACCCAACCACCTCGCCAAGCGTCAAGCGATGCTCAAACTCAACCTCAGGGTTCACGTAGAAGCTCCAGTGAGGCTCAGGCCCCTCCAAAGATGCCAGTGAGACACAGTCACTGCGCAGAGGCTCCAGTGAAGCAGCTCAGCGCCGTGGCTCAAGCGAAGCCCAGGGTTCACATCGCGACACCGGGGAGGCCCAGCCTCCTCGAAGAGGCTCCAGCGAATCACCTACATCGCCTGCAGCTTTGGGTCAAGTTGTAACTCGGATAACGGGGCTGCTAGGAGAGCAGTGGGCACATCTCGGAAGCAGCTCTGGCACTCAGCAAACAGCCAGCCAGCAGGAGAGCGCGAGCACACAGAAAAAGACGACAGGGAAAAGAGCAGAGGCTGGAAAGGCAACGTCAGCCAAGCCAGCGGGGAAAGCAGCCCCAGCAGCAGCAGCGACGGGGAAACCAGCGGGAAAACCTGGTACTTTCAAAATGAGCTCCATTCAGAGCCAACTGGTCAGCTCCTTCAGTGTCCTCTCTGCCTTCTACTCCCCAAGCCAGAAAGCGGCTGCTGCCAGCAAACAGCAAGAACAAGGTAGGCCCGTGGTTCACCTATTTGTATTAGCTAAAGCCACTTCTCTCTTATAGTCACTGAATAGATCCCTTCAAGGAGCATAATGACGCATTAGCCATGCCGCTTCATTACAACATGTCCCTTATGATCTATAATCGTCATGAAGTATTATAAATGTGTACAGCTCATTCGCCTGAAACATTGACTTCTCTCCCTAAAAAGAACTCCTGCAGAAACAGCCAAACATTTTCAGTGTGGTTAGACAAACATCCATGGTTTCACTTGTATAGGCGCATCTTAGCCCTGCATACCAGCAAACTCTTACAAATGGTGCGTTCACAGCACAGATTTTTTTCATTGCAACTTGAAACCACACTGCTCCCATTCAATTACTGGGAACAAAAGTACTACAAAAATTTTAGATTAGATGCCGTAATAGGATCGCGATAGAAATAAATGACATTGCTTAACTTATTCTAAGGGTAATATCTTGAAATTGATGTGCCTTTTCTTTCTGGAGAGCGCAGGCATTGTTAATATAAGACATATTACGCAGAGCACAAAATACACGGAGCACTGTTGCTACAGTAAATGTCAGTTATACTCTGAAGTGCAGAGTGGAGGAGGGGTGAGGGATGGGGAGCTGGGAATAGGCATTTTTTTCTGTTATATACAAGAGTGGGAAAAAACACACATTACTAAAAACTGTCAAAATGACATGGTTCAGTGACCTTCAAGAGCACACGTACACATTTCTTGTTCCCCACAATATATGCAAAGACAGAATCACACGGCAAAGTTCACATGTGTGGTTAAGCATCTGTTTACAGTACACAGTCGAATGGATCCTTAAGCACCGGTCCTCACACATATATCAAACAGATGACGCCTCTCTCTTCCCTCCCCTGATATGTCTCTCCTGTTTCTGGTCATGGTACTCACTCGCTCAACTATCACACACATATTTTATTTTCTAAGTTCATCTACAGTTCAGTGCCGGGAGCACAGTGTGGTACAGGAGTGTTTTTAAGTCAGGTTTGAGATGTGCGTATTTCAGACCCATTTCTGAGGTGCCTATGGCTGATGTGAAGTTTCCCAGTGTGGCCTTTTAAACGTCTTATCATCTTCTGTGTGTGTTAAAAAGAAACGCCTACTGCTGCATTGAGAAATTTACTCATTCTAGTCAATCTGTGCCTTGAGTGAAACTTTGGAGAAATATCTCTGACAAAGCGAAGGAGGGTTAAATCACACAACTAATTTATTTATTAGGAATTAGGAAAAGGATATTTTCAAGTATGTTTCTAACCCTCCACTCCATGTTGCTGTCTCCTGGGAGGTACTAGATCTAAAAGCATCATTCTTCTTAGATGGTGGTCCCTGGGAATTTTTTTTAAACTGGTATTTTTTGGCTCAAAGCTACGGTCTTGTGTCCTTGCATAAAACATTACAGATACTCTGCACCATGTCTGCTGTCACGCACAACTGAGACAGCTATACTGGGCTCACAGCCAAAGGGAGTCAGCATAAGAGCCCACACAGAATCAATTCCTGGGCAGTTACATACATAAATGGGCCTGGCAGAGTCAAGGTTGGATGTTGTCAATAAGGTGTACAGTCTTGACCTGTATATATTTCCATGGAGAATACTTCGAGGCCTTAGTGTGTACTTGGAAAGTTAAATCTAATTAAAAACTGAAGTATGTGCTTTAGATTTCAGTTCAGCAGTCTTAATTGTTGTCTTTGTATAGAGTATAGCAAATGGGGCTCTAGCTTTTCTGTTCTGTGTTAACACAAGCTTTCCACATCATTTGATTGGCTGTACTTACTCGTTGGTTTTAACCCAATATCTTCCAGGCTCAAAATCACTGACATTCACATAGAGACACAAGAGCACACAGAAACAAGCAGACAGACATACTTATAACACTAGCCCAAAGAAATACAGTCGCCGTTTGCAAATTGTTGTTGTCTGATACCCAATGAGATAAAAGTCAATAACAATGTAAATGTAAGTGTACTATGTGCAAATGTAAATATAAACAATGATTTACAAATCTCATCAACCCATGTTTTATTCATAATGGGATGTAGAAATCATATCAAATGAAACATTATTAGCTCATTTTGAATTTGATAGCAGTAACGTGTCAAAAAAGTTCAGGTAGGTGCAACAAATGGCTGGAAAAGTAAGTGGTACTAAAAAAAGAGCTAGAGGAGCATTTTGGGACTAAAGTTTATAATAAGCTTGTGTGTAACATGATTGGGTATAAAAAGAGCATCGCAGAGAGGCAACATTTTACCGGTTTGCAAAAAAATTGCATCTATAAACTGGAGAATGATTTCAGAATAATGTTCCTCAATGCTAAATTGCAAAGACATCATCTACGGTGCATAATATTATCAAAAGATTCTGCAAATTTGGAGAAATCTCTCTCAATATTTTGAGCTTGAGAAATCTCAAGCTCAAAATATTGTTTGCTTGATGCTTGTGATTGAGGTGGCAGACCTTTAAAAACAGGCATGATTCTGTCATGGAAATCAGTGCATGGGCTCAGGGACACTTCTAGAAATCTTTGTGAACACAGTTCATGAAGCCATACGCAAATGTAGGTTACAACTTAAGAAAGCTGTGAACATGAATCAGAAACGTCACCATCTTCTCTGGGCCAAAGGTCATTTAAAATGTAATGAGGAAAAGTGGAAAACTGTTCTGTAGTCAGATGATTTAAAATGTGAAAAAAGGATACCGCCTCCTCCATACTAAAGAAGAAATGGACCTTTGGGCTCATTATCAGTACTTAGCTCAAAAACCTGCATCACTGATGTCGTGGGGCTGTATTTATTCTAACCATAAGCCTGTAAAGGTGACAGATCTTAAAACACTGAGACACTGTGAAGTCCTCTGACTCATATCACACTGTTTAGTTGTGAGGATGTTTCAAATCACTTGAACTTGAACACACACAAAAAATACACATGCACACACCCAAATTCCACAGAAACCCTATTAATTTTTACTTTCCTCATTTTTATTTTTCATCTTCCCCTCTGCCTCTCGCTCTGTCCTCCTCTTCACTAGGTCTCAAATCCATCATGAAGAAAAATGGTGCAGCAGGCAAGCAGGGGAACAAGGGAGCCAAGAAAAACCTGAAGTTTGTGGGGGTGAATGGAGGGTAAAATCTTCTTTTTAGTTATCGTCCAATCTCTTTGTGATTTATATCTTTGTGTGGGCTGAAATGTGTTTTGTGCACTTATATTTTCATGCTTTTGTCAGTCTTCATCCTTATAGGAAAAATAATGTGTTGCCACTTCTGATTAATGTAAAAAACAAATCCCCTTTTATCTTGATTTAGTTCATTAAAAGTATTTGTTATTAGGTTTGATGTGTTACTGTATGCAAAGGGGCTTCAAGTTTGATGGATTACCCACAAATTTCTTTTTCAGTGTTGTGGGTAATCCACATAACCACACATTATGTGAAAGAATTCAGAAAGAGCAAAAGATGCAGGATTGTCTGAGAAATTTGATTTGATGTTATTTGATTTCTTCATCTTTGTGTGTAGAAATCCACAGGCGACAGTTTGGATTTTCATGCAGCTGTGTTTCAGGCTACTGTCTGTGCAGCAGTGTTAATCTTAATCTTTTGTCATTTAGCCATGTATGCGTCAGCTTTGTTACTGTTTTAAACTTGGATATTAAGCTGTACTTCAGACATTTGCTTCTTGCTGTTTGTCAGGCTCACTAAAGACTTGTTGTCCTGAATCTGACCTTGCTGCTGCTTCTGCTGGTGTGCTAATATGCCTGCATTAATGTGTGTTTAGATTATGTGATATGCATGCATAGTTTCTGTTGATGGCACCTAGGTGATTGTGCTAGCGTGCTTATGTCAGCATTTGCTGATGCTGGTTGCAGTGTGTGTGTGTGTGTGTGTGTTTGTGTGTGTTTATGAATTTAAAGTATGGGGATGGCAGTGGTTCTCAGTTTTTTTTTCTGGCATGGCTCACACAGTGCAATTTTCTGTTATTAAATCTAAGAAAGGAATTGTATTTTAGTGAAATAAAACTCAGGAGCAGTTCAGTAATTCAGTAAAGTGGTTCTTCTGTCTCAATTATATAACTTCACTATACTTAAATGTTTTTCAGGCTTTATTGACCTGAAAAATTCTTCATAAAGAATATCTTTACGGTGTCATCTTTAAGATGCTTTGCTGACTTTGTTGTGCTGCTGCTCAAGTGGTTAGCTGCTAGTGGGAGGGGCTTCTTGTCTAAACTGCTGTGCTGGTATCAGTAATATTGCAAAGGGGTATTTATTGTGTTAGCAATTTTTTAGCATTGATTAGCATCCGCGTATCCTGTTCTTTAAACAACTAAACTAACTTTATCTAAACTACTGGAAAAGGGAAAAAAGTATCACTGTGTTTTCAAAGTTTTGTTATTGAGAAGATAAGTATTGGTTCTGGTGATTTACCTACTAATTAGGTAGACAATCACAAAGCAGGAAAAGCAGGAAAACTACAAGATATGAGAAAACTAACCTTCAAAGTAAAGTTTGGGCACAAAGACTTGCTATAAAGTTGCATTTGTTCTTAGGTCATGCTTACAGCATTATTTCATATCCTGTTGTGGTCGTTTACAGTATTTCTCATCACTTACGTAAAAAGTTTCTGTTTTAAATTCCTGGCTATTTTAATCTCCTGCATATGACGGAAATGGCTGCCATGCATAGCATTTGTTTTATTCCCGTGTTCCTGCTCTTACATTCCTGGGCTTCACTGTTTTATGACCTGCTCACCTTTGCAGTGTTTTTGCAGACTGTTGTGGTGTAGTCCATTCCTTCCTCCCTTCAACTCAATGATCTGCAAACATACCCACATTCAGAAGAACACGTAACAGATTTCTTATGGTATTGCAAGAATCTATTCCTTATAAACTTGGACTAATATGTTTAATAAATGAGATTATATAAAACTTTTTGACATCTAGTGTACATCTCTTTTGGTTTCGTTTCAACCTCTATAAATATCTGACCATTTCCATCTTCCGCCCACCCAATCCTGAAATATGCAAATGTTATTTATAATGAGGCAAACATGTCGGGCAACAATATTTTCTCTGATTATCTTTAGGCTTCTGCCCACAGCAGGAAGTGGTCTGCTGTTCATACTTCTTCTCTTTGTATAGTCTAACCTATCTCTGCTCTCCCTTGAGCTCCTCTGGAATCTCGAGAATGCTGTGGCCCCTGAACGTCTCTTGTGGTGTCTCAGTTTGTCTCTGTGTGTCTACAAGAAGTCTGAATCAGTGGTATTCAGTATAACCTTATCTGATCACTGGCCTTACAGAGGTGACTTGATGATGCGCCCCAGTAATCACACTTATATACATGCTACTCCAGCAGCCTCTGCAGCATATCGTTAGCCTTTTCTCAACGAACAAGGTTGTACGTTGTTCAAGGCTGCTTATGTTTGTGCTCAAACATGTCTGTGGCTTTTTATGTATGTTTAAATTATGTTTATGTTAGGATATGAGGGCAAAGCTGCACAAGGCAAACATCTTTTTCATCTCACTTGTGAAGTCTAGAGGGGAATAACCTGTTAGTATTTACCCCGTCTTGCCTGGTGCTGACTTAACATTGACTTAATATTAGTTTTACCTGCTTAGACATTTCCTTAGTGATGCTGCTAGTGCTGCACAAACTTAGATTTTCAGTAGACTCTGTAAATATTTCTGAATATATAACAGACAAAATGGCTTGGATGGATTTCTATATTTGGAGAGTTTGGGAAAGCTTTAGCTTGTAGAATGATTTGAATGATTTCTGTGGAGCTGTTATAGAATCTGCCGTCTTCTTTATTATGTTCTCTTTAAGATATGAGACGACATCCAGTGAAGAGTCCAGTGGAGATGAGAAGTCAAAGGTGGAGGTAGAAGAGGAAGATAGCTCAGAACCAGAAGTAGAGAAGGAGCCTGAGAAGGAACCTGAGAAGGAGCCTAAAAAGCCGCCAGAGGAGGGAGCAGAAGCCCAGAGAAAAGATGCAGAGGTCCCAACTGAGGGAGGAGGTGCTGTGGCTCAAGAGAAGGAGACTGAAAGAGGTCTGCTGGATCCAGAAAGTAGCCAGGAGCTCCTGGAAGAGCAGGCTGGAGGGTGAGGCGGACAGCAGAGCTTAAATTATAATCTTGGGTTACCGTGTTGCACTTTATGTGATGTGTTTCTCATAAATGTGACTGAGGATTGGGTCTGCTATGATACCAAATGGTTTCTCCTTGAACTGCTATTTGGTATTATTTTACAAATATAGAACAAAAATAACCACATTTGCAGAATTTGCTAGAAGCAGTGTTGGGTTGTTACTCAAAAAAGTTGTTGCACTTGTTACTTGTTACACTATTCATTACTTTTTTGCAGTGACCAGAAACAAATTGGCACCTAATTACCAGTTATAGAAACCTCAGTCTACAGTTCCACAAACCAGCAAATATACCTATGTTAAGGACACAATACATAGGATCATTCTTTTACTATTTATGAGCACAAAACCATCAACACAAAGCAAAAATGAAAACCAGCCAAAAAGACTTTAAAGCAATCACCAGAGTAATTCTACTGTACAAACACATACAGTGAAAAACTGAGGCTTAAAGCTGATTTTGTTACTTGTTGATTGGGTTGATCGTGGCTCAAGAGTTGGGAGGTCGCCTTATAATCGGAAGGTTGCCGGTTCGAGCCCCGGCTTGGACAGTCTCGGTCGTTGTGTCCTTGGGCAAGACACTTCACCCGTTGCCTACTGGTGGTGGTCAGAGGGCCCGGTGGCGCCAGTGTCCGGCAGCCTCGCCTCTGTCAGTGCGCCCCAGGGTGGCTGTGGCTACAATGTAGCTTGCCATCACCAGTGTGTGAATGTGTGTGTGGATGGGTGGATGACTGGATGTGTAAAGCGCTTTGGGGTCCTTAGGGACTAGTAAAGCTATATAAATACAGGCCATTTACCATTGTTGCAGGACTGGGGTCAGCATGCATTCAGCTTATATCATATTAATATCACTTTGGGTTTTTTGTTACCTTTTTGCTGACATATCTGTGCAGATAGTTGCAAAGAGCCAAGGTTTTGTTGTCCTTATTATGCCCATATCTCCACTCCTGTGGAGCTCTAGACCGTTCCACAAGTTTTCTCCCCCTGCACGCAAACTTAAATTAGCTGATTGTAGTGCAAGTTTTTCACTTTATTTCCCTCATTTTATGACTACAGCCAGCATAAATATATCGATGGATCAAGATTTTTTCTGGTTTATGCTACTTAGTTTTCACAGACACTGTGAACGGTGCAATATTACCTTTACACCCTGAAAGAAAAAACAAATTCACAACTTATCAATTAACAAAGCAGTTGCCAGTAAATCAAGCTATACAGAGGTTTGTTGGCCATTATAAAAAGAGCCGTGCTATATTAAATGGTATCTTTATCTTTAAATGATTAATCTTTAAATTGATAACGCTGTATTAAACATTTATTTCGACACCGACAGGGATACATAACCTTTTAAAAAACTTATCAACACCTTGATCAAACTACTGAAGGCTCAGATTCAAACTGTTAAACTCCTGAATTTATATCACTGGTAAATACTTAATTACATGAATTTGTAAACACAAGATGGTTTTTAGTGTTAAATATTACTAAATATTTATGTGTGTAAATTCTCTAAATAGAGACTGCATTCTCTGCTCACAGGTACAAATATTGGAACAGTCATTCGTATGCAGCCTTATCTGATATACTTGGTATAGGACAGGTGCTGAATAATGCTTCGTGCATGCACCAGAGGCATTACATTGGGACTTTGACTTACATTCATGGGAATTCAGTTAATACACACTCATGCTTTTTTAAATCTTGTGCACATTCATTGCCATAAATGTGTCTGTAATATATATACACACTAAACTGACATTTCAATTCAATTCAGTTTTATTTATATAGCGCCAAATCACAACAACAGTCGGGTCAAGGCGCTTTATATTGCACAGTAGATCGTACAATAATAAAATGGCAACATTTGTCGCCACAAGTACACTGTAAGCTTCACACAAGCACACACATATTTCAACTTGCAACTAAACTCTTTGATTAAGGGTGCTCAATAGTCACACAGACGTACTCTGTTCTAGGACAAAGCAAATAACTAGCAGTGTTGTCTTCCTTGTCACTGACTGATCACTTATCAGTCTCAGGTGTGCAGACAGGGCTGATGGCCATGGGCCCAGGCAGTGAGGAGAAAGCAGGACTTATATTAACTCATCATTCAGCACCTGTCTGATCATTCCTGTGGGTACGTGCAGGATGTGCTTCTATATGTGTATAGGTGTTATAGCGGGAAAGCTAGTACAGGTCACATTGTGACCCACTCAGGCTTGATGCTCAGTTTGCGTGATTTTGCACTCTCTGGATATTAATGGGTAGTGAATCAGAGCAAACTGTAACTGTTGAGGTTTGCGTGTGCTATCAATGTGTCAGACTGTTGAGTGATGTGAGTAAGCCACGGAGGCGTGCAAGGCATTTTTTCTTGTATTTTCTTGTTATCATTTCTGACAGAATTTAGACATGAACCACAGAAGCTGGCTCGGCCATACTTAATCCCTGCTGTGTTGTGTGGTTTTGGTTTTCAGGGGAAAAGTCGACAAGGGGTTTATAGATGCATGCCTTTATGTAAAGGACCGCATGGAGGAGGTTTCATCCCCAGATAAAGAAATGGTAAGGATTTCTTTGATTGGACTTAATAAAATCTAACCCGACTTTACTATGGTAAGTTTTTGTTTTTCCATTGTTTTCTGTCTCTCTCCTCAGCGCCAGGTTTTAGTGGTGCTCTACCAGGAGTGGTTCAGAGTCTCCAGTCAAAAAGACTCGCAGGCAGATACTGTCAGATTATACCTGCGACAAGTGGGGATGACCACACCCACTCTCCTGCCATATGTTGTTAACTTGACAGACGGCAATGGGAATATGGCTCTTCACTACAGCGTGTCACACTCCAACTTCCCTGTGGTCAAACTGCTGCTGGATACCGGTGAGACGGAAAGGCACACAGAACGACAAATCTAACTAAAAAACTAAAAGATTATAACTGTGCATACGTTTTGTTTCTCATCTCTTTTACTCACTCCATCACTTTCTGTGTACATTCAGGCCTGTGCGAAACAGACAATCTCAATAAGGCAGGCTATACTCCAGTGATGCTGGCTGCACTGACGGCTGCTGAGAGCCCCGATGATCTTGAAGTGGCATAGCAACTGTTGAAAGTGGGAGATGTCAACGCACGCTCCAGACAGGTGTGTATACAGACGGCAGTTGCACTTAGACGCTGGATGAACTAAAAATAAAACGGATATCAAACAGTTTGGTGTGTTGTACAAATAAAATAAAATAGAAAAAGGAAGTAAATACATGCCCTAAGGCAGTGAGGGGTTGTTATAAAATGTAGGTCACTTTACAGGAGGACGTGTTTTTTTTTTTCCTCAACTGCAAGACTTCCTTTAGTGGAAACCATACAGGAATCATGAAAAGGACTGCAGAAGCAAATCAAGATCACCAGAACGAATATTTATGCATGTTTGTATAACAAGTTAATGTACTATTTAACTCGTCACTTTCTCTCTCTGTCTGCATGTAAGATATACATATCTCCCCATCATTCCTGCCCTCTCACTGTTTAATTCTAATCTCTGTTTTTCTCACTCTTTTTCTAGGCGGGCCAGACAGCACTCGTGCTTGCGGTGAGCCATGGCCGCGTTGCCATGGTGAAGCTGCTCCTGAGCTGCGGCGCGGATGTAAATGCCCAGGACCGCGAGGGCTCGACGGCCCTGATGTGTGCCAGCGAACACGGGCACACGCACATCGCTCGCCTGCTGCTGGAGACAGGTCGCTGTGATACCAGCCTCAAAGATAAGGTATAGCTTTAGGTTGCGCAGTTAAAATCAGGCCATTTAGCGGCTTGTTGTAAACTTGTAGATGTTTTACCTCTCGTTTATGAGACTTTCAGCAATTAATTTCAGCACGTAATTCTTCGCCGTTCGCATTCGACTAGTGGTCACATGGCTTTTACCACCTGGTTCGCTCAAAAATGTAGACTGTGGGCTCTCAGTAAGGTTATAGGGATATGGGTACTGATGGCTGGCCCACACAAAGTAGATTGATTGTTCAGCCTGGTGCATTGATTTCTCCAGTTTGTAGATTCCCCAGTCAGAGAGTGATCACATCATGGCCGGTGCTTTATGCTGCCGAAGCACTTCTGTAATGAAAGCAATCCTAGAAACACGGAGGCAAATGGACTGGCTGCGTTAAATGGAGAGCAAAGACACTTAGTGTCCTGTGGCAAAAAAAGGATGGATGCAGGTGTGGAGGTGAGTCTTTGTAAATGCCACAGGAAGAGTAGCAACGGTGTTGCAACAAACACCGTGCTGCGTCTTACCCCAAAACAACATTAAAAGTCTTCCAGATTCTGCATCGCTCTGATATCGTTTCTGCACTGTGACTCTATGAAAACACATGAATACACACCATATTTTAGTTGTGGGCACATAAATAATATTCAAAGTGGGGAAATAAACAGCTCTGACTCATTGTTTATTGTCTATTCATGCAAGTCAAACAGTTTGTTTAACAAGTGGACAAAATTGACACCGTATGTGATACAGAACATTTATGCTCATGTCTCAGGATGTGGCCTAATAGAATTAAAAGAAGGAGGAAAAAACACAAAGGTAATCTGCAAAAATATTCTTGCAGAATCCTGACATTGCAGATCTGTCAGCTGTATCATTTGACTGACGTCTTGGCACCAAGCGCATTTCTTAAACTGTAAGGAGATGTGCTTGCAAGTGATTGCATTCTGAAGAGCGTTTGTAGCAGCGGGTTGGGGAGATTGTTATCCGTAAGGACGCAAGCACCGATAAGCGCTCTTATTTCTGATAATTGCTGGTAGAGCGCGACTTGAGTGCTTGCCATAAATCCTCCCACGGTACATAATTACAGCACAAGCCCGACAGCGTTTATTTATTTTACTTTGCTGCATTAAAAAAAAAAAAACATTATTGTAATCTGTGCATATTAATTTTTTTAAAATATGCTTGCAAGAAAATAAAGATGATCAAATAAGTAAGTAGGTGACAGTGGCAGTGATTAGATATTTGAGTGCATTTTCAAGAAATCAATCACATACTGGTCACAGTGTGTCATCCCTGTCGCTACTTTATCCATATTGCCTGTGCAATAAGTAACAACACAAGATGAAAATACACAAAAAATACTCCAAATTTTCTTACATATGTTTCATAAGCAAACTACAAGGTTTACTTGTATTAAGCTTAACATCAACACAAAACATCCCAGGCTTAAAACCTTTATTATTTCAGAGACAATTGCTGTAGGATGTAAAAAGGGTTTATTAGTATACAGAGTCAGGGCAGGTTCAGCATGCACCATACTCCTGTTCAGTTACTAGAGAATGTGTTTAGCCCAAAACAACACTGCCACTGTGTGGTTCAAAAAAGTCACTGCAGTGTTCTGAAATGTCTGTTTTTTTCCCCCCCCAGAACAGTCAGACGGCTCTGTTGGTGGCAGAAGGAGCCTCTCAACAAGACATAATTGACCTTCTGAAGGCCAACGTTGAGGTCCAAACCTCTGAGTCCACAAGCACCGCAGACCTCCTCTGAGTCAGAGTTCTCCAAACCATCCCAGCTCGCCATTCAACCGCTCAACTGCTCTGTTTCCGTTAACCGTGGCCGCCAACGTGGGGAGAAAACACTGAAATAAACACACGGTGGTACCGCACACATCATAAGACGTGGCAGGAGCTTCTCTTCCACGTCTATGCCAGTAATGCTGGTGTGTGTCGATGGATATGCTGCATCAACCGCTCAGGTCCACAGCTGAGGGTCCCGACAGCCTGACGAGAAGACGTTTCCACAGTGTCAAGTGTGACTGACGGGATGTTAAGTAGGACACAGGGTGAGACTATAAAGCAGGACAACACATTGGGCGGCCTAGCAAGTGGACAGAGAGAGCCTCTGAACTGCTGCTTCCTATCATCAGCTAACTCAAAATACTACTAAAGCAAAATACTAAGCACATGACCTACCTTTGCAAATATAGAATATGAAATAATACATTATTTCTATTTTTTTCCCCTTTCATGACATTGAAATCAGTAAATACAAATACATATTTGGACATAAGCCATTATTGAGGACATATTTTATGTAGAATAGATTATAATCACAAAAATCAAAAAAACTGTATTTTCTACTGCACTTTTTTTTTAAATTGTTGATGTGTTTCGTAAATAGTCCTCTATAATATTGGTGTCCAGATAAAATTATATATCTCCGAAAAGCATTCATTAGGAATTTAAATAACAGAATATAACTTATAACAGAATATATTTGACATTCAGTGTATCGTTTTTGCCGTAGTACCCATCGCTTTTCACATGTGGGACATGGGTGCTCATCAGCTGTGTGTTAATGACAAACAAATCCTTTCTGTGGGACATTAAACTATTTTTTATAACCACAACATGACCAGGCTGAAGAAAGACAACACTCTTCTCTTATGAAGATTGTACTGCATGCCAATACGTTTACTCCCCCTACTGGCTGTCTTATAGTACTAAACAGCAGTATGTTGTACTACTGTCTGTTCTCATAGCGTCTCTCTCTTTCTCTGCATCTCCCGCCTTCAGTTCAAATATATTGTATGCCTTGTTCGCCTACTCGTTTTAAAATCAAACCATGTATGCAACTGCTACAAAATGCACAATGAATGTCAGGCTGGCTGTGACACATTCCAGGAAATTAATGTAGCAAGTTTAAATACACTGGCATGGGCTTTACGACTAACAGACACAGACTGTCAGTGGATGTGGCAGACATTGGAATGAGTCTGGTTATATATATTACGCGTGGCGAGACACATCGTCTCGTCCTTGCTTTCGTGAGGTCTCATTTCATAAACGGTAAGACAACATGGTAAATCTGACCCGAGGTTTGGGTTGAAGGTAGGGCTGGGTCTTGGGTTTGCGTTTTAAGAAGCAATAGCAATTGAATACTACCTTACTGTCAGTCATAAAGTAGGTCAAGTGAGTGACCTTGGTCGAGCCTTAATCAGAAAACATAAGACATAAGATGTTTTCCACAGTGTTGATGTTTTTGTACCGCAAACCTACGTTCGTATTCCTGAGCTAATATAAAGCAGGAGTAGCGGTCTTTAAAATAAAGTTTACAGTTTCCCACTCAGTGACCGCTGCTGATGTCAAACAGTCCCGTATGTTTACAGTTAAATGAAATGCTGAAATGATACAAGAGAATGGCATAAAATGATCTGTAATATAACATTATTATTATTATTATTATTCATTTTAGATAATTCATGTAGTTCATGGACTGCAAAGGAAATAGGGGGAGTAAGCCTAAATAAGAAAAGAAAATTGATAGGCAAATCGATCAAGTTCATTGTGAGCCTCTCTTTTCACCTGATTAGGATCATATTTATGACTACTCTGATCTTTGTTCTCTTTTTTAAAGAGTTGGAGGTGGGATTTAAAGGGGAATACCACTTACTACTTTAACAACTGCCATATATGTGACCTATGACCATGATCCAGTCTGAATTTACAAAAGAAAAACAGCTACACTCCAGACAGCTAACGAAACGAAACGCTGAACATTTTTCTAGCATACAGACAAATCAAACCTATCAGCTGTTATTATCATTTATTAATAAAACTGGATTAGCAGTTGAATATTTGTGGCCATAGTGATACATCATGTCATTGGAATACATTACCATTTTGTCTTAATTGGTATTAATTTGGGGGGTTTTTTGCAGTGGGGTTTGTCATTCTAGTAAATGTTTTCGGACAAAAATATAAAAATATGTAGACCGACCATGACGCAGGACTCATTTTAAATAAAGTATATTATATAGATCTATATACTTTGACTTATATAGTACATTTACACAAGAAAATACCTTTTTTCACACTGACTTAGTAATCAGATAAGTATTTGTGGGGGCTCACAAAGTAGCACAGGTTCTCTCCACAACGACACTGCATTCACACAACATCAGTAAATCTCAATGTTAACTCTGTGCAGCGCATCTGATCATCACTGACTGTCTGTGTATGAAGGAACAAAAATAAGAGTCTCTGTACAGCCGTAGCTTCCTGCATTGCAAACAGCCAAAGGTTGATCGGGAGGGCGCTGCGAGAATTATCTGGTGAATCTGGTCTTCCATGCCTGCGTATAAGTCTCTATGAAAATCTATATGTTTAATCCCCTGTGACCCAGATATTATAAGGTTTCACATGAGCACCAAAGAATTGAAACCAAATCTGTTTCACACGGGACTAAATATGTATGTTATCTGTTCCTGTAAATCCAGCCAAATATATGTATATGTACATACAGTATTGTGAAAAGTATATAACAAGTATTGTCTGACAGTTTGCTCTAAGATTACAGTATTTATTCCAAATGCTATATTTTTTATCGTATAATATACCTATGTATGCATGGACAAATATTCAAGTGATACAGCTCAATGGGAATTTTGAATGACTGAAAACTGTACTGAGTATACCCTGATGATGTGATCATTTAACTTATCTTTCATCGGTTGGGTGGTTATAGTACATAGTGTGATTTGACGAGGTTGTGGACTGTCATGTGTCCTTTAATGCTACTCTTGACATTTCAGATCTGACCCTGACTTAAGCTATGAGAGCAACGTCTCCCTTGTTTGAATATCAAAGTGGAAATCCGAGCCGACGTACATGAAAGAGTCAAATGTAAAAAGTTGTACCTCTCTGTAATATTCCTTGTACAACAGGCTTGTATGTTACAAACCAGAGAATTAATTCTAAATAAATAAATGATAAACTCATGTTGTCGCATATGATTTTTTTTTTTTTAAAATCAACCACAAAGCTGTGACAGACATGATTAATTACACATTTGGGCCATTCAGGCGAAAGTATACAAAAACAGTCTCTGTCAGAAGATGTGAAAAAGTAAGTACATCCCAATGAAAACAGTTTTTGTCTCATGTATTTTAACCAAGCCAGTGAGAAGTGCTGAAAACTGCAGTGGCTTGAGTCTGGCTCCAAAATGAAGTATACCTTATGGATAAAATGATAAAATGCCCAACTTCAGGTGCTGGAATGGCTCAGTGGGTTGAGCAGGCTCAACTTTCTAATCTTGTTTAGTCTTTACCTCACAATATAAACCCTGAGGTCACTGTTTGTGTGAATTAGTTCCATATAAATAACATAAAATACATTTATAACTCTGGAAACATCCCACTGATAAAATGTGATATACTCAAACAAATCACATAAAATGTTATAGCCATGCAGCCCTGTGTGCACCCTGTGATACATGAGCTTGCAGAATTACTTTCAGCAGCAATAACTTGAAGTAACTGTTTTCTGTATGGCTTTAACAGTCTCTCACATCACTGTTGAGGAACCATTCTTCTGAACTTCAGTTCATTGAAGTTTGAGGGTATTCATTCATGCTCAGCTCTCTTAAGTTTCCACCACAGCCTTTCAATCGAGTTGATATTTGAACTTTGACTGAGCCATTGCAGCACCTTGATTCTTTTCATGCTGCTGTGTTTGGGTCCTGTTGCATGACCCAGTTTGTGCCAAGCTTCAGCTGTCAGATTTGATTCCAGAATACTTTGGTTTATTGGAGTTTATGGTCAACTTAATGACTGCAAAGTACCCACATCCTGGTTCTGACAGACAAGCTCAAATAATCACCATTCCACCACCATGCTTGAAAGTTGATATGAGGGGTGCTGTAATTTTCACCAAACAAATCTCCACTTCGGTCCGGTCTTTCCAAAGGACATTGTTCAAGAAGTCTTGCAATATATTCAGATATTTATTTTCCATAACAAAGCTGTCTTGTTATGTTATTTATTTATTTTTTTTTAGAAAGAACACACTTTCTCTTGTCAACCCTTCCAAACAAGCTATATTTGTTCAGCCTTTCTCTGATTATACTCTCATGAACTCTAACGTGCCCGTAGAGTCTGAAATGGAACTCTTGGGAGTTTTGCAATTTTATCTGAGCATTCAATGGTCTGAGCTTGGAGTGAATTTGCTGGGACATCCACTCCTGGAAAGATTATGGCATTCTGTTAAGGCACACCTGAATGCTTCAAGCCAGCTAACTGATCAAAACTTATATAGCAGCATCTGGGTGATAATCAATTTATATGGAAGCAGCAAGTGTCAAGTATTGGTAGGTGATTTAGGAAAAGTAACCTTTATTTAGACTGTAGTCCTGAATCCAAAACCCCAAAACAAGTCAATGACCTGATGAGCTAAGTCTAAAATACAAAATCCGTTAGATAAAGTAGCTAACTAAATCCAAACAAACAACAAACATGGTGATTTACCACTCGCCAACCAAAAATCCCGGCCACGCCCCCTCTCGTGACATCACGCTCCAAAGTCCTCCCCAGGAGTCGTTGGCCACAGAAGATCGCCCCAAGAGAAAGGCGTTCAGTAGACTGAGAGGTAAAAAGGAAACCTGGGAAATGCCCAGATGACTAACTAAATGACTTTCTCACATTGGCTACTTTTCATGATTCCATCATCAGGAGAATAGTGAATAACAATGATGTGCAGGAACGCAAAAGCAAAGCCGATAGAGCCCCCCCTCCCCCCACCCAAAGAGAAGTGGTTTAACCCTCTGGGGTCGGCGCGTCAGAATCACATGACCAATTTAAACCGGCACAGCTACAAGATGCTACGAGCCAGCGCCTTGTCGACCTGGGTTAAGAGTACGGACTTTAAACTATATACCAGTTTTTGAATTGTGTCGATGGGCCACGTAAAACCTGAGTTATGATAAAAAAAATACATGGGATGTTTTTTTTTCTGAACAAAACAGTGGTGTTTATAGCGGGAAGGACAGTACGGACAGCGCTAGCAAACACTCTCTGCTTGCTAGTGAAAAAAGAAAAAACACCCCTTCCCTATTGGTGTTAAAGTTTACCATGTCAGCCAATCAAAAAACGATATGGCAACATATGGCACTTGGTTGTTTAGGGAGAAGGGGGAGTTTTAGGACCCACAACGGAAAGCGGGCGAGCAAAAGAAAGGGAGAGAGCGAGTTTTCATATGTGAGACATTAGTGATGTTTAACGTGTTTAGGGGCTATGGTTAGTGTGTTGTGTAGTTATTGTTTTGTATTGTATGTCAGTTACACTGCTGAGTGTCACATTTGCTCCAAAGAAGCCATCAAAGGCAAATTCCAGTGTAAACGCTGTTCCCACATGGAAAAAGGAACTGATACACCTCCTGCTGTCAGACCTGCTGGGTTTAGGCCTGTGCTGTTCTGTTTTATAGTGGACACAAACTATTTTTTTGTGTGCCTTCTAATTTGATGCAGAACACCTGATTGTTCAGTAAATAGTTTTAAATGGTTATATAAAAAATGCCTGAGATCTTGGCTGTATTTTTAGGTAAATAGTACCATATAACTTTGTTGTTTGCAAAACGCGCATAATTTTTTAGAAATTTACAATTCCTATTTGCATTTCAAGTTATGAAAATGATTCGTTAAACATGTTTGTGGGTTTTACAGTAAAAAAATATAACTCTTCGGATTTTGAATTTTTTGTCTGGATTTAGATCAAATGTGCTAATATAATATGCCAAAATGAAAAAAATAACTCAAATTTCAGATATTTGAGGTTGTGCTGGAAATAATGATAACAAACAAGTCAAGATAAACAGTTTTTAAAGGTGAAATATAGAAGTAAAATCAAAAGTAGTCAAAAACGGCCAATTATACCCTGGACCCCAGAGGGTTAAATGAGAAACGTTTTGTCTGGAGAAAATAAACCTCAGGATCTTATCTTTGCTCACTTTTAGCCGTCTTTGTTAATGTTTTGTGTGAAAAACTGGTAATATTTTAAATAATGTTTTTGAAGAAATGTAGACCATTCCAACCACTCCTGTCACAATTTAGACACACAGTCACCCAAAATGTCAAAGTGTAATTATCAACCGTCTGTTGTACAAAGTAAATATTGCGTCCATAGGAATAAAGACGCAGCTAGCTACATCTGAGGCTCTCTAGGTCCAAATTGGCCTGCTAAATGTTAACGTTCATGACAGTGTAATTAGAGAACGACTGAACAAGTATGACTTCTTATTTTTGAGATTCTAGAAGCCAAATCAAGAGAACAGATGTACTGGCATTTTCTCTCATTTGTAACACTTTAAAGTCAGTTAATTAAAAATATCTTTCAAATGTACTGATGATAAAAATAAATGTTGGTTGCAGCTTTCCACGGCTACTGTGTTTAAAAGCTAACAGTACTTTCCCTCAGGGTCCGTGGGTGTTAATTATGTGAACCAAAATAAAAGCAGATTGATAAAAAACAAAAACAAATGACCCAAATAAAAACTAAAACAAACTTTTTTTTTAACAAGGTCACCTTACAAGACAAAAAAAAGGCATGGAAGCCTTGTTGCAATTGCTTCATTGGGCAAATTTATTAACAACAAAAGCGTCGTGCAGAAATGACGTGGAGGAAATCGCTAGACGGTTTGTCCACTTGGTCCAATTGGTAATCTAGCTTTATAAGCTATTTATCTTTCCCTTAGTAAGTATTTTACTTCCAAAATGAAACATCTGAGCCAGGTAAAAGCTTCTTTATCTTCTCCTTTACTAATCTGTCCCTCTCTGTTCTCTCCTCCTTTGTTGTGAAAGCTACAACCAATCTTTGCAGCTCCCTGCGAAAGCAGGAGAGAAGGTGTATAAAAGAGAGAAGACCGAGAGGGAAGACGGATCAGGAAAGCAGAGTCGGTGGAGAGGAAGGGCGAGAAAAAAAGGACGAGAGAGAAATGGACAATGGACTATAAAATATGAATTGATTGTGTTAAAAGTGTTAAATTGATTGTTGATGTTCATTGTTAAATATTGTTGTAAAATCAGTTTTACCCTGGTTCTTTTTATTCCTCGAAGCATCCAGAGACAGCACTGGAACTCAGTAATCATTTTCACAAAACCTTTATTCATCTTCATTCATCTTCATTTAAGCATCCATCTTCTAGAAGGGGAGATGTGCAATTCTCCCCTTTTATTCTGTGTCTTTGCTGCACAGCTGCCTCTTCTTCTCTCATTCTCTCCCCTCCCTCCTGTTTCTACTTCAATCATGAATCAATCTCTGAATCTCTTTCATTTTATTTAAGATTTTGCTGTGAGAAGTCTCCTCTCGATCTCCTGCAAGCTCACCTCTCCCTTCCACTCCTGCTCTGCCGTGATTTGTTGTCGTGTGGTCACGTGACTGAGCAGACGCCTTTGTTTGTTTGTTTTTGGTTTCCAAAATTTATAGAGCCAGTGTAAACATGTACATACAAAAAATATGCCACATGTTGAAAGTCACTTCTTTAACCTTGTTATTGATACAGTATTTATCACAGGTCCTCCATGCTTTCTCCTGTTGTATATCATTAAATAAGGAAGAGCAGGACCGTTTGAAGCAGAGACAGTAACAGAGCTCATTATATTACTAATATTGTTCTTATTATTTCTCTTTCAACACATCATTGACAAAAATATATTAAGCTGTCATAAACTCTTCTAACCTTAAGGCTAAATCACCAACAGCAGAGTCTAAGGAGCTTGGAAAGAAAAGCGTCTGTACTTCTTTGAGTTGCTTGAAGACGTTTCACCTCTCATCTGAGAAGCTTCTTCAGTTCTAAGGGTCAAATGGTGGAGAGTCCCAGATTTAAACCAAGCTCCTTAGACTACGATGACCTGGATGACTGAGAACCTTCACAGACACCAACAGCACAGTTTGGTAACAGTATGAGGACACTTTTTGGTACAGCATCAAAAACTACAGCAGATTCTTTTGGATATTTGACTTTTCTTTCTCCTTTTCTTCGACACATCATGACCGGCAGTGCTCTCAGATGCTCGGCTATTTTGGTAATATGCTGTTACGACCCGTCTAGGGCCAGGCAATAACATGAGTGAGGCACTTCGCTTCATATATATATATATATATGTGTGTGTTCAAACAGCCAATTTGGAGAAATCATTAAAGATCAAGAAATCAAAGACAGCAACATAAATTACCAATAATCCGCTAATGCCTGTTGATGCCTTCGTGTATCTAAATTAAGATTTAACACACCATTTTATTCTGTTTTTGTCTTTCAAAGCATTTCTTGGTTTGTACAATACATATTCTTAAGTCTTCAGATTGATTATAAAATGGTAAATGGCTGTTTTCTAATCTGCATACTTCAACAGCTCAAGTATCTGGATCCAAGCATGGCAGGCACTTCCAGTGTTGGGAAGGTTACTTTTAAAATGTATTCCAGTACAGAATACAGAATACATGCCCCAAAATGTATTCTGTAACGTATTCCGTTACGTTACTCAATGAGAGTAACGTATTCTGAATACTTTGGATTACTTAATATATTATCATGCTGTTTACAACTACATGAATGTACTATTGCTGTGATTTATTACTGTTACTGAAGGTCGCGGCTCCGAACCGTAGTAAAGGGACCTCTGGCTAATACGGTGGGTTCTGTGTCGGCCTCGTAGCTGAAAATTAGCTTTACTTTGTTGTCTGGGTCAACTTTGCTAGCGAGAGACAGAGAGAGGCGTTGAAAGGCTGCTCCAACGGAACTTATTGTTTTTGGAGGAAAACACAAACACGGTGTACAGTCGAGTCTTAATAGCTTACTTACAACTGGGCTCGTCAGGCACTCTTCTTGGCTGGTGGTCATTATTATATTTACATGCTTCCAGCTCCCGTTTTTGCTCGGTGACAGCTGGTACTTTTCCTTTTTCTCCCTCCCTCGCTCACAGACACATAACGTGTATGGCAGTCCATTCTCCCTGCAGCACGGACTACACTGCCTATGATGCTACATTCTTTAGAGCTATATCTGTAGCATTCTGCCAACTAGCTTAGCACAACAACAACAAAAAGGCCTCTCTCACCCAGGAAACACGCAGAGAGAGAGCGTCACCCTGTAACCATGACAACCGTAATGCTGCCACCTGGAACAACAGAACGTAGCTGTCAAACAAAACCCAAACAGTCCTGACCCGCCACAATATGAAACAGGAAAGTACCATGTAATCCATTTATTTTCATTTATTTTAACAAAGTAACTGTATTCTAAATACCACCTTTTTAAACGGTAACTGTAACGGAATACAGTTACTCATATTTTGTATTTTAAATACGTAACGGCGGTACATGTATTCCGTTACTCCCCAACACTGGCCACTTCAGTATGAAATCTTCAGGTTTTTCATGTCACAAAATGTCACGATGGTCAAAGATGCCAAGAAGCCATTGGCTCCCTTTAATAGACTTGAAGGGAAGTTTAAAAACTATTTGCCAAAAATGCAAATCCCTTCAGAGATGACAGAAACATCACAGTTAGTGGAAAGGTATATTAGTTAATGTTCCATTTGTAAATATTTTCTTCATAATAAGGAGACCCTGCTTTGAACTTTAAATGTTGCAAATCACAGTACAATTATACTGCATCCCTTTTCTGGATTTGATTGAAGTCCACATAGATGCTCACAGACATAAAACCCTAGAATATGTCAACATTTGCCCGGTTTCATGATGATAACTAATAAATCCTCAAGACATTAAGTGGGATATATCTGGGCCACAAACCCTTTGAAGAAAAATGGATTAGATGATGCAGCACCAGAATGGTATTTATGAATCTCCACAACTAAGTGTCAAGATTTGTCCTGCCATTTAATGGATCTGTTCTGGTTTTTATGAGCTCACCAAGGTGACAATATGAGAGAAAGTGAATGTGATTCAACTTCACATAAAATGTCTTCTCTGACATGAGACAAATCACTGAGCTGAAACTTTTGTCTGTTCTCCAGTGACATGCAAAGTACTATCATATTTTCCAGGGGTAACGTGCTCCATTTTTGTCTGGGCAACATCTGTTGCAACAGCTGGAGAGGACACTCAGGGATGTATGGGACTAACACACACTGTGTTCATGCTGTAGTCTAAAATAGGTACTTCCATCAGCACTGTGGTATGTCTGACACTGCTATACCATTTTTTTTAAGAAGATGCAAGTGTGGAGGTAGCAGCAAACTGGAAGGACAGAGTCATAATACTGCACCTAAATGCACTCATTTAGAAATCCTCATTAGAATGAAGGCTATAGTTAGATCTGCACGTTTGCTTGTTTCAAAGGGAATTCAGATAAAACTAAGGTTATTGAGCCATGTTCTAAAATTTAGAATCAAAAAATCTTGAACAGTCAGGCGCCATCTAATCTTAAAGCCCTAATAGTAGCATATCACTCCAACATAGCATTTTACAATTGGACTGCTGGCTTACCTGTGGTTACTAGGAAAATTAAAAGGAGTATGGGAGGGAGAGCCTTCATCTTTCAGGAACCTCGTCTATGGAACCAGCTCCGAGTTTGGATTCTACTGTAATTAGGATTAAACTTTCCTATTTGCTGCTGGGGGCTTCCCATGATGCACTGAGTGTTTCTTCTTCACTCACTCTCTTTGTGTTTACACACCACTCTACATTTAATCATTACTTATTTTTAATCTGGCTCTCTTCAATAGAGCGTCTTTTGTCACGCTCACTCCAACCTGTTGCAGCAGATGGATGTTTCTCCTGCAGGTTTCTTCCTGTTAAAAGGGAGTTTTTCCTTCCCACTGACAACAACGTACTTACTCACAGGGAGTCATTTGATTATTGGGGTTTTCTCTCTATTACTGTAGGGTCTTTATCTTACAATATAAAGCACTTTGAGGTGATTTGGTGCTATATAAACAAAGCTGAATTGAACTGAACGGAAATGACTGTTCAGTTTGAAGCCTTTGAACTCAGCTATAAAAATAGGTTTTGGATTTCTTCTAGTGTTGACTTTTTTTTTTTTGCCTGCCAGTTTTGATTTTTTTTTTTAGCTACAAACAAAAATCAAGGTGGATTTTTCAAAACTAAGGACCTTTAATATCCAAGTAAATTAATCAAATACAAATATATAATGCGATAAACCTGTTTAAGTAGAGATAGCAATACACCCTCCAAAGAATAACATGGAGTATTCTCACACAGATTATAATATCCTTTGGCATCTTAATCAAAGAAGAAAAACTCACTGTCATGCATAGTAAGCAAAAATCTAAATGAATCTGGATTACAATATTGAATATAAGAGCATATAAGGAGAAACAACATATTTGTTTTGTGGTACTCCATTTTATTGAGCTAGTATGTGTTTTCAATGTTTTGGCTGCTGTAACACAGTAATTTCTCAAAATTTCTGGCATAAACAAAATATATCTTATCTAAATAAGCTGCTGAATATTTATGCACCAGACTCCATCAGGGATGTTTGAGTCTGATAGCCTCCATGATTTGTTTTTCTATAAGCACAGTTAGTTCAATTCAATTCAATTCAATTCAATTCAATTCAATTCAATTTTATTTATATAGCGCCAAATCACAACAAATGTCGCCTCAAGGCGCTTCATAGATACAGAGAAAAGCCCAACAATCATATGACCCCCTATGAGCAAGCACTTTGGCGACAGTGGGAAGGAAAAACTCCCTTTTAACAGGAAGAAACCTCCGGCAGAACCAGGCTCAGGGAGGGGCGGCCATCTGCTGCGACCGGTTGGGGTGAGAGAAGGAAGACAGGATAAAGACATGCTGTGGAAGAGAGACAGAGATTAATAACAGATACGATTCAATACAGAGAGGTCTGTTAATACATAGTGAGTGAGAAAGGTGACTGGAAAGGAAAAACTCAATGCATCATGGGAATCCCCCGGCAGCCTACATCTATTGCAGCATAACTAAGGGAGGATTCAGGGTCACCTGGTCCAGCCCTAACTATAAGCTTTAGCAAAAAGGAAAGTTTTAAGCCTAATCTTAAAAGTAGAGATAGTGTCTGTCTCCCGAATCCAAACTGGAAGCTGGTTCCACAGAAGAGGGGCCTGAAAACTGAAGGCTCTCCCTCCCATTCTACTTTTAAATACTCTAGGAACAACAAGTAGGCCTGCAGAGCGAGAGCGAAGTGCTCTAATAGGGTGATATGGTACTACAAGGTCATTAAGATAAGATGGGGCCTGATTATTTAAGACCTTGTATGTGAGGAGCAGGATTTTGAATTCAATTCTGGATTTAACAGGAAGCCAATGAAGGGAAGCCAAAACAGGAGAAATATGCTCTCTCTTTCTAGTCCCTGTCAGTACTCTTGCTGCAGCATTTTGGATTAACTGAAGGCTTTTCAGTGAGTTTTTTGGACATCCTGATAATAATGAATTGCAGTAGTCCAGCCTGGAAGTAATAAATGCATGAACTAGTTTTTCAGCGTCACTCTGAGACAGGATATTTCTAATTTTAGAGATGTTGCGCAAATGGAAGAACGCATTCTTACATATTTGTTTAATATGTGCGTTGAAGGACATATCCTGGTCAAAAATGACTCCAAGGTTCCTCACAGTGTTACTGGAGGCCAAGGTAATGCCATCCAGAGTAAGAATCTGGTTAGATACCATATTTCTAAGCTTTTCAGCGCCGAGTACAATGACCTCAGTTTTATCTGAGTTGAGAAGCAGAAAGTTAGTGGCCATCCAAGTCTTTATGTCTTTAAGACATTCCTGCAGTTTAACTAATTGGTGTGTGTTATCTGGCTTCATGGACAGATAGAGCTGGGTGTCATCTGCATAGCAGTGAAAATGTTTGCTATGTCTTCTAATGATGCTGCCTAGGGGAAGCATGTATAATGTAAACAGAATTGGTCCTAGCACTGAACCCTGTGGAACTCCATAATTAACCTCAGTGTGTGAAGAGGACTCTCCATTTACATGCACAAATTGGAGTCTATTAGATAGATATGATACAAACCACTGCAGTGCAATATCTGTAATACCTACAGCATGTTCTAATCGCTCTAATAGGATATTATGGTCAACAGTATCGAATGCTGCACTAAGGTCAAGAAGGACAAGCACAGAGATGAGTCCACTGTCAGAGGCCATAAGAAGATCATTTGTAACCTTCACTAAAGCTGTTTCTGTGCTGTGATGAGCTCTGAAACCTGACTGAAACTCTTCAAATAAACCATTCCTCTGCAGATGATCTGTTAGCTGTTTGACAACTACTCTTTCAAGGATTTTTGATATGAAAGGAAGGTTGGAGATTGGCCTATAATTAGCTAAGACTGCTGGGTCTAGAGATGGCTTTTTGAGTAAAGGTTTAACTGCAGCCACCTTGAAGGCCTGTGGTACATAGCCGATTATTAGAGATAGGTTGATCATATATAAGATCGAAGAATTAATCAATGGCAGAACTTCTTTGAGCAGTTTTGTAGGAATGGGGTCTAAAAGACACGTTGATGGTTTGGAGGAAGTAATTATTGACGTTAACTCAGAAAGATCGATTGGAAAAAAAGAGTCTAATTTAACATCAATGGAACTACAAGTAGCTGTAGATAATATTACATCTGTGGGATGATTATTGGTAATTTTTTCTCTAATGATAAAAATTTTATTTATGAAGAAGTTCATGAAGTCATCACTAGTTAACGTTAAAGGGATGGTTGGCTCAAAAGAGCTCTGGCTTTTTGTCAGCCTGGCTACAGTGCTGAAGAGAAACCTGGGGTTGTTCTTATTTTCTTCAATCAGTGACGAATAGTAAGCTGTTCTGGCTTTGCGGAGGGCTTTCTTATAAAGCAACAAACTATTTCTCCAGGCTAAATGATGATCCTCTAAATTTGTGACACGCCATTTCCTCTCCAGATTACGAGTCGTCTGCTTGAGGGTACGTGTTTGAGAATTATACCACGGAGTCAGGTGCTTCTGATTAGAGACCTTCGTTTTCACTGGAGCTACAGTATCCAGAGTCGTACGTAGTGAGGAGGTGAAATTATTAACAAGATAATCGACCTCTGTTGGGGTAGCGTTCAGATAGCTGCTCTGCTCTGTGTTGGTACAGGGCATTGACGATGATAACAGTGGCTGGATTATATTCTTAAACTTAGTTACAGCGCTTTCAGAAAGACATCTACTTTGATAAAGTCCACTCTCCACTGCTGCGTAATCAATTATTGTAAATGTAAATGTTATCAAGAAATGATCAGACAGGAGAGGGTTTTCAGGAAACACTGTTAAATGTTCAGTTTCTATGCCATATGTTAAAACCAGATCTAGAGTGTGATTAAAGTGGTGGGTGGGTTCTTTTACATTTTGAGAGAAACCAATTGAGTCTAACAACAGATTAAATGCCATGTTGAGGCTGTCATTTTTAGCATCTACATGGATGTTAAAATCACCCACAATAATTATTTTATCTGAGCTCAGAACTAAATCAGATATAAAGTCTGAGAAATCAGACAGAAACTCTGTGTAAGGCCCAGGTGGACGATAGATGATAACAAGTAAGACTGGTTTCTGAGTTACACAGCTGGGGTGGATAATGTTAAGCATCAGGCTTTCAAATGAATTAAAAGTCTGTCTTGGTCTTTCATTAATTAATAGACTGGTGTGAAAAATTGCTGCCACACCACCCCCTCGACCTGTGCTTCGAGATTTCTGGTAGTTAGAATGACTCGGGGGTGTTGATTCATTTAAGCTAACATAATCATCCTGCTGCAACCAGGTTTCTGTAAGGCAGAGTAAATCAATTTGTTGATCAATTATTAAGTCATGTACTAACAGAGACTTGGAAGAGAGAGACCTAATATTTAATAATCCACATTTCACTGTTTTACTCTTTGGTTCAGATGTGGATACTGTATTGTTCTTTCTTTGTAAATGTTTAAGTTGTTTGTTGCTGGTTTTTAGTTTGTTTTTTGTCTTTTTGGAAGCAGACACAGTCTCTATGGAGATGGGTTTTTGGGGGGGTAGCAGGAGGAGAGAAGCTGCAGAGAGGCGTGTAAGACTGCAACTCTGCTTCCTGGTCCCAACTCTGGATAGTCATGTTTTGAGGGGTTTAATAAATTTGTCCATATTTCTAGAAATGAGAGCTGCTCCATCCAAAGTGGGATGGATGCCATCTCTCCTAACAAGACCAGGTTTCCTCCAGAAGGTTTGCCAATTATCTATGAAGCCCACATCGTTTCTGGGACACCACTCAGACAGCCAGCAATTTAAGGAGAACATGCGGCTAAACATGTCACTCCTGGTCTGATTGGGGAGGGGACCAGAGAAAACTACAGAGTCCGACATTGTTTTGGCAAAGTTGCACACCGATTCAATATTGATTTTAGTGACCTCCGATTGGCGTAACCGGGTGTCATTACTGCCGACGTGAATTATGATTTTATTGAATTTACGTTTACCCTTAGCCAGCAGTTTTAAATTTCCTTCAATGTCGCCTGCTCTGGCCCCTGGAAGACAATTGACTATGGTTGCCGGTGTCTCTAGCTTCACATGTCTGAGAACAGAATCACCAATTACCAGAGTTTGACCCCCAGCGGGTGTGTCACCGAGTGGGGAAAAACGGTTAGACACATGAACGGGTTGGTGGTGTACCTGGGGCTTCTGTTTAGGACTACGCTTCCTCCTCACCGTTACCCAGCCTTTCCCCAGCTGCTTGGGGTCTGCCGGGGAACAGCTAGCGGGGCCTATGCTATCTTCGGCTGCACCAGCTACAGGGGCCTGGCTAGCTAAGGGTGAGTGCAAGGTGCGAAGCCGAGTCTCCAGATCAGTAATCCTGGCCTCCAGAGCTGCAAATATGCTACATTTGTTACAGATATCATTACCGCTAAAGGAGGCCGAGGAGTAACTAAACATCTGACACAATGAGCAAGAAAGTGCAGAAGGGACAGGTGAAGTAGCCATGGTGCTAACGGGTCGGCTACGAGCTAAGCTAGCGAAACAGTACAGAGACAGTGAGTGAATACTTTAGCTATAAATTAGGTAGTGAGTACACAGAAAGTGTGCTTCGGATGAAGCACGTGAAGATTATACTGTGAAAAAAAAGAATGTATTTAGAAGTTGTTAATTAAACTGCTAAGCAAATAAGCTACTCAGAAACACCACTGTGTTTGAGCAGGAACAGGAAGTGATACTATACCACAGAGCGAGCGAACACCAAGTGACAGCCAATGGGTGGGCAATTCCAGAAACCACAGTGCGCTAATTCAAATGCACAAAATAAATAACAGCTTACTGTAAATTAAACACACCTGAAGGGAAAGCACATCCTTCTCTTACTGTAGTGCTAACCGAAACAATAACTAACTCACTCGTTTGGTTAGCATGGTTGCTAATTATTGCTAACAAGCATATCCGCGATTAGAGAATAGCTCTTAACACCGGGTTACATCATACTGTCAAAGCATAATAACATTCGGAAATTGAATAATAAGCACACAAAACAGAAGCATGGATAATAGTGACTTTAAGGCTATGACGAGTGAACATGTCAGTGAGTTCACACGACCTCGCTCTGCCAAAGCTACAAGCCATGTGTGCTCATACCTCCTCCCACCCAAGTTGGCTACGAAGTTGACTGTCGTGAAAAAGTCGGGAACCAACGACATCATAATACTTAAAGGCAATTGTAGTGCATAGTGTATAGATGTGAATGTAACCGTACAGTGCACATCAGACATCAACCAATGAATTCATACTGGGTTACAGCACCATGCAAGTCGCAAATGTGCTACAAACTAACTCCGTTTCCCCAAAATCTCACCTCAAGAGCGGATACACGATGTCTTTTCCCGGTTGCCATTCTCCGATAACAGCTGGTTAATATTAATGTTATCTTAACGGCTAAAACTGACGTTCAGGGGACATTGAACGTGAACGTTCTAAACGTTCTGGGAAGAATGACACTCAGAGGCACGCCTACTGTGCTGTGACGCCTACTGTGCTGTGACGCCTACTGTGCTGTGAGGTCACAGCACGTTTTCCTTTGAAGTTTTAGATCAAACGCATTTGAGCCCTTAAATACCCCCCAGATAACACAACCACTGCACCAACCGCACCTAGCGTTGAAAACACACCTTAACTAATTAATTTATCCATTCAATAGGCTTCCAAAAGTCACCCAAAGGCTCTATACGTTCTTCAAGGCAACCACACTAACTGCACCTAGTGTTGAAAACACATTTTTAACAAATTTAATTTATTGATTCAATTGGCTTCTAAGAATCGCCAACCCAAACTGTCTGTAAAAATGTGGCGCTCAGTATTCGGCCGCAAAACTTCTTCAGATACTGATGGTTTTGAGGAGCTTGACAGCTGTTATTTAGAGCCCGATGGGTTCCTATTACCAATCTTTGGTTCCAGAGATGAACAGTTACCCACCTCTGAAACAACAGAGGCTCCCACAAGCAGTGTCTCTGCAAACATCGATGAAAATGAAAAGTCTCTCACCAATGAGAGTAACAGTATTGATTCAGTCAATGCTGTCCTTCCTGAACCCTCAGATGTTGATGGATATGAGGAGGATGAAATTAATGTTGTTAGAGAAAGTCTTGAAAGAGATGAAGGAGAAACATTTTTTTCCCGAGTTCAAACAAGCTTTTCAGGTCTTTCTTCCTTTATTATGGCTCCAGTTGAGTGTGTGGGCCGAGGAGTAATTTATGTCACCAGCCAAATCCTTAAAATTGGTCGAGCACCATTTACCTCAGCCACGATTGAATCTAGTGAACTGTCACCCACCTCTGAAACAGCTGAGGATCTTACAACCTGAGGATCTTACAACCTCAGCAAACAGCTGAGGATCTTACAACCTGAGGATCTTACAACCTCAGCTGTTTCACCCTCTGAAACAGCTGAGGATCTTACAACCTCAGCTGTTTCAGAGGGTGAAACAGCTGGATTGCTTCAAGAACGTTTAAAGACACATAGGTCCTTGATAATGTACACAGCTGGGTATCTTTGCTTAAGCCTCAGATCAAGAAAATTGAACAAACGATTGTATACAGGTTTAAAAGTCTGGAAAGCAATGCACAATCGCCCTGTGAAAAATCTGAGGTTACACAACCGCAGATGTTTCAGAGTATCTACAGATAGACCCATTGTTTCTGTAGATACACATGAAAATGAAGAGTCAAGCAACTCAGAAACATTTGGATATCCATGGGACGAGTTTATTATGCCCGACTCAAGGGAGGTTCCTAGAACCAGTGTTCATATGAACAACTCTGAACATGAACAGTCTCCCACCAGTGAAACACAGGTTTCTACAACAGGTGTTTCTGTAGATACACATGAAAATGAAGAGTCACCCAACTCAAAAACATTTGTATATTCAAGGGACCAGTTTATTACACCCGACTCAACAGAGGTTCTTACAACCAGTGTTCATAAGAACAACTCTGAACATGAACAGTCTCCCACCAGTGAAACACAGGTTTCTACAACCAGTGTTCATAAGAACAACTCTGAACATGAACAGTCTCCCACCAGTGAAACACAGGTTTCTACAACCAGTGTTCATAAGAACAACTCTGAACGTGAACAGTCTCCCACCAGTGAAACACAGGTTTCTACAATCAGTGTTCATAAGAACAACTCTGAACATGAACAGTCTCCCACCAGTGAAAGACAGGTTTCTACGACCAGTATTTCGGTAAATACACATGAAAATGAAGAGCCACCTTCTGAAACAGCTGTGGTTCCTACAAGCACTGATTTACTCAACGTTGTCCTTCCAGAACCTTCAGATATTAACAGATCTGAAGAGAATGAACAAACGAGCAATGTAAGTATTTTTTCCAGAGTTTACAGAAACCTTTCAGCTTTGTATTCATATATTAGAGCTCCAGTTGAGTCTCTGGGACAAGGAGTACGTTTCACCACCATGTCCATCCTTACTATTTGTGGAGCACTATTTACCTTATTGTTCAACCTGTGCTCGGCAATTATTCAGCGTATGTTTCCGCTGGCCCACAGACTAATTTCATCCCTAATTGCTACACTGGGAAGATACTTATGTATACATTGTTGTGCAATAGTTATAATTGTTTTGTTGCATTTATTTACAATCGCACTTGTAATATACTTTTGCATGAATTGATCCAATTAGTTTAATCACTAATTCTAACAAAGAAACAGCACTTGCTATAGCAACATTTTCACATGAAATTCAATATCCTTAGCATATAATGACATCACAATTATCCCCTAGCCCAGGGGTGGGCAATCTCAGTCCACGAGGGCCGGTGTCCCTGCAGGTTTTAGATCTCACCTTGGGTCAACACTCCTGAATCACATGATTAGTTCGTTACCAGGCCTCTGGAGAACTTCAGGACATGTTGAGGAGCTAATTTAGCCATTTAAATCAGCTGTGTTGGTTTGAGCACACATCTAAAACCTGCAGGGACACCGGCCCTCGTGGACTGAGATTGCCCACCCCTGCCCTAGCCAGTCGCAGCAGATGGCTGCTCCTATGAGTCTGGTTCTGCTGGAGGTTTCTCTCTGTTTAAAGTGAGTTTTTCCTTCCCACTGTCGCCTTAGTGCTTACTCATAGGAGATCGTTTGATTGCTGGGGTTTTCTCTTTAATACTGTGTGGTTTTAACCTTACAGTATAAAGAGCTTTAAAGTGTCTGTTGCAACTTGGCACTATTAGATAGACGTCAATCGGCTTCAACTGACAAAACTTTGAAAAAATAAAAAATCAATCAATAAATAAATAATGGTGTGTGTGTGTGTGTGTGTGTGTGTGTATGCGCGCGCGTGCGCTTTTTATTTTTCTTTACCAGGCTAAGTGCTAAAGCGTAATGGGTTACAATTATAGCCCATAATTGTAAAAAATAATATGTAGCTTTTCACAGATTATTCTTGTAACAAATGTGACTGTGCTGGCTGGCTGTGACACTGTGCGCAGGATAAAACCTCGATGATTTTAGTGTCATGTAGAACTACATTCAGGCCAAGGCCTGCATTTAAGTAACATCAGTGATTAGAAGCCAGAATTGTGATCTTTTTGTTTTGTTTTTCTGATAAGGTTATTTTAAAGTTTATTTTTAAGTCATAGACCTATTTATATTGGTTTCCCTGGTTTTAAACACACATTTTAAGCTCTTACTCTTCATTAAAACAAATCATTTACCTGTACGGGGACTGACAGCCACTAGAGGCCACTTTACTCAACGTTTACATTCATCAGTAGCTTCCTTCTCAAATGCCAAATGCTTGCCAGATTAAATAGTCTTGTTAAGGAACAATCCGTTTTGTTCTTAATATCAGATTATGTTATCTGTCATGTCTTTTTCATCATTCATATTTTATTGATGAGACCTTCGATGGGGCAGTGGCAAATATGCAAAGCTTAACTGGTGATTTCTACAGTGGTTTTACCGGCTGGTCTTTAGCATGTTATGTTATTTTTGGTGAATAAAACAAAACCACTGCAAAGAGCAATGAGGCGGAGCCGTTACTGAGACACTGAGCTCAGGTAGAGTGAAAGAAAACACATTTCCAGCATCCAAAACAGCAGCGCTGTTCCTGTTTACTTGGGAAAAGGGAGTCTTTCATCAAAACATCCTCCAGAAGTTGAATTAAAATATGCAGATGAACTGTTAACCTTGTCTGATACCATGTTTAAGCTGCATCATTTAAAGAAGGCTCACAGCAGTTGTACTGTTTTACATTGGAGTGAACAGTTGTGAGTCTGAAGGCGGTCATGCTGTCTAAACCATATTTTATTCAAGGTTTTCACATCATTTTTCACATTGAAAGTGAAATAATACAAAATACTCTCAATTAAATTGTGTTAATATTTCAAAATACAGTTTGACAGTTAATATTATTCTTATATTACTAATTAATGTCTACACCATCATAACATCTTTACAGCAGCACAGAAACTTTGCATCAAAGCACAGGGCAAACTTCTGAATGCTGACACACTCACTTCTTTTTATCGCAGCTATCACATTCTCCTTTAAAGGCTTACAGACAAATCAGTTCAATTTTATTTACACAGCATCAAATCACAACAACAGTCACCACACAGGATTTACTCACTCATTTAAACACTCAGAAAAACATGTACAAAAACTCAGAGTAAAGACGAATTTTTAATACCTTCGTTTAGACTGCGTATTTATCATTTATGACATTGACTCTACTTCAGAATATATATATATTTTTGCATTTAAGAATTTTTAAAAAAAATAAAATTTAATGGGACACATATGCAAATGGTATGTTTTGTTTTGATAAATACAAGGGAAGACAGAGTAAATAACAAACACTGCCATTTCTAAAATAGAATCTAATTAGCAGTTCATTTTGAGAGACCTGTATTTTTTCCTCTTTTGAATATTTATTGTTGCTCCTTAATAAGACAAAAGTATTTCTTATCCAATTACTGCAAAAGTACAGCTATTCAGTACAAGTCATACAGTCATTAGTGTTAAGAAACACTCCAGTAAAAGTTGAAGTATTAAACTGATTAAACTTCTTTACTCTTTGAGTACATTTCAGAGCCTCTTAAAAAGTACAGCCTCTGAAATGCACTTAAAGTAAATGGGTCTAGTTTATGTTGCCTACATTGTTGAGGATGACTTTCCATCTAAACAGGAAAATGAGTACAGTCAGGGGTTAAAGTTGCATTCAGCAGGCAGCGGAACCCTAAATTGGCTCAGTGTGGGGAAACACAACTGAAAACAAATTCTACTGAGAGCTCCAGCAGATTTTATTAGTGTACAGGCTGTGATCAGCTGATCTGCTGCTCTCTGTGGATGGACACAAGTGAACTCAACATGATGTCAGCAGATGTTTCATGAGTTGTCCTGGCTGATTCCCATCCTCTGCACATACAACTCACTGTTCATACTGTCTTTTTTTCTAGATGGTATAAAGTTGGTACGTTGGTGGAATTCAGTCAATGGATCTCGATATTATCAGCTAAGTCATCTTTAGTCTGACCATGAGCACCACAGCCACTGCGTATCAGTCATACACTGTTCTTTTCTCTGCACTAACCTGCAGAGTTTTTCAAGCAACCCATAAATAGCAGTTAGTCTGCCTCAGTTTGATTTGCAGCTTGTTTCGTGATACGAAAAACATAATGCCAGAGCCAATATCTGATTTAAAAACATAAACTTACATGCAAACTATATTTCCAGTTTATCAAATACCACCGAGAAGTCATTACCTTTTAATATAACCTCTCTTCTTCCTCTCCTGACCTCTTTCTTATCTTTCTCCATCTCTGAGTGAATTTAGCTTCTATTTTCTATTTCTATTTTCTTCCTGTGAAATACAGCAGCTGGAGCTTTATCTAGCAGCACACTGTGAGAATAACTGCACACAAACAGTTTGTGTGTTTGCTGATGTTTGTTGAGCTGATAGAAACGCTGCATTTGAAATTACCTGCCACGTTAAAAATGATCGCTCCCTTTATGTAAAAAAAGAAAAAAAAACCCAACCAAAAACCAAAAACTTCTACCCCTGACTTTGGTGCACATCATCCCCTGGCGATTATTACACAAACAGGATTGCCTTCATGTGTTGCTGTTAACCCCAAAGCAGTTTGAAGTTTGCAGGCCTGCTATGACGTGAAATAATCCCCTCAAATCCATAAAACCTAAAGTGACAACTTTAGGAAAACCATACTATGCTTTATCAGGTTTTGATTTTCCTTAAAGGGTAGAAAACATGCTGGATCACACTACGTTCAAATCTACTCCAGAAGTGTAAATAGCATGTTGTTCTTTACCTTTGATATTGACTAAAATACTGGTTTGCCTGCTGACCCTGTGAAGATTACACCTGCATAGGTGCAGTTTCGAGCCTTGACTGCTGGCAGAACCCAAGTTAGCAAAGAAGAAATTACCACTTCTGCTCCTCCGCAACAGAAAAATATTGTAATAGGAATAAATACAAAGTCAGCAAAATGTTCCCTAAAAGTTTAAAATGATACATACCACACTGCACGAATCAACATCAGCAGCCCAACTTTCTAATGTAATATGACCACACTGAATCTTCAGTTAGGGATCTCTTTTTCTTTTCTTGACTGAGGGAGTTTTACTTTTTGGAAGCAAGGTTTTCATTACATACATATGAATACACATTATTTTGAGAAACCTACAAACATCTTTTGTATTACCGTTAAATCTCTTCATCTGTTTGCATCTGTAGCCCTTAGGTTCTAATACACTTCTATGATACCGGGTATTATTCATGAGATCCACCTGTTTTTTTAAACTTAAGCAATTGAGCTTCAGAGATTTAAAGTGGATTTTCCTCTTGTGGTATATGAAAATAACACTTTTACAAGATTAGGTTACTGCACACCTTTCTGTAATCACAGGTAAAGAAACACAAGGCTGTGATCAGAGCCACTATCTGAATCGGCTGAATCTCAGAACGCACAGACTCAATAATTATAGGAAATGTGTAATAATCATCACTGATATCCATGATTACTAAAAACTGTGAAGTATAGGGTATAGTTTAGTGTTTTGAGACAGATTTTTTACTGAAAACATTTTTACGACTCACTAAAATCCTACAGTTTATTTAAGAAAAGCTGATTCTTTTTTTTTAAATCTAAATTTAAAATGCGACTTTAGTATTAACTCACCGACTGTTCAGTCCCTGTTTATGTTGCTCTGTCACCACTGAGATGAAGTTGAAATGCTGGTCTGCTTTTGTGCTTCATACTCTCACCCCACCACACACAGACAAGACTGCACAAGATTCCTGCTGAGAGCACAAATCCTCTGCATGTGAGTGTAATAGCTACAAGACAGCTACAGGTACCTTGGTGTTCATCTGAACAATAAACTGGACTGGACTCGCAATTCAGATGCTCTCTACAGAAAGGGGCAGAGCAGGCTGTACCTGCTGCAGAGGCTCAGGTCTTGGAGTGAAGGGCCCACTCCTGAACACCTTTTATGACTCTGTGGTGACCTCAGCCATCTTTCACGGTGTGGTCTGCTGGGGCGCAGCATCTCTGCTGGGGACAGAAAGAGACTGAACAGGCTGATCCGGAGGGCCAGCTCTGTTCTAGGACGCCCTCTGGACCCAGTGGAGGTGGTGAGTGACAGAAGAATGGTGGCTAAGCTGTCATCGCTGTTGGACAACATCTCCCACCCCATGCAGGAGACACTGACAGCACTGAGCAGCTCCTTCAGTAGCAGGCTGCAGCACCCACGATGTTGGACGGAGAGATTTCGCAGGTCTTTCCTTCCAACTGCTGTCTGACTCTACAATAAGGTCTCTGCAGAGGACCACACACACACAAATAATCCTTGACAGCTTCACAACATCATCATCAGTTTTCTCTCATCCCTCATGCATTTGAAATCTAAAGGAAACTTAACTCAACAACAACAATAATCAAATTTCCCATTGAACGAGTATGATGAAGTCTAAATTTCTGCCCCCTTTAACTTATGATCAGAACTAATATGGAAATCAATGTTAGTATCAGTTACAACAACTCATTTGTGCCTAACCCCAGGATATGTGCATATGTCGTTTCAGTTATTGAGTCCTGTCTCACTCCAAGAAAACAAAAATATAATGCCCAAAAGAATTTGCAAGCGAATGTCTCTAAATAGTGCTTGAAGGAAAATTAGAGAAGCCGGCCAGCAAACAAAAATGAAGTTCATGCACATAGAGCTCTAAATGTGTCTGGGTACTTATCCAAACACTCAACGATCCAGCAGAAATTGTAGCAGCTGATGCTCGCTCTTCTCAGGGGTACCGCAGGACAACAGGACACGGTCCGTCTTGTAAGCCTGAAAGGAACATCTACTCCCTAGAATGGAGGGTTAACAGTGACACACCACAGTGTGCCGATTTGAGATTGTTGCTGTTGAGGTTTACTTCTTCTTGACCTCATCTATCCTTTTGATATCCCAGCTGGAGAAGAAGAGTCAGATGAGGCTGGAGTATTTTTCATCCAAGCATCAAGCATCAAATGGATCTGAGGATCTTTCCTCATACACACACCTATATAGAGTAAGTGGGGGTGGAGGTGGGGGCTGCCCTGTGTCACTCCGCTACATGAAATGCTTTGAGAATAAAAGTCCACAATTGTCCTTTAAACAAGGGTTGACCAAGTCATCCTAACAAAACACACACGAATCATTTCCAAGGAAGATCAACCCCCACAAGGCATCAGGACCAGACAACATCCCTGGACGGGCCCTTAGAGCATGTGCTAACGAGCTGGCTGATGTTCTCACCTCCATCTTTAACCTTTCCCTCAGTCAGAGCATCGTTCCCACATGCTTCAAGACCACAACTATCATCCCTCTCCCCAAGAAAAGCCCCGCCACCTGCCTAAATGACTACAGGCCAGTTGCACTCACTCCAATCATTGCAAAGTGTTTTAAGAGAGTGGTGCTGGCCTACATTAAGAGCAATATTCCAGACACTCTGGATCCCCTGCAGTATGCCTACCAGCCCAACAGATCCACGTCAGATGCCATCGCTGCTCCCCTTCACTATTCAGTCTCCCACCTGGAAAATAATGACTCCTGCATCAGGGTACTCTTTGTTGACTATATCTCCACCTTCAAAACAGTCATCCCTCACAAACTCATCCACAAACTGTCTACATTTGGCCTGCACCCCACCCTCTGTGACTGGCTACAGAACTTTTTGACTGGCAGGCCTCAGTCTGTCAGGGTCGGCAATAGGACTTCAGTCAGCTTCACCACAAACACTGGAGTTCCACAGGGTTGCGTCCTCAGCCCCATCCTCTACACCCTGTACACTCACGACTGTGTCACCTCCAACAAAGAGAACATCATACTGAAGTTCGCAGATGACACTGCAGTAATCGGTTGCATCACTGGAGGGGACGAAGCAACTTATAGGAGAGAAGTGGCCAGTCTGGTGTCATGATGTGAGGACAACAATCTCACCCTCAACACTGATAAAACAAAGGAAATGACAGTGGACATGAGGAAGAAGAGGAGGCCTCACCAGCCGCTGTTTATCCGGGAAAGTGAAGTGGAGAGGTTGATCAGCTTTAGATACCTGGGTGTTCACATCTGTGAGGACCTCACCTGGACACTGAACACCACACAGCTGGTCAAGAAGGCTCAGCAGCGGGTGTATTTCCTGAGGAGGCTGAAGAAATTTGGGATGTCGGCCAAGATCCTCGGCAGCTTCTACAGCTGCACCGTGGAGAGCACACTGACCAGCTGCATCACTGCATGGTACGGCAGCACTACTGCTATGGACCGCAAACGCCTGCAGAGAGTGAAAACAACTGCGGAGAAGATCACCAGCGCTCTGCTGCCCTCTCTGCAGAGCATCTACCATCGCAGAGTCCAGAGGATAGCTGCCTCCACCCTTAGAGACCCCACACATCCTCAACACAGACTGTTCACAGTTCTTCCCTCGAGATGAAGGTTTTAGAAGTGTGAAATCCAGAACATCTCGACTCAACAACTCCTTCTTCCCCACTGCTATCAGACTCCTGAACAGCTGACCTGCGTCAACTGCAATTTGCACATCAGGACAATTTGCACACTAAGTTAATTTTGCACATTAAGCTCCTTTGTACATCTATTTACATTGAGAACTGCATACCTCACTTGCCTTCATTTACTTATTTTTGTACTTATTTATGGTTCACTATTTTAATCCTTATTTTTACCTTATTTATCTTAATATCTTGTCTTATTTTTTTTTTATCCTTATTTATCTTGTTCCTTCAACCCTACAGAACTTGGCATTTTTGTATGGACAGCAAAGGAAGAATTTCATTGCGCAGAGAAATGCTATTTCTTCTGTACACATGATAATAAACACTTTGAATTTTTACAGCACTATGCTAGTCGCTAATTACCTATAAGCTATCTCGGCTTAACACAATACGTTTCTGAATAAAAACAAAGCATTTGCCTTCAACAACTTCTACCAGGGCTGGATGCTGGCCGGATGAGAAAGAATGAGACAATAGGTCCGCAATAAACCCTTCGCGATAGCACCGCCAATGTGCATTATATATGGGGGGGACGCTGCCACACAGGTTGATAAAATCTGTACCCCTCCATAACTTTTGCTGGGAGGAAGAAACCATCTCCAAAGTTACTGTAGTTATTGGATATACTCAGTGTTGGGAAGGTTACTTTTAAAATGTATTCCATTACAGAATACAGAATACATGCCCCAAAATCTATTCTGTAACGTATTCCGTTACGTTACTCAATGAGAGTAACCAGGTCCGTGCAGAGAGGTTTAAAGGGGCGGGTGCTCAAAGTTAGGGGCACATTGAGCCAGGCTGAATAACAACAACACACATTCATTAAGAATCTAATATGGGAAGGGCAGGGCTGTGTTGATTTGAGACTGTAGACATTAAAAAGTCCATAGGAGAGATGGTAGCTGATTAAACAAGTATCATGAGATAATAACAAAATGCAAAGATTGGTGACAGCGCTTGGAACCATAAGGCAACAAAAAACTGTGAGAAATAATTTAGGCTCTGCCTGTGAATCACTCTTTGCTTCTCTTCTTCCTTCCATCCCATCATTTCATATATCACTCTCCACTTGCTGTCTATGTGAGAACAAGGCACAACTTGCTATCGCAATAAACTATAATTTAATTATCCACACCTAACAACTCTTGCACTTAATCTATAATAAAATGATGACAGAAAAATGTTATAGCACTGCCTTTAGTAGCCTCACGCAGCTCCTACTGTTTCCTCCTCATGTCCTTACCAGGCATGTCTGGACAATGTTATATCATGAGTAATATTTTTTTTTTTAAGTCCATCTAAATAAAACACACACATGCACGAACACACAGTGACATTTTAGACCTTCTTCAGAATACTGTATATACTATGGGCATCACGGTGCTGATCCAGAATCCTTACATTATTATTTATTACTAGAGCTACAGTAATAAAGCAATGAGGAGGGGGAAGTAATAAATATGAAATAATGTATTTATGTTGATTCCATTTGTTTCACTATCCACTCTGTGCAGGGCAAAGCTTTTTTAAACTGTAGAGATACAATCATTTTACTGCTGTAAAATCCAAATTTTGTCTTATTTAAAATATAAATCTAATATAATCTGCTTCTTAATGTATGTTATTTAAAATACAGCGTGTGCTTTTTAATATATTATAATTATAATAATGCATAATTATGTGGACATGCATATTAGACCGTTTTTTAGTGAAATATAATCCCTCCAGAAAGGCAGGAAAAGCCCGGAAACTTACTTTAAAACTAAATATGTTCCCTAAAACTGTGACAGAGCTACAGACCCATGACAGCCTTACACAGGTAGCCAGCAGCTATGACCAGCACTACTTGTGCAGTTAATAAAAGGACAGGTAATGTTTGTCACGCTGTTGCACACATAGCACGCTCGTTTGTTTCAGTTCGTCAGTTGCAACAAGACAGCTTACCAACGTGTACGTAATAAGCCAATAATCCTGTGTGCTATAGACTACAGTGTACGCTGTACTCCTACTTACTGGTTTTGTCGCATCAGTCTGTGTCTCTGAGTTAACTTGTGTTTCTCCTACAGCTCTGGACCGCAAAAAATGCTCGTGCTCTTTGTGGGCTCGTAACCAGCGCGTTCTGCCATCAAGGGCGATCATTGGTTAAATGTGATCATGTGACTGATGCAAGCCAGATCCTTTTATTTAGCAAAACTGTGATTAATAGTTAAATATTATTGTTGAGGGGCACAGACAAGACTCTGCACGCACACACACATTAAAAAAAATAATTTTTTTTTAAAAAGTTGCCTCAACAAAAGGGCACTTTGGGCACCCATCAGGAAAGGGACGGGTGCTCAAGGTCTGCGGCTCCGAACCGTAGTAAAGGGACCTCTGGCTAATACTTTGGGTTCCATGTTGGGCTCGTAGCTAAAAACTAGCTTTACTTTGTTGTCTGGGTCAACTTTGCTTGCGAGAGACAGAGAGAGGCGTTGAAAGGCTGCTCCAACAGAACTTATTGTTTCGGAGGAAAACACGAACACAGCATACAGTCGAGTCTTAATAGCTTACTTACAACTGGGCCCGTCAGGCACTCTTCTTGGCTGCAGTGGTTATTATTATATTTACATGCTTCCAGCTCCCGTTTTTGCTGGATGACAGCTCGTACTTTTCCTTTTTCTCCCTCCCTCGCTCACAGACACATAATGACAGTCCATTCTCCCTGCAGCACGGACTACACTGCCTATGATGCTACATTCTTTAGAGCTATATCTGTAGCATTCTGCCTATTAGCTTAGCACAACAACAACAAAAAGGCCTCTCTCACCCAGGAAACACGCAGAGAGAGAGCGTCACCCTGTAACCATGGCAACCGAAACGCTGCCGCCTGGAACAACAGAACGTAGCTGTCAAACAAAACCCAAACAGTCCTGACCCGCCACAATATGAAACAAGAAAGTACCGTGTAATCCATTTATTTCAACAAAGTAACTGTATTCTAAATACCACCTTTTTAAACGGTAACTGTAACGGAATACAGTTACTCATATTTTGTATTTTAAATACGTAACGGTGGTACATGTATTCCGTTACTCCCCAACACTGGATATACTCTGATATATTTTGTAAAGAAACCCTTCATGATAGCACCGCTAATGTGCATTATAGAAGTGTAAACCCAGGATAAATTCCCCGGAGATGGATGTGTTGACATAATCCCTTCTTTTATTTTTATTTTTATAGTATTATAGTATCAAGGTCTTTGTCTGGACAAACTATTCCCAGCAGGTTATTTCAGTGTACAGTTTAAGGTAAATTGACCCTGTGCACGAGAAAATGCTAACTTCCTGGTTTGAGACCGGATGTGGGGTTGTACATTTCCGGTAGCTTTACTTTGCGGTCAATCGCTACTGCGAAGATATACTCCAAAATTGATGTCCAAAACTCGAAAACGGAACGATCGCGTTAAGTTACAAAGAGGAGAAGGTGGGAACACTCAGCACTGTTGTGTCATAAAAATCTAATGATCAATTTTGACGTTTAAAGAGTTTAGATCGATCAGTTGTTTACATCACTAAACACAAGCAGAACTGCATCACTGCAGCAGAAGACACATCGTCCACATTCAGAAGCACATCTCTGTATAGTGACTGGTCTTATGATTTAAACAGGCAAATGTTCAGCATTCAAACTACAGGTGAACAGTAGTCAAACCAGATGTTTTCCCCGTTATGTCGATATCAGCTAGTCAAGTACACACCTACACAGCATGTTAGCAAACCGTGAAAAAAAGCCACACAAAAAATTAATGATTGCTGGTAACGGTTTCTATACATTAGTATTTACGAAGGGTATGTTGTGACTTACCTTCAAAATTACAGCGGTCCCTCGCTATAACGCGGTTCACCTTTCACCTGCTGTTTCGCAGATTTTTTAGTGCAAGTTTGCATGCTTTTTTACGTCCTGCGTCCTGATCGCTGCAGACGATCTCCTCCGTCTCTCCTGTACAGTACAGAATCGCTGCATCTATCGCTAGCAGTGTGACTCTGAAGTGCAGTGCTGTATGTCCACGATGTACACGAAACGTTTTGCACCGTCAAAAAATAAAATTGGCTACTTGATTTCACCTATCACTGGTTATTTTTAGAACATAACACCCGAACGAGGGACAGCTGAGAAATATAACATTTGAATCCCTTTTCTCTTTTCCCCTGAGGCGTGGGGGAAAAATATCGACAAGTCGATTAACATCATTTACAGATATATTGGGTAAATGCCCGAGACATCTATAGAAATGTAAATCGCCGCTTTATTTATTTATTTGCTTAACTTGTTATGGACCGTAAACAGGGCGCGAATAGGACACCGGAAACAAAGCTGCCCACAGGAGTTTCCGCACCGGAAGTAGCATATGCTAACGTGCATGTCTTTTTTTTTTTTTTTTTTTTTTTTTTTTTTTATTGAATAAATTTTCATATACAAAACAAGTTAAGGAAACAGACCAGGATTGTAACAATTTACATTATAAAGATGGTGAAGCAAGTCATTATAACTTTACAAGAAAACTTATAAAAAGAAAATAAAAAATTAAATAAGGTAAATAAAGTAGTAAGGAACATAGACCATTTGACACAGGCAGGAAAATTAGAATAGCAAGTATTTTGTGATTTTACAGTATAGTACAGCAGTTTTTTTATTCATATTCAAAATAAGCTTAAGTGACTTAAAATACTGACAAAAGTAATTCAAGAAGACGGTAAACATAGGAGAGGCATTCTTCCACTTACATAAATGAATAAAAAATTTACATAGCACTATTACAAAATTGACAACATCTGAGATTTCAGAATCCAGATTGTCCATAAAGTAAAGAACGTCCTTAGATGTGAAGGAAGGTATATTGGAAATTCTGAGTGAAACCCAACAGTGTATTTCAAACCAAAAAGCATTAACATACTGACAAGTGAAAAATAGATGCTCTAGTGTTTCTGGATTGGAAGAACAGAAAGCACAAGAGTCGGCCTCAAAATTAAACCTTTTATACAGGAATTCTCCAACTGGATAAATGCCAGATATGATTCTGAAGTGTGTTTCTTTCATTTTAGGCGCAAGTGGGTATTTTAGGTAAAAAGAAAATGACTTTTCTTTCAACATGCTATCAAGATCATGTCTGACATTGACATTGTAGTTGCAGAATACTATTTGCTTAAAGGTATTAGAGATTAACTTATTATTAAATTGTTTGTCCTTTATTGAGGTATTACCTATCGTCGGTGAAGGTAAGCATGTTCTTATTAGTGAATACTTTAAAGTATTTACGATAAGATTTAACAACGGTGTGGGTAGTGCTTTACAACCTTATTATAATTATTAAATGAAACGTCTATTTTATACTTATCAATAAATTCTTCATAAGATAGCAAGTTTCCGTTTGTATCCAGCAGATCAACAACAAAACATACACCGCTATCATACCAGTCTAATTTAAATAAGGACTTCTTATTGATGACTATAACCCTATTATTCCACAACACAGAATTGTGAGGTGAAAAATTGTGGGTGAAAATTAGTTTCCCAAAATTCAAAGCTTGCTTATAGAAACTAGACAACTTAAGAGGAATCTTAGATATTTCATAATCACATCTGAGCAAAAAATCTAAACCCCCGACCTTATTAAAGAGTTTGTTTGGAATATGGTACCACATAGATTGAGGATAGGAAATGCAGTCTTTTATCCATCTGAGCCTGAATGCAGCAATAATGGATTCAAAGTCTAAAGCTTTCAAGCCCCCATTTTCATAGTCTTTAACTAATTGTGATTTGCGTATATAATGTGTTTTATTCTTCCAGATAAAGCTGAATATAATAGAATTTGACAGTTTAATCATTTTAGGAGATGTAAAAATTGAATAACAGGGGTATATGAGTCTTGAAAGTCCTTCTGCTTTAGACAGTAAGATACGGCCTAATATGGATAAATCACGTGTTAACCAATGATTAAATATTTTTTTAACTACATTTAATCTAGGAGTTATGTTATTATTCTCTTGATCAATAGTATTTTTGCTGATTATTAAACCAAGGTATTTTACCTCCTCTTTTACTGGAATATTGTTAATAATACTTTGATTACAGCTGTGCACAGCTAAGATTTCACATTTTTTAAGGTTTAGTGTTAAGCCGGATGCTTTTGAGAATGAAAGGATTTTATTAATTGCAGTAGAGACCATATTTACATTCCTTAGAAATAAGGCAGTGTCATCAGCAAATTGACTAATTTTAAATTCTCTATCAAGAATGTTTATGCCTTCCAGATCTGAAGAGAGTTTGATATAAATGGCAAGCATTTCTGCTGCAACAATAAACAATAACGGGCTAATAGGGCATCCCTGCCGAATGCCACGATTAATTTTAAAACTATTAGAAAACCCTTGATTGAGAGCAATACTACTTGTTATATCTCTGTACAACATTTTCACTACACTAACAAATTTGGGACCAAAACCCACAGTCTCCAGAGCTTTAAATAAAAAATTATGCTCCAAAGAATCAAAAGCTTTAAAGAAATCAAGAAATAAGATAAGGCTATCATGAGGAATTAAATGATTGTAATCCAACATATCTAATACTAAACGGGTATGATGATGGATATGACGTCCTTTTATAAAGGCTGACTGTGTCTCATCTATTATTTGAGTTATTCCTGTTTTTAATCTGTTGGCATAGACGTGAGCTAACAATTTATAATCACAGCAAAGAAGTGTGATAGGTCTCCAGTTATCCAAAAGGATAGAGTCCTTGTTTGGTTTAGGAAGTAAAGAAATGATTCCTCGTTTCATAGTTGGAGATAGCATCTGATCATTTATGCATTCATGAAATACCTCTAGTAATAAATCTTTAATGTCACTCCAGAAATATCTGTAAAATTCAATCGTGATTCCATCGGGACCTGGTGATTTACCACTCGCCATCTGGGAAACAGCAGTATCCAATTCAGCTAAAGTGATTTCAGACTCATTGAGATTTTTAAAGTGTGTGTCAATTTGAGGAATTTTTTCATGGATAGAGCTAAAAAAAGAATTAGTCTCCGAACTGGAATAATTTGTAGTGTAGAGGGCTGAATAGAACTCTGTAATATAGTTGTTTATAGTCTGTTGGTCTTCAGTCAGGGTATTGTTAATTTGTAACTTCATTATAGTTTTTTTTGTTTGTCTAGTTTTCTCCAGGTTAAAGAAATAAGAAGAATTCTTTTCCCCCTCCTCGATCCATTTAGCCCTTGAACGAATGAAGGCACCTTTTGCTTTGTCTATATAAAGTTCATCTAGTTTGTACTGCAACTGGTTTAGTTCTATAGAGTTTTCCTCTGTCAGATGTGATAAATTGCACAATGAACTTATTTTTGCAGTGATTTCCGCCTGTTTCTGTCTCCTTTTATTCGCCATTAATTTTCCTTCTTCACTGGCAATTTTTCTGACATTAAACTTCAACCATTCCCATTTACTAATAGAGGAAAACTCCTCCATTGCTTTTACCTCTCCTATTAAGGATTTAATTTTTATACAAAAAGATGAGCTTCTTAAGAGGTTACTGTTAAACTTCCAGTGAGAGTTCTTCGGTTCTGATAATCTATTATCCGGGGAGATTGAAAGTGTTATGGCACAGTGATCAGTAACAGGGGAGTGAAGAATCTTACAGTTGGATGATAGGGGGAAGAGACTACCAGTTATTAAGCAATAATCTAGTCTTGAGCATTGAGAGCGCTCAGAATTACTCCAGGTGTAATGCAGTTTTTCTGGGTTTAAGTTACGCCAGATATCGATTAGGTTGAGGGTGTAGGAGAAATCCATTATTATTTGGTTAAAATGAGAAGAGTCATATTTAGTTGGAAATCTATCCAGTTTTTCATCTGGTACCATATTAAAATCACCTGCAACAACGACTTTTTCAATTGAATAATTGATCTTCCATTCTTCTATCATTTTTTTCAAATCAGAAATTAATTTCCGGTTTTTAGCTCTATTGTTGAACCCATAAACATTTACTAAAATGTACTTAGTATCATCCAACTCTATGTTAACCATTAACCAATGACCTTCCTCATCACCTTTATGATCAATAACTCTTCCATTAAAACGATGTAGAAAAATAGCCACTCCTGCTGAATGAGAGGTACCGTGAGATAAATAAATATCACCGCTTCCCCACTGCTTTCTCCAAAATATATGATCATCTTTACTACTGTGTGTCTCTTGAAATAAAAAACAATTAGTGTTAGGCTGTTCCTTACAAAAAAGAAAAATCGCTTTACGCTTTATGTTATTTCTTAAACCTCGAACATTTAAAGAAAATATTGAAAGAACCATTGAATATAGCTTAAGAGTGCTTTAATAACTAGAGTAGGGCAATGGAACGTTTTACCTCCTATTAACTAATAAACCCAGTCAAAGTTAAGGACCATTGAACAAGTTACCGGCTTAAATTTGGTTGAACAGTTATACCTTCTTATCCAGGTCGTTATAAAGTTCTTTCATTCTTTGATTTGACGACCATCGATGACAGCATATCCATCCTTCAGGAAAGCTTTGAGCCCTCTGCTTCTTGCCTCCTCCACCCTCGGCCACAGACGTTTGCGGGCGTCTCTGTCTTCCTTACAAAAGTCCTCTCTAAACCGAATCTTCATCTCCTTGCAGAACTTCGCCTCCTTGGACATCTTCCACACTAGGTCTCGAACGGTTCTCATGGCAAATTGTATGACGATCAGCCTGGGTTTGTCACCAACTCGTCCCTTCTGACCCAACCGGTGCACTGTATCCACTGTGTTGTACAGCTGCTCGGCATTCGCAGGAATTATCTTGGTCAGAATTCTGATTATTTCTTCTCTTGTGTTCTCCCCCTCCTTTTCGGGAACGCCCGTTAGCAGCAAAGACCATCTCCGTTTGTATCTAGCATGCTCCAGACACATTTCACGAAGAGCCTCGTTTTCTTTTTTCAGCGTCACCATTTGCGTTTTAATACGTTTCACATCTTCCACCACAGATTTAACAGCTTCCGTATTAGCATCCACGGACTCCTTTACTTTTCTTACAGCGTCGGTGTTTTCTTGCAGCTGGAATTCATAATTCTTTAAATGTTCAGTTTGGGTGTCGAATTTACATACCAGTTTTTGGATAGCGTTCAGGAGAACTGTGTTTGAAACTTCGTTTTGCGTCTGCGATTCGTTAGCCTTCATTTTCTTAGGATTTGGACTTTTAACCGGTGTGTGGTGACGATCATCTTGCGGTCTGTCTTGTGATAAGTCGTGTTGCTGTTCCATCCATTCAATATCTTCTTCGTCGCACGCCTGTCGAAGAGCCGCTAGGTGGTAGCCATGATCGTTGTTAATGTTAGCCATTACGCCGCTTCGGAGAAGGTGGCCGAGAATGACGGAGAGAAATACAAGGAGGAAGTTTTTGAGTTTCAGAGATGAAGTATAACTAGTCTGCTTCTAATTCCGGTTCACTTGATTGCGGTCAAGACATAAAGGAGGTTCTTTTCAGGAAACGTCTCGGAGCCCACTCAAGTTCAACTGCTCACTCCGCCATCTTCCCAGAATCCCCCCGCTAACGTGCATGTCACTACCCGATCCGTACCGGAAACCCGATCGGTTCCCCGCATGCGCAAATCTCACGTCACTTCCTCTCTTTGCCAACATTGCGACATTCAATATATTTGAATGATACGTGTCACTACCCGATCCGTACCGGAAACCCGATCGGTACCCCGCATGCGCAAATCTTACGTCACTTCCTCTCTTTGCCAACATTACGACATTCAATATATTTGAATGATACGGTTAGCTCTCAGTTAGCTCCTAGCATTTCTCAACAGCTCTGCCTCCTTTTCGACTGCCCGGGACATTTAAACAATGGATAATCCGTATACAAACAAATTCATGCTTTTCTCCTCAACAGAGAGTGTTCCCCGATTGAACAACAGCGCCGTAAAATAAGAAGAATGGCGCCTTATTACAGACTTAATAATATTGATTTAGCAATGTGTCACGTGAAGATTCATCAGCCAGATTAAGTGTTTACTGACAATTGACAGTGATAGCGGACATCATCAACACTATTCCAGTCAATCCTCTCAACACAGACAAGCATAAACATACTCGACTATCACTAAATCAAATTTAACACGCGTTTGTAATGACGCCAATTCAGTTTACAATAGGGTTCATTCGCTCGGTCAGCAGGTGGCAGTATCCTCATACACTGGGGAGTAAACTGCCATTAAACCAACAGAGGAAGAAGAAAACATCTGCACATGCGCGGTACGGATCGGGTAGACCCGATTTGTACGGTCCGACTTTGCACATGCGCAGTAAGGATCGGGGAGTCCCGATCCGTAACTATCTTTTTATTTTTCGTTTTTGTCTACATTGTACTGAAATGCTTCATTATTGCAAACATTTTAAGATATACTTATTATTCTTAACATCTTAACTGATACGCTGACCCATAACTATCGTAAAACGCTACGACCGGAAGTAGACACCTTTCGCGCATGCGGGGTACCGATCGGGTTTCCGGTACGGATCGGGTAGTGACAATACGGTTAGCGCCCAGTTAGCTCCTAGCATTTCTCAGCAGCTCTGCCTCCTTTCCGACTACCGGGACATTTAAACAATGGATAATCCGTATACAAACAAATTCATGCTTTTCTCCTCAACAGAGAGCGTCCCCCGATTGAATAACAGCGCCGTAAAATAAGAAGAATGGCGCCTAATTACAGAGTTAATAATACAGACTTTGTAATATGTCACGTGAAGATTCAGATGAAGTGTTTACTGACAACTGACAGTGAGAGCGGACATCATCACTCTTCCAACAATCCTCTCCACACAGACAAGCATAAACACACTCGATTATCACTAAATCAAATTAAACACACGTTTGTAATGACGCTAATTCAGTTTACAATAGGGTTCATTCGCTCAGTCAGCAGGTGGCAGTATCCTCGTACACTGGGGAGTAAACTGCTATTAAACGAACAGAAGAAGAAGAAAACCCCTGCACATGCGCGGTACGGATCGGGTAGACCCGATTTGTACGGTCCGACTTTGCACATGCGCAGTAAGGATCGGGGAGTCCCGATCCGTAACTATCTTTTTATTTTTCGTTTTTGTCTACATTGTACTGAAATGCTTCATTATTGCAAACATTTTAAGATATACTTATTATTCTTAACATCTTAACAGATGACCCATAACTATCGTAAAACGCTACGACCGGAAGTAGACATCTTTCGCGCATGCGGGGTACCGATCGGGTTTCCGGTACGGATCGGGTAGTGACAGTGCACATAGTCAATAGTCTTCCGCACGGCACATTACAATGTCACGAAATTAGTATTAAAATGCATTCACGAATCGAGTCTGTTGTTTTCCAGCCTTTACGCTTTATTGCAACGACTGCAGACCAGTGACAAGTAGCGCATAGAAACGAAACTGGGCAAACGAGGAGTATTGTAATTCTATTAAAAAATTAATTTTAGATATCCAGAATGATGATGCCATCAGTACACCTATATCCAAATGGGAATATCTTAAATTTAGATTCAGAAAAACCTCAATCCCATTCGGTAAAAAATTAAACAAACAAAGGAAACAAATGTAGTAAAAGAACTTATGAATCTTTATGGCAAATTGAATTGGACTGAGGAAGAAAAAGGAAAAATTAACAACTTACAATCTAAAATGGATGAAATGTACCTTTATAGAGCCAAGGGCGCTTATTTGCTATCCAAAGCCAAGTGGATAGAAGAGCATGGCATCTGATCGCTCACTGGGACCAGATGGAATAACAACTGCTTTTTTCTTTAATTTTTCTATAAGCACTTTTGGGAAGATCTAAAATTACTATTATTCAAAGCGTTAAACGAATGTATTAATCCAAAGGAGCTGATGGCAACAATGAAACAAGGAGTTATAAAATTAATCCCAAAACCGGGAAAAGACAAGAAAAAACTAAGTAATCTAATACCTATAACAGTCTTAAATACTGTTACGATGGTTAAATGTTATTTTACAGTGACATGTTGGTTATCTCTGCACACTGTTGTTATTTCTTTAAGATACATGTTTGGTTGTGCTGCAGAAAAAAGGGAGTTAATGTGTGCAGGAAGGGGAGGGGGGTCCTTGTTGTTGTGTGACTGTGCGGGGCTGAAGTGAGGTGTTGTATGAGGGCACTCTCCCCGGAGTTAAAGGCCCGTTTGCCTGTGTTACCGAATAAACGGACAAACTGAGATCCAAACGTCTGGTTCTTGCGAACGTTACAATACAGACTACAAAATGTTTTACAAAACTTTTAGCAACAAGACTAAAAAAAGGTATTTCTGAAATAATTAGCCCAACACAATCAGGTTTTCTCAAAGGATGGTTGATCCAAAATAATATCTGCTTGGTTTTGGACCTTATCGATTACAATTACCTAATTAAGGATGATGTTTTTTTGTTGTTCTTGGACTTCTATAAAGCATTTGATTCTATCGAACACACTTTTATTATTAAGATATTTAAACAGTTTGGGTTTGGAGGTGCATTTCTGGATATGATCTCTATGTTATACACTAATATTAATAGCTGCGTTTCTCTTTCAGAAGGCACATGGTAAATGGTAAATGGTAAATGGCCTGTATTTGTATATCGCTTTTTACTAGTCCCGCCTAGGGACCCCAAAGCGCTTTACACACCCAGTCATCCACCCATTCACACACACATTCACACACTGGTGGAGGCAAGCTACAGTTGTAGCCACAGCTGCCCTGGGGCACATGACCCAGGTTCAGGGTGGAAAGAGGCATCAGGCAGGGCTGCAGCATCTCACCCCTTTTATTCATTGTAGCCACTGAATTACTTGCAATTACTGTCATAAACTCAAACATCAAAGGATTAGACATAAATAACCACAAATTAATTATAAGTCCGCTTGCCGATGATACAACAATCTTTCTAAAAAATAAAGAACAAATTCAATTGGCCTTAGATACAATAAAGATCTTTTCTGATGCTTCTGGACTACGCCTGAACCTGGACAAATGTGAACTCATGAGTATCCATAATTGTTCTCACTCTTCTTTGTAAGATATACCTGTCAAAAATGAAATCAAATATCTTGGAATTTGGTTAACTAAATGCATGCCTGATAAAAAGAATATTCAGAATCAGTGTTGGTCAACTTACTTGAAAAAAGTAATCAGTAACTAATTACTGATTACTTCCCCCAAAAAGTAATCCCGTTACTTTACTGATTACTTATTTTCAAAAGTAATTAATTACCTAGTTACTTAGTTACTTTTCAAAAACACAATTTACAACCTGAATAGGTGATAAAGCGATAGATCTTTCAGCCCAATTCTACTTTTTCTGCATAATCCATCATACAAAATGTAATCAAATGGAAAAGTCTCTTTTTAAAACTTGTTTTATTAGTTTTAATCTTTTAACTTTATGCATCAAGCAAAAATTATATGCAACATTCACTTACTGGAAGAAATTTGTTTAACATTTAAACCTATTTTCTGCACATTCCAGCACTTAAAATAAAATATTTTTTTGTTTACACTCACTCTTTCAAATAAATGCAAGTGAAACACAGCAGAAAATAAATAAAATCAAAGACTAGCGGTCCTGTTGCTCTATTTTCACCTGTAAAGCAGGAGTGGGGTAGGCGAAGGTTTGCCCTGGTGCAGGTGTGCCGCAGCGGTCAGTTGAAGAATCCGCGAGTGTCTCTGTGAATTTCACATTACATGGTAGCGCACTAGATGCTTGCTTGGAAGTTTAGGGGTTTTTTTTCGCTATAAAAATAAGTTTTCTTCCCACGCAGCGGACGCTAATGTTTTTGTCACTTTTTACGGAATCAAACTCAAAGTAAGGTCAGTACTTCCATGCTTTAAACGCTGCACGCTCATACTCTTTCCCGCACTCGATATATTATCCATTGTTGATCTGCACACAGCTGTTGTCACGAACGTCGCACTCGCTTATGTCATTGTCATGAGACACTCGCAAGAAAATCACGGTTTTAGTAACGCAGTAACGCAGCGTGCTTACGGGAAAGTAACAGTAATCTAATTACCGTTTTTGCAATAGTAATCACTTAATTTACTCGTTACTGGCCATCTCTGTTCAGAATACAACTGACAAATGCAAAAAAAATTAATAATTTAACCATTGGCTACCCCCAAATTTAAAGAAGTTCATTTTAAAACTACAAAAAATATTTACCCCTCTATGAGATGAGAGAAAGATTTAAATTTGTGTCAGACAACTGTTATATTTGTAAAACAACTGTGGAAACAACAGAGCACATTTTTTTATGGGTGTGTGACAGTCCAAAATTTATGGAAATCTCTCCATGACCTAATATCGTCCCAGTCTAGAAATATTGATTTTTATTTCAAAATATTCAAATTGGAGTAATCCTTAAGGACAAAAATAGTGAGTTTTTAGTTAACAATCTCATTATTATAACAAAATATTACATTCATAAATGCCGATATGCTAAATCCCCCCCTTCATGGCCTGCTCTTAAAAACAAACTCTCCCTGTTGTGTAAATCTCTGAAGCCCCAAGCAATTAAATTGCATAGATTTTTAGAAGAGTTTGATTTTTCTTAGCCCCTTATTTAAGTTATGTCTTGTTTATGGAACCTCACTTTTAGAGATTTTATGATCCCCCTTGTCTCCTTTATTTTTGTTCCTTGTTCTCAGTTTATTTTCTTTTCCATTTTTTTTATTAATTAATTAATTAAATTATTATTATTTATTTGTGTATGTATATGCATATGTGTGTAGATAGATAGATAGATAGATAGATAGATAGATAGATATGTTTAGTTTCAGTTATTTGATTGTGGTGGACCAACTGCAATGTTGCAATGATGTGTTTTCCTCTGATTAGGAGAAAAGAAAAAAGAGGTGTGATATACTGTTCTGAATGATTCAATATTTCGCTTGTCTGTTTGGAATTGTCATTGTTATTATTCTAAATAAAGTTTATTTTTTAAAAGACTGTCTGAGATGAAAATTGAACATGAAGCCTTTATTTGTTCAAACTGTGAAACACTTGAAAAAAAGTTTAAAGAGAAGTTAAAAAAGAAAGATAGAAACGAAGCTGTGCAAGTGGCTCCTCCCACTTTGTACACTCACGACTGTGTCGCCTCCAACAAAGAGAACATCAGGGTCAAAACATTCAAGACATTCCAGATGCATAATTTCACATTTCCAAGCCATAACAAGTAAAGTAAATATTTCACAAATTTAAACGGATGTAACTTGATTTAAGACGGTTGCTAGGATTTACAAGTGCTGAATGACACATTCAAATTGGAGGAGAATTACAGCCTTAGTCCTTAGACTATTTTCTTTACATTTCTGCTTTAAAAAAACAAGAAAAACAACAAAACTGTCAATAACAGTAAACTACCGTCTTTAGAAAACAAAAAGACATATTTATATATATTACGTATAAGTGACAAAAAAACAATCCCAGTACAGGGAACTTAGTCCCACATGGTACCGACCAGAATCAACCAATGTGAATCCAACTTCAGGTATTTTTTCCGAACGGGTTTTGTAGTAACACCACCCGGTAAACGACATCCGGTCGTATCTTACGTATATCCGCTTTCAAGAACAGATTTCCTGCTCGTTTCTCATTTTGCTTCCCCCCATTTTTTGCTCGCTGGTCTTTTAGCTTCACTCTCGTCAGACTCGGTACTGCAGCCATGCGGGTGTACGTGCTGTTCGCGGTGGCGGTGCTCTCCCTGAGCCCGGCGGCGGTGAGTGGAGCCGAGAAGAAGAAGCTGCAGATCGGCATCAAGAAGCGAGTGGACAACTGCCCCATCAAATCCCGCAAAGGAGACGTGCTGAATATGCACTACACCGGAAAGCTGGAGGACGGCACCGAATTTGACAGTAGCATTCCCCGCGACAGGCCTTTCACCTTCACCCTGGGTACCGGCCAGGTGATCAAAGGCTGGGACCAGGGCCTGCTGGGCATGTGCGAGGGCGAGAAGAGGAAGCTGGTCATCCCCGCCGAGCTGGGCTACGGAGACCGGGGAGCCCCTCCAAAGATTCCCGGCGGAGCGACGCTGATCTTCGAAGTGGAGCTGCTGAGCATCGAGAGGAGATCCGATCTCTGACGAAGAAGAAGGACAGCTTTGAGAACGGTAAGATGTTAACACACCAACACACCAGCCTGAGGGGCAAACAAAGTCTGCAGAAAGGATTGCTGCTTTCAGAGTGGTCATTCACCTAAAAGTGGCTCAGATAACATTTTCACAAGTTCAGATCCAGCTAGAAAACAACGTGCAGAGATTTTGGTAAAAGAAACAGCCTGACGGCGGGGTATTTTCTGCATTTTTAGACGTTTGTAAGCATTAATATCCTTAAAGCAAAAACACAGAGATAACTAATGTAACTTATACATATAAAAAATCTTCGGGGTTTGTTTAGGGGATGATGTCCTTGGACACACACTGACTGGGTTTTGTTTTGTTTTTTTACCCTGACTATAACAATATGCTCTTTAACTTTAATTTTCCAGGTTCCAGGAGGTGCTGCGGCATTAAGTGGAGACCAAGTGACACCTGATGAAGATTAAAAGGCAAATGTGAGAGAAGAGTCAGCAAAGCTCCTGTTTTCCTTCTAGCAGTTTTGCTTTTTATGCTCTGATTCATTGAATTGAAATTGAGAAGATGCAAGAACTGGCTGTTTGTACCAGCTAAGCTCTAGAGTGAGGGTTGACAGCAGTAGCTACGTCCTGTATCCTGACTGTGCTGTGCTGTCTCTTCATCTCATTTCATTTTAATTTTCTGTGCGCGGGTTTATTCACATCTGCACACTGTTTTTGTTATTTGGGGGGTTTTGTTCAGAAAATAATTTAGTGTGAAGTGGGAGTCGGGTCAGACTAGGATCATTTTTTTCACTGTAAGAATTTGAATTATGTAATAAAATGTTTATTAGTACTCTTCTTGTTTTGATTTCTTTATTTTTTTTACTACTTGAAATAAAAGGACTGTGCATATATTTTTTAGCTAACCCCCAGTTATTTCTATTTTAATTTCAAGCAGACTTGCAATTGTTTTTGTGGTCTTTAGCAGTAGTTCTGCAGGTTTTCTGAAAGTCTTACTAGCATCCTGTTGCAAACATGCAAATTTTGTTTGCGCTATTCTAATTGAAACTAGAAAACCCCACAATGGAAGACTGTCGGTAGTACGTAGTGTTAACTCATCCTGACAGACAATGGAGCTAAAGGCATGCAAAATCCAAAAAAAGAGCTCTGAATGTCTGTTACGGAGCCTGGAGACTAGTTTGCCTATGAGCTCAGCTTCATAAATTAATTAATAATAAGTTCACACACACACACATTTTCTATTAACAAAATAAGCTACTTGGGAAAAAAAAAAGCAAAAGAAGGAAGGTAAAGAGGGGCACTGATCCTTTAGTAGCCAATAATAATAAAAGTGCAGTAGCCAATAGCGTGGCACCACATCTCACACAACAGCTGCACCAGTGGTCATGTGACTATGAGTCAGTTTAACAGTAGCAAGCGTTCAGTCTTTTGGTGGATACAAAAAAAAAGACTTTTAAAACCGTAATATTAATGAGTTAAAATCTCTATTTTTGGCATAAAAGCCAAATTTGCTGTTTTATTTATTTATTTTGTTGACTTTGAGTTGGTGTGACCTTTCATTAAAATACATATTTTAGTATGATTTTAAATAAACAATTGAAGTTCATTCGTGATTATGCACTTGCACTTGTGTAATAGAAACAGGACTCAAAATAGTATTTTAATGTTTTTATTAACATTTATTAACATTTCTTTTTTAGGCTTTTGGGGTTTTGTGATTTATGCAAATAGCTCTTTAAACTGTCACAGACAGTCTGCCTGCTGGTAACAGTGACTGTATTTTGGCAATGATTGAATATCAACCGATGACTTTACAAATCACTGTTACGTGTTTTCTACAGTCATTGATACCAACAGGCGGCGCCATTAACCTGATCTAGAAGCTGCTGTACCCGGACTTATTCAAAGGACGGACACATGAAACGGAAGCAACGTCGTCGCTTTTCCGGCATGCTCCTAGTTGAAGAGCAGCAAAGCGCCTCACTGCGATTTTTTCACGATGTCTGCTAAACTAAACGCGCTAAACAGTGATTCTTACATTGACATTAGCCAATACAGAGACCAACACTTTAAGGTAAATGAGGAAGTGGTCTTTAGGAAGGCGGTGACTTATCATAATTTGTAACATTGATACTTATCATTCATCTCATTAATATCTACATGCATAGTACTACATAGTATTCTAAAAATCAATAAATAACTAGAAAAATTTGCATTTCCTGCAAAAATGCTGTGTGAATGCTGTACAGCATTGGTGTTCAGACTACAAACATTTCATGACTGTACAAATCACTGTTATGTGTTTTCTACAGTCAGTGATACCAACAGGCGGCGCCATTAACCTGATATAGAAGTTGCTGTACCCGGACTTATTCAAAGGACGGACACATGAAACGGAAGCAACGTCGTCGCTTTTCCGGCATGCGCCTAGTTGAATGAGAAGGGTCCAAGAGCACCTGACTGCAGCCTGTTTTCATGAACAAATGTGCCATTAGTAATTTAATAATTCTAGGAATCAACTAGTCTGCTTACACTGACAATGTTGCCACTTTGTTTGCATTTTTTTATCGTGCTTTATGGCAGACAAACACATAGATATGTTTCTTTCCTGGCCCTGGTTTAAGTAAGAGAGCTGGATTAAGTGCTTCTGTGGGCGACATGACACAAATATTCTCTAAACCACATTTTGCATTAGAATATGATTTATTGTTGGCATCAGAGATGGAAAGTAACGAAGTACAAATACTTCATTACTGTATATATATATATATATATATATATATATATATATATATATATATATATATATATATACACATATACATATATATACATATACATATACATATGTATATGTGTGTGTGTGTTGAAAAATGTTAATGAATGTTAATTACGCATCAAAATACAATTTTGAGTCCTGTTTCTGTTAAAAAAGAAAAAAGTGCAAGGGCATAGTCATGCACAAACTTCAAAAAAAACTTTTAATGTATTTTAATGAAAGGTCACACTACCTCAAAGTCAACAAAATAAATAAATAAAAATAAAATAAAACGGCAAATTTGGCTTTTATGCCCAAAATATAGATTTTTCATTCATTAATATTACAGTTTTAAAAGTTTTTTGTTTGTTTTGTTTCTTGTATCCAAGCTGGACACAACAAGACTGCAAGCTTGCTACTGTTAAACTGAGTCATAGTCACATGACCACTGAAGCACTGGAGCTGTTGTGTGAGATGTGGTGCCACGCTGTTGGCTACTGCCCTTTTATTATTACTGGCTACTAAGGATAAGTGTCCCTCTTTTCCTTCCTCCTTCTTCTGCTATTTTTTAAAAATAGTTTATTCGATTTTGTTAATATTTTACTGTTTTATATATGTTGAGAAAATGTGCGTGTGTGTGTGGGGGGGGGGGGGATTTACTTATGCTTAACAAAAAGTTATTATTAATTAATTAATTTATGAAGCTGAGCTCTCATGGGCAGACTACTCTCCAGCCATCGTAACAAACATTCAGAGCTCTTTTTTGGATGTTGGCTGCCTTTAGCTCCATTGTCAATCCTTGACAGACAGTCCTCCATTTTGGGTTTTTCTAGTTTCAATTAGAAAAGCAAAAACAAAATTTGCATTTTGCAACAGGATGCTAGTAAGACTTTCAGAAAGTCTGCAGAAATACTGCTGAAGACCATAAAAATAATTGCAAGTCTGCTTGAAATTAAAATAGAAATAACTAGAGGTTAGTTAGGTTGTTCCTGCACAACATCGGTGGAATCAAAGAATATTTTTTGGAGGTCTCTAGGACTTTTATATAGCCTTGAACAGTTTTGCATCAATGCACATGAATAAAGAAAAAAACTTGAGTGAGAAAACTCAAAAAACACTTTAACTAATGGACACAACTTAAATGTCCCCTTTCACCTGTTTAATGTTATATCCAGATTGCAGAGCAGCAACATAGCCTCCGACGAAGACACCACCAGGAAGCAAATAGAGGTAGTTGTACTCTGGGGGATCAGTGGGACGTTTGAACATGTCCCAAGAAACTTTCCCAAGAAAAGTTTAGTTTGCTCATCTTACTGAAGATAAAGTTATGCTGTTGATTTGTATGGAAGTGCCATGAAAGTCTATCCAAAAATTATGGTAAAAGAATTTCAGAATCAAGTTGTGGAAAAAATCTAACCGGAGATTGGAGACAGATGTTTCCCTCATACCAGTCTGCAGTCGCTGAATCGGTTGTTTATCATTTAAACAAGGGGAACAAGGGGGAATAAAGAGGTGAAGCAAACTAGGCTTCACCTCTTTATTTCCCCTTGTTTATTTTCCAAATGTTGTTGATATCCAGTCCCTGTTTTTCACCTCTGCTCCTACATCCCTCCATCCCACTCATTTGTTTAATCTTTTCCTTCCCACCTTCTCTGATTCCCTCTCATACCATCCCACCCCACCCTCGCTTCCTAATTCTTAAAGCCTTCAGTCCTCACTCTTTTTTTTCATCTTTTCGGATGCGTTGCACAGCTGAGGAAGATTTACATTATATTGTACCAAATGTAATTTTTCTTGTACGCACAAAGTTGATGTTGTTTGTTACTGACAAATGTAACATTGATACTTATCATTCATCTCATTAATATCTACATGCATAGTACTACATAGTATTCTAAAAATCAATAAATAACTAGAAAAATTTGCATTTCCTGCAAAAATGCTGTGTGAATGCTGTACAGCATTGGTGTTCAGACTACAAACATTTCATGACTGTACAAATCACTGTTATGTGTTTTCTACAGTCAGTGATACCAACAGGCGGCGCCATTAACCTGATATAGAAGTTGCTGTACCCGGACTTATTCAAAGGACGGACACATGAAACGGAAGCAACGTCGTCGCTTTTCCGGCATGCTCCTAGTTGAAGAGCAGCAAAGCGCCTCACTGCGATTTTTTCACGATGTCTGCTAAACTAAACGCGCTAAACAGTGATTCTTACATTGACATTAGCCAATACAGAGACCAACACTTTAAGGTAAATGAGGAAGTGGTCTTTAGGAAGGCGGTGACTTATCATAATTTACGGGAATGTAAATGTAATGTATCTTTTAGCTAACTGTTAGCAAACAACAAAGGCGAGCGGTGCTGTGTAGTGGAGTGTAGCAAAACACATCTCTGTATTTTAACCTGGCCTTAAAAACTCCTGATGTTGCTTTATGATGCTTCGTTAGGACTAAAGCGTGGCTAACTTATAACTTAACTCCTTGCTTTAACAAAGGTCGTTTGAACGCTATAATGTCAACTTATTGAGAGCAATTTTTTTAAAACATTTGTAACGTTGCTTGTGCTTTTAGGGTAATCGCTATGAACAGGAGAAGCTTCTGAAGCAGAGCAACACTTTGTATGTGGGCAACCTCTCCTTCTACACCACCGAGGAGCAGGTAAGACACAAAACCTCCACCAGTTAAAGTAATAACCCGGCTTTATTGGAAAGTTGCTGAATTTCTTCTTCAAAGAGACCAATATGATGGGGGAAATTGCTGACTGAGCTATTAATACATTAGGAGACTCATTTATAAAACAGTGCATGTGATCTGTCTTCAAAACAAATAAATTTAGTCAAATATTGTCCTCTAGTTATGCTTCAAGTGTTTATATGTTTAGAGCAATCACACGGATTCCACTGATGTGTTGCCTCAGTGGAAGTTTTAATAGGTGAATTTAATACATTTATGAATTTAAGCCTTTTTTGAATTATGAAAAAAAGCTTATTTTGATTGTAAAACGCGTCAGACTATAAATTTACAGTCCATATGTGCAGGTGTTGACTGCACATATAGACTGACTAGAGTAGGTGGGGCATGTGTGTGACAGGCGCAGCAGTGCGCTCTGTGTTGGGTGGCTGTAGTTCAGGAGTTGGAGCAGGTTATCTACTAATTGGAAGATTGTTGGTTTGCCAAAGTATCCTTGGGCAAGATGCTGAACCCCAAGTTGCTTTCTATTTGTGTGTGACTGTGAGATAGAAAGTGCTTGTATGAATGGATGAGTGAGCCATGTTGTGTGCCTGACAAAAGTCATGTAAAGAGTGGCATTTTAGCTGTTTTGAGCTTCACAGCAGCTTGACACTTTCAGCAGCACTGCACTGAAGCTGTCTTTGTGTTCAAGGGTTGGAAAATTTGATGGAAAAAACTGAACGTCAATGTGTCGCACATAAAATATATGTCAAAAACACATAATAGTGTTGATTTTTCTGATAGTTTATCATAAGAGAAGTTCCAGAGTTCTCAAGACATTTTGTTAAATTTTCTCAAGTTTTCTAACTTTTTTGCCTCTGTGAACAGGTACACGAGCTGTTTTCTAAAAGTGGAGATGTCAAGCGTATCATCATTGGCCTGGACAAAATCAAGAAGACTGCTTGTGGGTTCTGCTTTGTCGAGTATCCTTCAAAAAAATGTAATTCATGCTAAAAGAAACTGTCAGTAATTTGACTGGCTTCAGAATAGGGCTGGGCGATACGGCCTAAAATCCATATCGCGGTATAATTTGAAGCGCGTGTGGTAACGATATATATCGCGATATATTATTTTCTTCTGTATAACGTATTTTCCACACTATAAGGCACACTTAAAATCCTTTAATTTTCTCAAAAATCAAGAGTGTGCCTTATGTATGAATTCTGGTTGTGCCTACTGACCTCGAACCGATTGGGGCGTGCAGAAATCCATTAAAAAATGTTTTAGTGCAACTTTGGTAAGCCGCACTGCTTGATGGATTGTCAGAGCATTACGGCTGCCGTAGTGAGGAGCTTCGCAGAGTAATCTGGGTCCAAAACTCCGTCCGCTTCAGCTCCCAAAGTCAAACGAAAAAGACAAAAAGACAGAAAACTAAACAGCAGTGGCGTTTGCAGGGTTACTGAAGTTGGACTACCTGGTATATAATGTTGTGCTACCTGATTGCTAGCGACACAGCTATGTTAGCATAACATTAGCACAGTGAAGCTGGAGGATGAACGCCAACTTTTTTCCACTCAATAAAAGTTAACGTGAGGTATTCTGTATGAACAAATGCAATCGCATAGCAGGATGCTATACACGGGCCAAACTTAAGTCAGGAGAACAACTGAGATTATTCATCCACAATACGAGGTTAGTTATTAATATACTGCAACAACATGGGAATAGAGCAGCTGCGAGAGAATTCAGCATTAATGAATCAATGTTACAGAAGTGGAGGAAGCGCAGTTTTTGGCTTTCCTCATATTCTAAAAGTACTTCATCTCTTTGCTATGACTGTCGCCCGGCATAATTTGCAGATGATTATGGTTGAAGCTGCTGCAATGCTTTCAACCAAAACAGGCGCAGCTTGATGACCTCATCAACATGCACTATCGCGGTAGAGCGGTATCGTCAAAATCTCTATCGTTGGCCAAATTTATATCGTTTCTATCGTATATCGTTTATATCGCCCACCCCTACTTCAGAATCCCCTTCAGAAGTTACCAGAACATCATGAATTGCACGTGTTGTGCCTTAACGCTGTCCCAGATACTACACCCGTGCAGATGCAGAGCATGCCATGCGCTTCATTAATGGCACACGGCTGGATGACCGCATCATCAGGACAGACTGGGATGCCGGCTTCAAGGAGGGAAGACAGTTTGGTCGTGGCAAATCAGGAGGACAGGTGAGGGTTAGGATATGAGATTTTCATAAATGTGGAAGTAACCTGCTGTGGATGCCGACTGCTGGTTTATTTATTTATTTATTTTTATTGGAGCAAACTACAAAGCTTAAAGTTAGTTCTGTGAGTAACAGCACTCGGATTTGAATTAATCCAAAAAGATATTAACCCACGACTAAAGTAATGTTAAAGAACATTGTAGACGTCTCTGATCTGGGCTTTAGAGCTCAGCTGACTGGTATAATTTAAACACTTTGTTGTTCATCTTGTTTATTTGAACGAAATCAGCCTCCAATAGATCATGCTGTTGTGATTCGAACCCTGTATAACCTGCAGTTTTATCACTTTGATAAAAATATTGTTTCAGTTTATTTTTTAATGTTATGTTTTTTTTTTGTTGTTTTTTTTACTGATTGTGAGATAAGAGTTTTTAAACCTCTTGACTGGGGTGCACTTTGTTACTAAACATTCAGATCAGCAACTTTCAATTCTATTTTATTTATATAGCCCGAAAAACAACAGCCGCCTCAAGCCGGTTGTCCAGACTTCAGTCCAGAAATGCTTGCGTCTGCTTTTCAGATCCATATCATATCAGATTTGTTTCGTTTAATGCGCCTTATCATCCGGTGTGCCTTATAGTCCGGAAAATACGGTATTTTACTCATACAATTCATAAATGAACTCACCAAAGCAGGGACACTTGGTGATTGTAGTAGTTTCCATTATGTTGAGAGCTCAGGTTTGGCTGATGCTTTTTACCTGACTGTCATCATCATGATGATCATTGTCTATCATTGAACACTTCAGCAATCTCTGCACTGCAGATATTTTGGACAACAACATAAAATGCAGCATACTATGACATTTGAAAAATGACACATACTGAAATGGCATTCAAAAAATCAATACACTTTATCATGACATTTTAATACACCAGTATGATATTTAGAACTTAGAAAATAAATTATGCATGAATACCCATGGCCTTTAAATAGATGGCATTACCGTAGTAATGCATTAGCAAAATGAGAGGGTATATTATGCTGTTAACAAACACAACATAACATAATCATGTTTTATTTTGTCGAGCTTTCTGGGAGCGTAAACATGGCAGCAAATATTGGGCAAAGGACCTGATTATTGTTTGGATTTTCCTTTCCTACAAACACCCAGCAGTATGACTCCTGAAAATGTTTGTGTTGGAGCGTAAAAGTTTAGTCTTGATCATTGAGAACAGCTCATTAAACAAATGTCACGTTAAAGGTTGGAGTGATGAGAAGTGCTTCTCAAATGGTTGGATGCTGATTTTACAGGGTTGGGTAGAGTGTGTTAGTCTCAGTTGAACAAGTGATTGATTTATACTCTCTTCCTTTCCCCCCTCTCTGTGTGTTTCTGTGTGTAACTGTGTAGGTGAGAGATGAGTACAGGCAGGATTATGATCCAGCGAGAGGCGGTTATGGTAAGCTGGCTCAGCAGCATCGACCCACAGAGGTGCGCAATAGTTTTTAGAATAAAGTCCACAGCAGTCTGTCTGGACTACAGAGTCCCAGCTGTCAGTCCTGCTCCGGATTAACTCTCCCACAAGGTCACAGCAAGCTACCACAGATCATCTGAATTTTGTCATGAAAGCCCTCTGCAGCAGTCCAGCTCGGACCACTGGATCCAGGTGTGAGCAGATGTTATTTATTTGTTTTGGAGACTTGGTTTTTGCTCTGCCCACCTCTGCGACTAATATACCTGCCATCTGTCTACATGGTTGACATGTGATATTTGGTGATGTTTATTATCCTGTGTAAAGAAATGCCATTGATTTTCCTGCAGGCTGGAAACCCTCTGATAAAGTTGTTGTCTTGATTTTCTGTGTCATGTTCAAATAACAACCTGAAGTTGTGAAGATGCAGTCTGCTGTTCCATGTTTGAAACCGTGTCCAAAACTGCATAATTTTTTAAAATAAAGTCTTGTGTTTTTTGAAAGTTCATGTCATTTTGTGGAGTCTGTTTGATTAAAAGGGTCTTTGCTTAAATCCGTGATCTCTCTCAAATACGGCTAAAGAACAAAATGTAGCAATGTTTGTTTTCTTTTCCTCTTTGTATTTTGGCTGTTTGACAAATGCTAGTTGATGGAAATAAGCTGTAAATACAAATTGTGTAAAGTATCCACTTGTGTTACTGTCTGCTGTATGCTACTTCTCCAGTGTGGAGACATGAGCGACATACATTGTTATTATCTGTCGCAGAAAGGTGGTTATATATAATATATATTAGTGTGTGTATAGATATAGCTATATATGGGTATAACTCTTATCTCTTCATTGTGGCACCTGTCAGTGGGTGGGATATATTAGGAAGAAAGTTAATATTTTGTCCTTAAACCTGATGTGTTAGAAGCAGGAAAAAATGGACAAAAATAACAATGTTAGTGAAAAAGGCCAAATTGTGACGGCTAGCTTAGAGTCTCCAAAAGTGCCATCGTTTGTGGGGTGTTCCCGGTCTGAAACGGTCAGTATCTACCAAAAGTGGTTCATGGAAGGAACCATGACGAAGCAGCGACAGGGTTCTGGGTGGCAAAGACACATTGATGCACGTGGGGAGTGAAGCAAGTCTGTGTAGGCAGTGTGTTGCATTGGACAATGTTCTGCTGGGAAACCTTGGTTCATGCCATCCATGTGGATATTACTTTCATCAGGGCAGCATAAGGGGGACCAATGCAATGTTAGGCTGGTGGTCATAATATGAGCGTAATAAAATAAAGGAAATCCAGCAATAAAAGGAGAAGAAATAGTACATTTTGTATATACACTTTAAAAACATCACCTCCCTACACTTTTATACAAACTAAATATGGAATAAACACAAACAGTTTGAAAAGCTCGGGATTGTGCAGTCCTCACTCTGCCTGTGATTTTAATATCGCAAGTTTTAATAGGTAGTCAGCTGGTCTCTTATCTCAACGTGAGATGTGGAGATGAAGCAATTAGCAAAACAGAATACTGGAAATTAGCTTTCTCATTTTGTCCTCACCACCAGTTCCTACATCACATCCTTTCAAGCAGGTTTTGAAAACGAACACAAGATGGCAGAAGAGGAGGGTGGAGTTCCTTGGAATAATGAAGGGCAGAGAGACTGAAAAGAATACAATTTCCATGTGAGCTTAGGTTAGTGACGAGAGCATAGAGTTAACAGTTTAAACACGTACTTGCACTTTTTCCCCCCCTTTTCTTTCACTTTCATAGCCTCTGCCTGGGGACTCCCCGGGAAAAAAAATCCCAAACAAACAAAAACTGTGATTCCCAATAGGAGGAAGTATTTGTGGAGTTGTCAGAGAACTTAGGAAGACTGTAGAGTACTGAGTAGAGTATCTAAAAATAAACAAAAGCAGTTAATGGCTCAGCAAAGGTCAGTATCAGACAGAATTATAAACTCATTATGCTCCATTTCCATCTTTGGTCTGACACTGCGTCCGCTATCAGTAGTAGAGGTAGAGTAGAGGTAAGTGAAGTGAAAAGTATTCAGCAAGTTGCTCAGATTGTTTTTGGCAGATGTGCCTCACACTCTGGCAGTGATTAGTTAACCCACTATGGACAGGTCCATTGCAGTTTAGAATCACCAGTTAACCTGACCAAGACCTTCTTGCTGTGAGACAGTAGTGCTAGCCACCCTGCTGCTCAAGGAACCAGTTGTCTTTTAACCCATTTGGACCCAGGCATAGATAAGCAGCAACTGTGCCAGGAGGGCCAAGAGTATAATGGCCCCCAAACTGCATACCCATGCCCCACATACTTTATAAGTTGTAGGTGTCTCTGTTTCAATAATATCCCCACACTAGGATGCAAATATAAAAAAAGCTGAAAAATAAAGCAAATATTAAACCAGACGTAAAATGTGAAACTAGCCATCCCACACATGATTGAATACTGTAAACAAACAAAAAAAACAACAACAACAACAACCTAAAACTTTAGGCTATGTAATACTACTGAACAAACTTTTTTGAAATGATGAAATGTGATGCATGAAGAGACACTTTGATAGAGAAGACTCTTCGTGTGGCAGCGTAAATGTAAAAGTAGAATCAGACTGAATTATAGGCGCCTGTTTGTCTCTGTTGCACACCTTTAACCTGTATTTTCAGGCCCTTTTGTTACGCTGCAGGTGGAGTTTGAAGTTGAAGGAGGTCTGGCCTTGACTAATGGATTGTAAAAGGTTTTCACTCTGTCCTCAGTACCACAGAGAACCTGTTCTTGATACGAGAGGTTTTCTGTGTTTTTGCTACTTTATGTGGATTTTCATGCTTTCCATGAAAACTCCCTTCGTTACAATCTGGGCATCATATATCACATTTTTTGCACGCTTGATGAAAGGTGTTAAAGTATTTTATTTTGAAAGTTCCATCTGCACTAACCATTTCAATCTAGATTGTGGTTCAGTGTTGTGTTTAGGTACCTGGAGACTGGCTAAGTCACTGTTTCATTTAGTGAATGTCTTGTCACACAGATGGATTCAACTCCAGCGTCTTTGAATGTGGCCGGCATCAGTGGTGCTTGTTCTGCTCTGAAGCCACGGTGTGTTCAGTGTAGCAGCACATGAACCAATTCTCCACCTACTCCTGATTCTGGCTGAAGTGGACCTCCATCTCTCAGCAGCTTCCAAGCCTGCAGGCAGGAAAACACAGCACACGATGGCCTGGTGGTTATCAGTAACCACACTTTAAAAAAACGCTTCATTCAGGCTCAACATGTAATTTTTAATGGGGTCAGATTATAGTCAGAATTAGCTAAACATCGTGTTAATAAGAGGACTGAAATGCATCACAGTTGCCTGCTTTTTTCTCATTAAGAAGAACATTACTAAGACAACCTGTCATTGGCAGGTTGGAGTTAAAGTCAGATAATGTTTTCACCATCACAATTAAGAGCAACAGCTCTCAACACCAGCCTTTGGAGTGGGAGATAGCGTGGTTATTAATTCATGATGAGAGTGGTTCATGGATAAGCAGTCAAACAAACCAGCATAAACTCACTCATCTCTAAGCCTTTCTAAGTACTAAGCATTTCCAAACCCCTGTCCACATACTTTCACATATGTCTTCTGTATGTCTGTTTTTAATTGAAGTTAGTTTAACCTCACGGAAACCTCAGTGTGAAGCTCTCGGTAACATTTGAGAAAATAGTATGCATTCAGAGTTCATGAAACATCTTTTAGATGAGTCATTTTTAAATGTTCAGCAATATACCTCCCAGCAGAGATTATGACCGGGAATAGCAGGAGGAGGTTAAGTGAAACAGATCCTGGTAGACTATTTAGGCCAGAAATACTGGGCCTACTAGACATTAAACCTACACGAACTGCTCAGTCATGGAAACCCCTGCTATGAAGCCGTGCACATTTTTTGTGCTGATGCCAAAGGAGGCGACAACAGAGGCGACTTTTACACACTTACACGCCTCAGTGACCTGCCCGCTCTGTAGCATTACATCTTCTGGCACTATTTGCTGAGTTTCTGTGGTTCCTGACTGCATCCACATATTTTTCAGTTATGGTAAATGTACTGGTTCTTAGAAAACATCATTCACATAAGCATTTTTTTCTATGTCTAAGTGCTTTTTATCTAACATTCACTTCCCAGTGAAAGTATTAAGAGCTACTCTGGGTTCACTATCTTCCACAAGGATACTTTGGCATGCAGACTGGAGAAGCCAGGGATCGAACCACCAACCTTTCTACCTTGCTCTATCCCTTGAGCCACAGCCACAGTTCAACCCAAGTTAATCATGGAATATCTAGAAGGGAAGAAATTTCACATATTGTTAAGATAACACATTTGAATTCAGTGAGCACTTGAGAGCAACACATGTTTGTGAAGACAGGCTGCATGGCTAGTTGCTTGATCTTATACACTTGGGGCATTGGGATTGAAGATACTATGTGACCAATTTTTGTTCTGTGCAGTGTAAGTTATGAGAGTTACTATGCATAGTAGGGGTGCAACGATACTTGTATCGATATTGAACCGTTCGATACAGTGCTTTCGGTTCGGTACGCATATGTATCGAACAATACAAAATTTTTAATTTATTTTATCAACTTTTCTTCTGACGATGCTGTCTGTGTTGAGCGCTCAGTGGATCTGCGTTCGACTACTCCGCCTAGGCTGTACTGTCGAGCGCAGATCCACTGAGCGCAGCGCAAGCTAGCAAGACAGAAGCTAAGCTCGTTGCAACATGGCAAATTGAACCTCCCCCACCCTCATTCAGATCTGGCCTTTGGAACTATTTTGGTCTTCATGTAAAGTATGACCCTGAAGGTAAGCGCGTCATGGACAAAAGTAAAACAGTATGTCGGATGTGCCACGCAATGCTCAATTACATTGGTGGGAACTAGTGCGTTAGCGCAGTTTGCTAGTTAACGTGTTGAAAAACTGTACTTTTGAGTTAAAAAAAAAATATATATATATAATTTTAATAAATGACAAATTAAAAAAGCATGAACATTTTTTTATATCGAAAAAATATCGAACCATGACACCAAAGTATCGATCCAAACCGAACCGTGAATTTTGTGTATCGTTGCACCCCTAATGCATAGTAGCATCAAGAGGCTCAAAAAATGCCTTTTACACAACATTAAGATCTGGTGAGTGGAACATCCACCTACACTTCATCATTTCTCAGGTAATCTTAACTCATTTACTCACAAGTGAACGTTGGATAAAAGAGCTTTGCCTTTTCTGTTTCCACATACAGAAAATTAGAGATGATGTTTTGATTTAAATATACCATCTTCCAAGAAAGAAGACAAAGCAGCCTTCACGTGAGATGCTTTTTGACCGAGTCGGCTAATAAATTAATTTCACAGTTAGAATACAATTTGGAGTTCATAATTAGTCTTCGAGGGAATATATATTAGCGGGGAATATACAGCAGGTGAGAAGCACTGCAGAGAAACATGGACTGATTCAGTCTGTAACTGTTGGAGCCTATTTCTAAGACAAATAATAAGGACTTGGTTAAATTATCATGTTTTTAGAAAGTTAATGCCATTTTGACCTAAAAACACTGAAAGTAAAATTGACACAATTAAAGATTAAACACCATCTCATTACTTTTCACCCAGCAACCCAACATTTCACATATTAGCACTCTTTAGCACAATATAGACATGTTGTCCTGGCCTCACCGATGGACAAATGTGTCACCTTTCTACTGTGTCAGAAGAAACAGTCATTTTATCCCCTTTCTTTCCTTTTCTTTCTATTTTTTTTGCCTGGAAAATATCAGCTACAGGCACTTCAAACAGTTCAGTGACTAAACATGCAGATTTCCTGTTATTGAGGGGGGATCTCATTACAGCAAAGTAATTCACTCCTCAGTGGCTGCTTTGGAAATGCATCTACACCCGAGAGCTCCAGCGTGCCCATAAAAGAGCTAAATTAGCACATGGTAGTTTGACATTTTGTGGCCATAGGGGAAGTGTTTGCGGGAAATGAGGTGCTTTATCTGGCCGCCTGCTTTACATTCAGCGTAAATGTGAGCTCTTGATCCAGCACTGCGCTGAGGAGGAATCACTGTAACAGATATGACAGGTAGGTGCTCTGTGTCGAGCCCTAAAAAGCCCTCTGCCCTTCCTCACACATGCTGTTGGATAGTGTTTCATCATCTGCGGTTCCATTAAATTTGTTTCATCTGTCATCCGATACACCATAAAGGCATGACGCTGGGGACATAAAAACACGGGTTACGTGTCAGTGAAAAATAATGGCAGGAGTTAGAGCTGACACTGTAAAATCAACACCGAGGAAAGAGGAAAAAACCTAATATGATCTATGAAAGATCTTCCTTGCTTCAGATGGGAGAGTAGCTTCTATGTGATGTTCAAGGAAATCTGAAACATTTGACCCACGAATGGTCAAGTGCAGATCTTCTTCAGGTATATTTATACTCCTTCACTCAGTAGGTCTGTTTGGTAGATCAGCCCTTCATCTGTCAGCGTGGCAATCGACTAAGATGAGAGACACGTGCTGGGTGGAGGAAATAGCTCAGATGGAAGAGTGAGAAAAGACAGGAGGGAAGGCGAGTGGATCAAATTGCTGAGGGGGAAACCTTGTTTTAGGGAAATGTAGCCCGGGGCTATGTTTAATGCATTAAAAGCAACCAGTAACCAGTTATCACCCAGAGTTACAGGGAAATAAATAACATTAGACACGACTGACATCCATGGATGTTAGTCGTGTCTGCAGTAGTGGTCCAGTCAGAGGCTCTATTACCAACAACGAAATCATATTCTTGCTATGAGAAAAGTATGTGTTTTTAAATACAACAGTTTTTAGTCAGTGACTCATTTGTTGTGACACTCAAAGCATCAGAAGGTGATTTTTAAATATTAAAACATGATTTTCTTTATTACCATTCATGTATATCTGCACTGTCTTTTGTTGACTGTCTGTTGCTGGGCATATTTGTACTGGCCTTTGGTGTCAGGTATGAGCCACATGGGTCTGTTATTCTGTGTTTCTTTGTGTGTTTGTTTTTGGGTACTGACACAAAGGGAAAAGTCCAGGGAAGACATCACAGCGACGCTAATACGGACATCCGGCAGACATGAGGCCACATCCCAGATGCTAATACAACTTTCTTTTTTTTTAACAGCCTTAAATGTTCTTAAATGGATGTTCATAGATCTGTGATCCATTTCCAAGAAATATCTGCCACTGAGGTTAAAGCTAACAGATTTATATAAAGAGTCAACTTTCTCCTCATTTGATGATCAAATCCTGTTATACAGTCTATAGCTAGTGAATATTTAATAAAAACATGGCTCCTGGCTTACACACTGGCAAGACTTATCTTGGATGAGAGACTAACCATGGTATTAGAAAACAAATGGGTTTGGAGAATACAGTCATGGCCAAAAATGTTTCGCAAAGGCTTAAAATGTGTCTTTTATGTACTTCATGCAGTTTTTATTTGTATTATTATTATTGTTTACATGTTTCTATGATATAGTGAAAAACAAGTGCATGCATTGGCAGTTGTGTTCCTGCTTTTGGGGTTGTAATTTTAGGGTAACAGCGATCTGGTGTCTGGCCACGGCTATTTGTCAGATATGCTCAGGACTTTAACGTTGCTCTTTACTCATTCATCCAACATCCTGGCTACAAGGACCAACTGCTCACTTACTGACACTGATGTGCACCATTGATCTGAGATATTCAGTTGTAGGGAAATGAAACTCAAATGTACACATGTCAAATCATATTCATCATGTTTATCATATTCAAAGCAACCCACTCAAGTTTAAACCGAGGATCAAAATGAGGAAAGAACGACTTAAGTGACTTTGAATGTGGCATGGTTGTTGGTGGCAGGTAGGCTGGTCCGAGTATTTCAGGCACTGCTCATCGACTGGGATTTTCCCACTGTACTAAATCTTTGAGAAATCTTTTCAGCACTAGTTCTTAAGGTAAAAAAGGGTCCAACCAAAGTTTACCTACCAAGTTTACCGTCTTAAAAACACTATCACCTGTAACAAAACAGATTTATTACATATACACTGATCGGGCATAACATTATGACCACTAACAGATGATGAAGGATAAAGCATTGAGTTAGAGGGTGAGCAAGTTCTGTCGGTTGCAGGTGGACCCAAATGCAGAACACCTGACAGACAGAAATAACAGTAAATAAACCCTTTATTAGGAAAACAGCAAACTCTAATAACAAAGTCAAATAAAGGAGCAAACCACAGTCTAAAATAATCACAGGGAGCGAGGATAAACAGAGAGCACATCAGGACAATGTATCAGGGGAGACACGCAGACACTATGACAAAGATTAAAGGAAGATAGGACTATATATAAACTCAATGAGGAGTAACTGGGATACAGGACGCAGGTTAGAGCAGAGCACAGGAGGAAAGGATTCACATCAGGAGGTTAAAATAGAAAGAGACACCTCCAGTGAAACAAGAACTGTCCAAAGAAAACTAACAATAAGACATGAAGCCGAACATTAAACACACAAACAGAGACGTGGATAAAGGCAGGGCAGGAGCGTGTAAACAAAACTTGGGAGACTGGAATAATAATAACATAAGAACAAGGACAGAAATACAACAATATCACTGTGAATAATATTCTATTAATAGGATAAAATATTTACCTTTAGGTTTACTGAATGCATTTTACTCTTTGGAGATTTTCCTTTCACGTGTCCGTGTGGGAGAAAAGTGAGATGCAACGTTGAGTTTGTGTAGCATTTGTGTGTGCAATCAATGGAAAGATAATTTCTGCCCATGTTAAATATTTAAATATGAATTCTGTTAAGATCTAATAATAATAACAAGAACAATAATAATAATATGGATTCTTTTTCCCGCCATCTCTGATGATATATGGTTTCTAGTCCCTCCGGAGTTCTGTAGTACTGATAGAGACTAGGAGTGTTGGCTCATCTTGACTGTCTTAATACACATCCTGTTGTTGAGCTCGCAGGTATGAGTTGTTATGTAGTTTGAACAATTCCCATTGCCCCCTCCAACATCCCACACCTCACCATTTTGACAGCCTGTTGAGCTTGAGCCAGCTGTCCTCTCTGTGGTTGTTAGGAGCATTTTCACTGTTGCTGATTGGATCCTATTACTATTATTATTATTGTTGTCATTCAGTTGTGTGAGCTATATTAATATTTTTAGCTCATTGCCGCTCTCAGCTTTAAGTGCTGGTTACAGTATGGTGTCCAGTGTAAAAAACATGGACCTGCAGGGTGATTCTGTCAACTTTTTGAATTCTTAAATTGCATGTTTTTGAAGCTTTGCCCACACAGGGCTGATGGGGCTGACAAAGCACTGCTAAATGTGTCTACATTCATTTTGGATAAATCCTAGTTAGCTTTAATAGTGAGTTTATTAAAGGATAGGTGAGGAGAAGTAAGGATTCTGCATACTGCTTTATGTCCAAAAAGAGAAAGAAGAAACTTGATTTGAGGCGTTCATTAAACTGGTACTCTAATCTCCAGAGTGTGTTACCAGTGACAATGAGTCCTGATTAGAACAAACACTCGTGGTGATAATGAAGGACTGACAATAGGTGCATTAGTTGCATAATGGCAAGACACTGTTGCAGTATGATCTCCTTCAATTTGGAATAACAATGTTGATGCAGTTTGCTTTCCTTTGTTGAAAACTAGATGTGGACAGTGCTGTAACAAAAGACTTGTATCAGGTAGTTTCATTTGAGCATAACTCATAATAATGATCATAAAAAGGTGTCTGTTTGGACAGCAACTCTAAGTCTTTGCTATTCTTTTCTATGTCTTGTTCCAGCTGAGAGATCCTGTCTGTCATAACTGCTGGACTGGTGATGCTTGCAAACAGTTACGGCTCGTCGGTCTCTCAATGGGAAACGTTGGCCCTAATATCACACTCCACAACACTCTCAATACCCTGCAGCTTTCTCGAGAGCTTTACCTCATCTTCTGTGCTTCCAAAGTGCCGCAGTACATGTGTTACTCGTGCTCACTCGCTAAAGATCAATGTCAGCTGAGTGAAACACTCAGGGGAGTTTAATTTGAACGCACTCATACCTGTGCAGCCTGTGACTTCCGTAGCTACAGGTCAAGTTTTTTTAAGTGACAAACTTGCTGTCAGGATTTTCACACCAGTATCATTCCTGTGATACCAGTGATGCTTTCCACAAGTGTAACAAAGGTGCAAAACCAGCTGTCATGCAAGATCTTTTTTTGCTCCAATTGCAGAGCACCTAGTCCCTTTGGTAATCATGTTAAGGCTAATTGAACACAATTATAATTACAGGAGATTTGCCTCAGTCATTTTCAGTTGTGCACAGACCATTTCCTAACTCTGATCGATCAGCTCATTTACAAGCTGGTTTACAGTACAGAAACTTCACACTAGTTTGCATGTGTATATACACTATATGGCCAAAACTCACTTAGTGAAAAGTGCATAGAGAGCTTCGTGTAATGGGTTTCCGTGGCTGAGCAGCTACATCCAAGCCTTACATCACCAAGCACAGTGCAAACTGCCGGATGCAGTGGTGTAAAACATGTCACCACTGAACTCTAAGGCAGTGGAGATCTCTAGAGTGAAGAATCAGGTTCTCCGTCTGACAATCTGATGAACGAGTCTGGGTTTGGCAGTTGCCAGTTAGTCTGACTGCATGGTGCCAAATGTAAAGTTTGGTGGAGGAGAGATTATGGTGGGTTTTTTTTTCAGGAGGTTCCAGTCAAAGGAAATCTTAACGGCTGAGTTTACCAAGACATTTTAGACAATTTCATACTCCAAACTTTGTTGGGATGTTCAGTTCCCGTTGCAGCATGATTTGGTGTGGAGGAGGTTTACTGGCCTTTGATGACCTCAACCTGATTGAACACCTTTGGGATGAATTAGAGCAAAGACTTGTGAGCCAGGCCTTCTCATCCAACATCAGTGTCTGACCTCACAAATGAGCTTCTGCAAAGAATGGTCAAAAATTCCCCTCAAACACTTTCCTAAACCTTGGGAAAAGCATGTCCAGAATCTTGTTTTGGATTTAGTAGGTTATGGTATTAAAGGTAACCTTTGTGCTTTTAAAAATGTAAATAAAGGTTGCTCTTCAGATTACATTTTATTGAAGTCTTGCACAGTTTACAACGATATGGTACAAATACTGGTCAAAGGAGCTTGTAAAGAAAAGCGTCTGGACTTCTTTAAGTTGCTTGAGGATGTTTCACCTCTCATCTGAGAAGCTTCTTCAGTTCTAAGGTCAAATGGTGGAAAGTCCCAGATTTAAACCTAGTGGGAGTATCCCCCCACAGAGGGACAAAAGGACCTCCTGATGATCCTCTAATCGCCTGAGCCAAGGTGTGAAAATGGGTGTGGGTCACAATCAGCCAGGGTTTCGGGTGAGCTCATTGTGAAACCTGGCATTAGAACTGAAGAAGCTTCTCGGTGAAACATCTTCAAGCAACTTAAAGAAGTCCAGACGCTTTTCTTTACAAGCTCCTTTGACTACGATGACCTGGATGACTGAGAACCTTCACAGACATACAAATACTGGTAATTATATAGCACCTTTCCACTCAATTTGTGCACTCAAACCACTTTCTGCTAAAAGTCTCATTCACACAATAACACACTGAAACTCCAGTAGGTGCATTAGGGGTATTTCAGGGTTCAGCATCTTGCCCAAGGTTACTTCAACATGCAGACTAGAGGAACTGGGGATTGATCCACCAATCTCCCTGTTGGTGGATGACCTGTTCCACTACCTGAGTCACATGATATGTCAGTTCATAGGAGGCATTGTAGAACCACTCAGAAGGGGGCTGAATGCTTTTAAAGGTACTTGAATTAGTACTTTCATTATCCTAAAGCCTTTTTGTAAATTTATCTCAAGTATTTTGAATTTCAAGTAATCTTTCAGGCCAGAACCAAACAGTGCCAAATGAAAGTTTTTTCATCATTTCCATCTTGAAACTCCTTATTTGTTCTAAAATCTTTTCCTCATCCATAGAGAACATTATATAATACTGCATACAGTACTGTATATTTATATAATTCTGTTGGTGGGATGCTGCCTCTCAGACGGCTGGGGTCCTCCTTATCATCTTCACAGTTTAGCTGTTGATGTTTAGGCCAAGCTGCAGCTGTCAAATGAAAAGCATCCCGTGGAGCCAGTGTCTACAGGTTCACATCAAACCCTGGCAGACTCCATCTGCTCAGAAGGCAAGGCCTATATTCATCCTACCTTGAAATGCCTGACTGTAATTGCATCAGCTAGTGTAGGTATCAAACTGAATCATACACTCCTTTTTTCTTCCTTACTAAAATAATTTGCACTTTAGGTTCCTCAGTTCCTACATTACCTTCTTCCTGTGAGTATTAACAGCAAAAAGTTTAAACTGTGACTTTAATGTTGGTAGATACACCAGATATAACGCTGCAACCAAGGGATTAGCTAAGCTTCATTTATCAACCAGACTAAGCATGTGGAGGGAAAAAGCTACAAAGGGCTAAACAAAAGACACATTAAAAAAAGAAATGTAGAATAATTCCTTGGTGAAGCAAGACTATGTGGCTGCTAAAGCTAAGAGACAACTACAGTTAGGTGTTGTCATGGTCCTGAGTCTGACGACTCAGTGTTTTGCGTTTCTTTATATTACTCTGTGTTCTTGTTTATTCTGTCTTTGGGTTCGGTTTGCCATTTGTTAGGGTTTTATTTTGTGCCTGCCTGCTCCCACTGCTCTGTGTTCCCTCTGTCCGTCCATGGTGTCACTGTGTCTGCTTGTGAGTATGTCTGTTTAGTTCAGTGTCTTGTCTGGTTCTCTGTGTCTGTTAGTTTCCTGTTTTATTCTGAAGGTCCTTGGCTTATGTGAGTGTGTTCAGTTTACGTTTCCCCTGCCTCGTCAGTTGTGATTTCTCCCAGGTGTGTTTCCCTCCTGTCTCCCTCCCCTGATTACTGCTGTGTGTATTTAAGCCCTGTGTGTTCTCCTGCTTGTTGATGGTTCGTCTGCGTTATTTGGTGTTTTCTGGTCTGCGTTGCTCCCTTCTTCATCCTGTAAATTCTCCCTGCAAGTTACCCTCACTCGTGTTCAGGTTTTGTTTAAGTTTTAGTTTTCCCAGTTTAGGTTTTACTCAGTTCTGTTATTCGCCACCCTCGCCTTTGTTGTTTGAGCACATTCCTTAAATAAAGCTTCCTCACCTCAGTTGTGCCGCATCTTGGGTCCGTTAATGATTCCATACGGCTCGCCTCGCGAACCGTGATAGCTGTGCTGGAACTGCTAATACCTAATTGTTGCTACCCAAAGTTGGCTGATGGCAAAAGGGAGCCATAATAATAATGATAATATTTATAATTATATGAGATGGAAAAACACGTGGAGGCTGTTTGGGTAAGTTTGAAAAGGCTTAACTTTTTAACAATAAGCAATTTAGAATTGCTTAAAACGCGGCTTGGGAGAAATGGAGCCCCAGAGAGAACGACCACAGGTACAAACTTTACACAGAAAGTCCCGATAAGGTTTGAACTAGAGATGGCACGATACCACTTTTTTATGTCCGATACCGATATCATAAATTTGTATATCTGCCGATACCAATATGAATCCGATATAGTGTGTTTTTTAATCAATAAAACTTTTTTTTTTTTAAATATCTTGCTGCTTTTTGTATAAGTTCATACTCAAGTTAAAAAACAAAGCAAAACTCTAAAGCTATTCTGTTTTACCTGTATGCAAAAAATACACTGCACCCAAAATATTTCATAGTTCAGCAATACTGATCAATCTAATAAACTTAAACCTGCACCATCCTCCTATTCTGGTATTTTAAAGAGTAAGCAACCTAACTAATAGGGTTCTAAAACTCCCAGCAAAAAAAAAAAATAGGGAACCACCCTCCCTCCACCTCATGATGCTTAATCGACGTAATCAACTTTAATTTGATGCAGTATGAAGAAAATGCACAGAAATCAATTCATTTTGAAGACTAATGAAATAGATTCAACATCTTTCTTCTGCAGACTGCATAGCTGGTACCTTCCCAAAGGAAAAAGTAATATAGCTTACTAGGGTATATTAGACTTAATAGTTACTATATACAGTAATGGACTTCTATACATTTTACATCAGATTAAATCTTTGGGTGTCAGGTAATTATTTATTAAAAGCTAGACATTTTAAATGAGAATAAGAAAGAAAAGTATGTCTTTGTGCCCACCTTTTCCCTGTTAATGCCCTATCGGCCCCCCTGGCTAAACTTTGCTAGATCCGCCCCTGTACAGTTACCAGCCGTCAGCTACATAGAAAAGGATCCTGGTGTAGAAAGTAATATTAAATAAATTCTAACAACAGCTTATCAAGCTTAAACGTGCTGCTGTTGTTCAGCCGCTGGTTTCCTCTTTCTGGCGCGAAGTGGGCCAAAAACAAACAAGAGAGACGGACTCGTGACAGAAAAGCCGATCAGCTGATCATTGATTTCATGATTGAAGTAGCAGCAAGAGAGGGGGAGAGAGAAGAGGCAGTCGCTCCATATATCGGTTGTTGAGCTTAACGCGGGGATGCTTTACAAACATTCAGAGATGAACTTACACACTTGCTTTACTTCTCTCTGAGATAACTTCCTCGGAGATGAAATGCTGGTTTGGTAGGAGGCTACAAATACACACAGCTGCTCTATCACGTGACCACACTGCTCCGACATGCTACGGCTAGTTTTGTGAGGTGCTTTTTTGATATTTAATGGATCGGATTACATTTTTTATTTCCCTCCGATATCTGATCCAGTAATTTACGTCAGTATCAGACCGATACCGATACGTAATATCGGATCGGTCCATCTCTAGTTTGAACCCATAATGCCAACAACTCAGCTACATGGCACACCAATAGATCCACCCATCTTTTAGTTTGGGTGGGGGGCCAGTTCTGGGGCCCATTCCAGCCATGCAGACACCCTGATAGCAACGTCTGATTGATGATGTGGGACGTGTACAACTACTTATATCGCTCATGTTAATTCTGAGGCAGAAACACAGCTTTCCAGCAACGTGGAGTTTAGACTTAAATTAATTTCCTTTAAATAATCTTTTCATTAGTGAGGTGAAATTGAATTATATTTATGGATATAATGAAACAGTTTCCTTTTAGATTATTAATGCACAAAAATGAAAATACATTTGAAACCAAAGTCAGCAGTTAACTGTGAAGCCCTGATCAATGGAGTGCCTGTGAAGATATCATCTCACTGTGCTACATGGTTATTGTGCCTCTCTGATTCCATAGAAACAACCTGCATGTATAAAGTATAACTTCACATGAACTTGAACAGAAAAAATTATGTCTGAGGAGAATCCCCAAGGATCTGAAAGCTTTATGTCAGTGCTGTTAACTGTCTTTGGAGGAGAGACTTACTGACACCACCACGTACTTCACAACAAACTAAACTGATATACTACCTCTGCCAAGGCAAGGCCAAAGTGATCAGTGCTGTTTTTTAGTTAGCTCATTTGAATTTCACTGGTAGAGAGATGAAACACGGTGTAAAGAAAGACTACATTAAGTGCTGATATAAATATGGGTTAGATTTTATATGAAGTATGAAGTCAGGCAGTGGCTTTAGTAAAAAATTTGATCCTGGAGTGCTCTTACATATATATGTTTTGTTGGATATGAATTATAAATAAATCAGTAATACATAAAGTTTGTAGGAACTTCAAACAAAACCAGTGTTTTTCCCAGAGGGGAACAAGTGGGATTAAGAAAGGCATTGTTTCCAGATATGTCATACCAGAATGTTTCACGAATGAGCCAGAAGAAACATGTATCACACCAGCTTTATGGAGTGCTGTTCTCTCCTCTCGTCTGACCTTGATTTATAAATCTAGTCTCATAAGTAACACCTCGAGGCTGTGTTTGTTTTCATTACAAGGGTAACTGGACAGAGATGTAAAGCAGCTCTCAGCATACTGACAAAACCTTCCTTAAACCTCAAAAATGGACTTCACTTATACAACATAAGCTAAATAATGACTATTTACCGTAGTAGGTGTAAAAGTGAACCTTAGTGCCAGCGTTTCAGTGCTCTTCCTTCCACCCATTGCATGATGGGATAGGCCTTCAGCTCCATGTAACCCTGAACAGGAAAAAGTAATATTGGAAAATGAATGAATAATACAACTAAGCTTATGCTGAGGTTCTTTCAGAAACTCACAGCCGTGGAGACGACTGAATACTTTTCCAGGCAAATGACCTGCCAAAAGATTCCACGAGCAGATGCTGTGGATAAAAAGTTAGAGGAAGAGTGCATTGATCCCTTGGCTGGCTCCATTTGGTTTGCAGAATAAATAAGAGCATGCGAGGAAAATTGGGACAGGGGACTGTGGGGTGGCTTTGAAATTGGTGGCAAATTACAGCATCGCATCGGGACATGTAGCTAGAAAAGCCACAGGGCCTGGTAAATCTTAGCCCTTCATCACTTAGCACTGCCAAATAATTTTACTGGAGCAGACTATAAGCACATATTGTTGCAGGAAAGCTTGCTGAGTACACATGCTCATTTTTAGCATAAGCTGCATATAGTTACACCTGGGAGAGTCCAACACAGCCGCACACACTCTCTCATTGTTTGCCCCCCTGAGTCCAATTATGATGACAGGCACGGTCACCATTATAAGCACCCATATGAAATTTCATCATCTCATATCAGCTGAACTCAACCATAAAGGACACTGAAGGGAAATAACCACTTCTATCAATATTCAGACAGTGAATCAACTGACATGTAACTGTTGAAAATTCTCCAGTTAAATGTCCTGTGTTCAAATATTCAGCCATGAATATTCCCCTCTCACTTATTCCATATTAAAAAATGTAAAATGTAAATGAGGCAGCTAAAGCTATGCTCAAACTAGAGGTGATAATGATAAGGAAAGTTGATGTAAACTGTATGCATCAGCAAAATGTCCCTGTTATATCCCCACCCCAACCAGGCCTTTACATTTACTCATTACATTGATTTATATAAACCAGCAGACCAGCGCCGGACAAACTAAAGGCCACAGACGCTGCTAGACGAATGGATATTTTCTTTCTCTGTCTGTCTTCGTCTTGCCTCCATTTCTCCAGATACCTCTCTGCAGCGGACAAAAAAAATATCCAAATCTACCTGTTACAATGTGAACCTAATAATTGGTTGTGACACCCTTGGCAGCAAGAACTGCGATCAAATGCACATCTCTGCAGAGGAGTTTTGGCCAACTCTTCTTTGGAGAATTACTTAAATGAAATTCTTTAAAAACTACACTGGAGGGTTTTCAAACATGGACGGCCTCTTTAAGGTCATGCCAAAGCATCTCAATCTGATTTAAGTATGGACTTTGATCAGACCACACCAAGAACTCATGAACTCTGACCTTTGACCTGGTTTTGTTGTTTCTGCTTCCTGTCTACTATCAAATGTTTAGAATTGCTAATGAGTCCTTTTATAATATAATTTTACAGCTGCTGGCACCATCGATTGTTTCGTATTTGTCTCCATCTGGTATAGCTAATATTGAAATTAAACATAACCCAAATTCCCCAGAAATTGGAATGTAAAATTAAAATAAAAACAGAATCCAGTGATTTGCCAATCATACCATGAGATATGCTTCCTTTTGAACTGAATGCTGAAAACAAGCCAGACGGTCTCTTTCCTCTTCAGTTTGGAGGACGTCACATCCATATTTTCCAAAGAGAAGTTCATATATTGATTTGTCTGACCCTAAAACAGTTTTCTCTCTCTGTCTCAATTCATTTTAAATAAGCTTCAGCCCAGAGAAGACGGCAGTCCTCCTGTGTCATGATCTGTATCATGATCAGCTATGGTTTCTTCTTTGCACGATAGAGTTTTAACTTGCGCTTGTGGATGGCACAGTGAACTGTGTTAACAGACTGATTTGTAGAAATGTTCCTGAGCCCATGCAATGATTTCCACGACTGAATCATGTGTGTGTTTAATACAATGCAGTCTGAGGGCCAAAAGATCACAGGCTTCCAATACTGAGTTTCTCCAGATTCTGTGAATCTTATGATGATGGCATGTAGATATCATCGATATCATATCCAAAGTCTTGCAATTTTATGTGGCAGAACATTATTCTGAAATTGTTCAATGATTTATAGAAGCAATTTTCTGCAGATTTGTGAATCTCTGTCAATTTTTACTTCTGAGGATCTCTTCCTCTTTTCATATGTAGTCATGTTAGTGCCCTGATGCCCGTTAACGTTATTAGTTGCAAAATATTTCTCCAGCTGTTTCTTTTTATTACCACTTACATTTCCAGCTTTTTATTGTCCCTATACAACTTTTTTGAGACATGTTGCTGCCATCAAAATTCAAAATGAGTTTAAACTTGAGCTTTTCTTTATTATATTGTGAATAAAATATGGGTTCATGAGATTAGCAAAACAATTGGGCTGGCAAGATAGAGCTGAACGCTACACTACTCCAAAAGTTAAGGTAATGCTTGATCAAGTCTCCCAAAGTCTGTACAAAATGACCTCCCGTTGGCCACTCATATGCATACACAGCATTTAAAGCTGTCCAGTAACTTGTAAGTTATCCTGTTCTTTATGATGCTAAACTCACGTTTTTACAACAGCTTTGGTGATGCAACATCTCAAAAAGACGCAGCAAAAGTTGACAGAAGATGACGATAAAATAATTTGTAAAATAACATTTCTGAACGTCACACCATCATTTAATTAAACATACTTTTATCATTTATCTGACTATAAATAACTCCGTTACATGTAGCTAAAATTAGTAATTCCCCAGTGCAGATGGATTAATGCTTAGGAAACAAAAGAGAAAAAAAACAGTTTAGCATTCTATGTATGGAGGAAGCGTTCGTCTTTTTCGTGTGTGGATGTGTATTTGTTTGCCTGTCACTGTGAGAAAGCCTAAATATGCCAGCGTGCATCTGTTTACATTTTAATGGGCAAAAAGATTTCAATATCAAAGTGAAGCGGATGTCTGGATAAATGAGGCAATTATTTTCACAGATTCCACTGAGACTCATTTGCATTATATGCTAACTAGGGCTAACAGCAGGTAAGAGGGGAATGAGCACCAAGAGTAGATGTTATCTGACACAGCAACTTAATTCTGTCCCCAAGATAGATTTGGAGAGGAGGACTATATTTAAACATTGTCAAGAAACACAAGTTGTGTTCTGCTGGGAATAAATAGGTTTCTACAGGAGGTTTAACGTAACAGATGGCAAAAAAGGTGCAAACTCAAAGTTCCAGAAATCAGTACTATATATCAGCAATATATTCAATTTGCAATGATAAAAGCATTACTGGTATTACCAGACTTTCTGTGCTGTAGCAAATCTAAGCAGTGATGTCCAATAAACATCTTAATATTATATATCTATAATATTATATTCACAGCCTCCAAAGTTCAAATTCCCAAACACATTGGTAGATGCACTAAGTTTTGCATCTTCGTAGCTTGTCTGTATCTTAATTTTTACCATTCTTGCTATTTTCTCTTTTCTTTATGTTTGATTTGAATCTTCTTTGTGTTTATTATTTCACTGTTTGATTTTGTCATTTGCTTTGCTGTGGAGCACTTTTCAGAGGAAAAAGGCTGCATAAATATGATTTTTTCCATCTCGCATCAGGACTGCTGCTCTTTGATCTTTGATGCAAACTCATAACTTTCCAGTTAGTGAATCCTTCAATCTTAATAAAGTGTTCAACACAGGCTAGGAATGTCTCCTCTTGAACACAGGGACATACCAGTTAGCAACAGTGGGTTTAAGTGTTTTTCAGTCAGCACCACAGTTAGGTTTCAGAATATGAACTGCTTGTTCTTTCTGCATTTTAGCAGGGCTTGTTAGTAAATCACGGGAGCCTTCTCTTCTTTGCCTGTGCTTGTCGATGTTTGACTCTCCCCCAGAGTAGACAGAAACACCAGTCTGCAGTACAGAAACCTGCACAGAGTAGTTATTTTAGAACGGAACTGGCCATTGTATGCCCCTGGGCCACATCTGACCCTTCTGTTGTCCCTGACAGACCTCATTAGGTCAATAGAAAATTAGGATAGTTAGTCATATAGCTAGCTCCATTTCATCCACCAAAGATTCAAAAAAGAGTGCTTGATAGAGTTTTTTTTTTTTTTTTAAACAGGAAACAGATATAAAAGTATGTAATGAAGTCAGAGGTAAAGCTGTGTGAAGTGTGTGTGAGGAGCAGATTGCTGTTTGACTGCAGTTTGATTAATTTAAGAATGAGCCCCTCTCTGTGCAAATTGTAACAAGATGGATCAAATGCACTGCTGGAAATCTGGAGCTTGGACATTTCTGACTTTTTTGTCTGTAATAAGAGATGTTGAAGTGATAAGTGATGTTAAAGACACAGCCCAGTTCCTCATCTTTGTACATGGGATAAAAAAAAAAAAGAAGTTTGAGATTATAATGGAGCTGATAGCAATGCACTGTATGAAAGGGACTATAACATGGAGTTATCTGTTCACAGAGGTAACCTTTCAGCACCAGCTTTGATTGGCTGGAGCTGAAATCAGACAAACTGGCAGATTTTACGACCAAATCTGGCAGGAAATAAAGTCCAAGTTTTGAACTGGATGCAAGATAAAGTGACTTAAATGAACCCAGAACTGAAATGAGTATTTTTGCATTGTGTTATACACCAAGAAGTGTGTACCTCAATACTAAAATTGAATTACATTATTGATGTTTTAACTAGGGGTGGGAATTTAACATGTTAATTGCGATTAATTAATTACAAAAAAATATCGCGTTAAAAAAAAACCAAACACATTTATTCACACTTTGCATTCCAAGCAAAGGGGAACTTTTGTCAATGCACAATTTCCTAGTACGCAGATTAGACTGATGGACACATCAGAACTACAAAAATGGGTAAATCAGAAGAAAGCGTGTTGCTAGGACTGATTTCATTTCAAATTTCATTTCAAATGACTACCTGACGGTAGCCTTAATAAAAGCGTGGTTTTGTGCAAACTGTGCAAACAGGAGTTTGCATACCACCGAAGCATTACAACCTTAGGGTACCATCTAAGTGTGAAGCATGTTACAGCGAGCACAGAAACTGTGGGAGCTGGTAGCGTTAGCTGTTCCAGTTCGGCTGCCCAAACTTGATGAAATGACTGGCTTCAGGATTGTAGACCACTATCAGTGGAAGATAGGGGGTTAGCAAATGTGCTACTGTTAGCGTCAGGTGATCTAACTTTCGAACTCCTGTGCTGAAAGACTACATACAGGATGCTTCCACACAGTGGAATTCAACCCTGGATATGGTTTCTTGGTTACCAAAGAATCAAGAGGCTATTTTTCCTGCTTTAGACAAACAAAAGCACAAGCTACTCATTCCATCAGAGCTGGTAAAACTCCCAAAGCTGTCGGCTGTCTTTGAGCCATGCAGACAAATAAAACAATTTTTAAAACTTATTGTTACTGTTTCTTCAATAAGCTTTAGTTGACAGTAATTATGTAGATTAATAATTACTTTCTTGAACTGTCTACTACAGATTTGTGACTGAGCTTCTTGGAGGGGAGACATATGTTCAGTGGTTTTACCTGCTTTCTGACGCCTGCATCACATCATGGAGGTCTCCGATGATGAATGAAACTACGTGGTGAAATTTGTGTGCCTTCACAAAGGACCTATCCCAAAGTGTAGCTATATTCAACCATCAGCGGCTTAAGATAGCTACTGTGCTTGACCCATGCTTTATAGATTTAAAATGTCTTGCAAAGGGAGAGCGAGAAGAGGTTTGGACCAGCCTTGAGGCCCTGCTGCAGGAACAGTGTAAAGATGCCACCACAAAGGAGCCAGCAAAGTCAAAGAGCCTCTTCCTCTCTTCATTGTCTTCAGACTGATTCAGATGAGGGAGCCCTGTGTAACAACGACCTGAGTTTATACAGAGCAGATTCCACCATCAGTGAGACAGACTGCCCACTGCAGTGGTGGTCCAGTTGAGCAGGGACCCACCCACAGCTGTCTGTCCTGGCCCACAAGTATCTGATTAGTCCTGCCACGTCTGTCCCATGTGAGAGACTTTTCTCACTTGCAGGTCACATAGTAACAAAAGAAGCTGCCTTGAGCTCTGAAAATGTGAACAGGCTAGTTTGTCTAAGTAACTGGCTGAAAAAGACGGACAGTAAATAAGCATGGAGGTACTGTGAGTCCAATGGGTTTGTTATTTTTGGCACTAAAATGTTCAGCGATCACACTGTTTTAGCCTAATGACTTAAAGTACTTAAAATAGCACTTTAGTTTTTCAAGTCTGCTCAATTTTGGCCAGGGATATTATTTAGTTTCTCTGTTTTGAATTGAAATACAGTTTTTACTTTTTTTCACCAGAAATGAAAAGAGCTCAAGTTTACAATATTCATGAATATTCATTAAAAAAATTAAATAAAATTGTGATTTGGGCAAATTTTCTTGTGCAATCAAATGTGATTGATCGAGATTAATAAATTACAAAGCCTCTAATTAATTAGATATTTGAGTCCTATCCCTAGTTTCAATCTGAAATGGCTAGCATCACCATAACAAGAACACTGAAGTACTAAGAATTTGTTGCACTTGTAGAGCAACATGAAACTGAACATAGTGACATAGGCTACCACGCAGCTGTCAGGTAAGCTTGGGCAAAGTGCTAAACAGAAGAATCTCAAACACTGAATTCGACTTCAATGTATTTTTCAAGCCCAAAACCAACTAAATTCCTCTCACTGAACAAGAAAAACAAATAACAGAAAAAATGCAGATTAAATCTTTAAACAACAAACAAAAATATCAATAGCACTTAAACCCAAACAAAAATAAAAAAGCCTCTGAAATTGTCACAGTTTGCCAGGGCAAGCCGTGTAAATGTGGGGAAGGAGGACCAAAAATGCAGGACTCTGCATGTGGTGAACAATGCATTTACAGTGGGGCAAAAAAGTATTTAGTCAGCCACCGATTGTGCAAGTTCCCCCACTTAAAATGATGACAGAGGTCAGTAATTTGCACCAGAGGTACACTTCAACTGTGAGAGACAGAATGTGAAAAAAAAAAAATCCATGAATTCACATGGTAGGATTTGTAAAGAATTTATTCGTAAATCAGGGTGGAAAATAAGTATTTGGTCAATAACAAAAATACAACTCAATACTTTGTAACATAACCTTTGTTGGCAATAACAGAGGTCAAACGTTTACTATAGGTCTTTACCAGGTTTGCACACACAGTAGCTGGTATTTTGGCCCATTTCAGATCATGCAGATCTTCTCAAGAGCAGTGATGTTTTGGGGCTGTCGCCGAGCAACACGGACTTTCAACTCCCGCCACAGATTTTCTATGGGGTTGAGGTCTGGAGACTGGCTAGGCCACTCCAGGACTTTCAAATGCTTCTTACGGAGCCACTCCTTTGTTGCCCGGGCGGTGTGTTTTGGATCATTGTCATGTTGGAAGACCCAGCCTCGTTTCATCTTCAAAGTTCTCACTGATGGAAGGAGGTTTTGGCTCAAAATCTCACGATACTTGGCCCCATTCATTCTGTCCTTAACACGGATCAGTCGTCCTGTCCCCTTGGCAGAAAAACAGTCCCATAGCATGATGTTTCCACCCCCATGCTTCACAGTAGGTATGGTGTTCTTGGGATGCAACTCCGTATTCTTCTTCCTCCAAACACGACGAGTTGAGTTTATACCAAAAAGTTCTACTTTGGTTTCATCTGACCACATGACATTCTCCCAATCCTCTGCTGTATCATCCATGTGCTCTCTGGCAAACTTCAGACGGGCCTGGACATGCACTGGCTTCAGCAGCGGAACACGTCTGGCACTGCGGGATTTGATTCCCTGCCGTTGTAGTGTGTTACTGATGGTGACCTTTGTTACTTTGGTCCCAGCTCTCTGCAGGTCATTCACCAGGTCCCCCCGTGTGGTTCTGGGATCTTTGCTCACTGTTCTCATGATCATTTTGACCCCACGGGATGAGATCTTGCGTGGAGCCCCAGATCGAGGGAGATTATCAGTGGTCTTGTATGTCTTCCATTTTCTGATGATTGCTCCCACAGTTGATTTTTTCACACCAAGCTGCTTGCCTATTGTAGATTCACTCTTCCCAGTCTGGTGCAGGTCTACAATTCTTTTCCTGGTGTCCTTCGAAAGCTCTTTGGTCTTGGCCATGGCGGAGTTTGGAGTCTGACTGGTTGAGGCTGTGGACAGGTGTCTTTTATACAGATGATGAGGTCAAACAGGTGCCATTCATACAGGTAACGAGTGGGGGACAGAAAAGCTTCTTACAGAAGACGTTACAGGTCTGTGAGAGCCAGGGATTTTCCTTGTTTGAGGTGACCAAATACTTATTTTCCACCCTGATTTACGAATAAATTCTTTACAAATCCTACCATGTGAATTCATGGATTTTTTTTTCACATTCTGTCTCTCACAGTTGAAGTGTACCTCTGGTGCAAATTACTGACCTCTGTCATCATTTTAAGTGGGGGAACTTGCACAATCGGTGGCTGACTAAATACTTTTTTGCCCCACTGTATTTACAGTGAGGTAAATAATAATCCAACAATAAATCCTCGTGCACTCCCCTGACTCCTGTGCCGTGTCTTCTTCTCACAAGTCTGTGCCTCGTGCTCTCCACTACCGTGTCTGCACTCCCCGTGTTTGCTGCTCTGTGGCCTTCCACGCACCTCCTGCTGGAAACAATAGAAACAGCTGTCAAGACACTCTACTGCTGCGGGCATACACTGGACTTGTCTATGTAAGAGCACTGACATGGAGTCTCACACAACAATCCTGCGCCAAGGAGCATTCAGCCACACTGCTAAGTAGCTCCCCGACGAGTCAGGTGTGGCCAGCCTCCAGACGGGACACACCCACCAGGCCTGCCTGAAACCCAGTGCTCAGCCACACCCATACACACACCCACTTACCTATACACACAAGCATGGAGAACACAACAACAGCAGCACACAAGCATACATAATATAAAATGAGACCACAACAGCTCATGGTCCCTTGGTCGCTCAGACCAGGGTCCCTGTCAGAAGCCTGTTTCCTGCTATCATTAGGACCAAGGTCTGCACTCAGCCTACAGACAGGGTGGGAGAAAAACCAAGCATGCAGAAAGTTATACTACTTTTTTCATATGTTTGGTTTCCTTTTTTTTTTTTTAAAAGCACATTTGAAATGAAATTTATGCAGAACATGGTCATTATGATTAAGCTCAGAAGTAACAATAGGTGTATCAATAATAATACATGTTTGTATTCAAAGAAGAATCACAGTAATATTCAAAAGAAAGAGCTGGCAAAGATGAGAAGATGCATTTTCACAATATGCGACAAATTACTTTTCTCGCACCTCCAGTGCGGCATGGTTTTACATTCTGCAAGGCAATTTCATCAGATCTCACAGATACGGTAACAAATAATCACAAGAAGAAATAGCATCAATCCAATTTTCAATTTTGCTTTTCACTGGAGGAGAGGCTGGTGATGGCAGCGATATGTTCCCATTCATGACACCACGTCCTATTAAGCGGGGGGTGGGGTGGGGGTGGGGGTGTGTCTCTTTGCATTTTCTGAAGTGTCTTTCTACTCCACGAGTCTTATGGAGGGGGAGGAAGACCAGTTTCTCAGATACCAAAGTTAATAAGTGTAGCTGTTAAGGAAAGATATCCAAAGAAGTCAGAAACATAGAAAAATTCATTTATCACCTACCTATCTCTCTACAGGGTTTCAACACATTTATATCACAAGGTATAATACGTGCCAGGTACATAAGTTGTGGATTTGTCAGCCAAATACAACAATGACCAAAAAAAAAAATGGATTCACTGAGCTGCCTGACTTTGGTGTTACTATCAAGTACAAATCACATGGCGAGCTGTTCATCACTAGGAACTTCAACTGTGGTTTTACAATTAGTAAACCAAAGACTCCTCCTGAACTGTGAAGACCCCCGTCATGACCATCACTTTAACTGGGTACACAGGGTTAGGTATCTAGGTGAGGTCATATTCACAGACAGTATGAAAGATGGATGCAGCTACTGGGATATCAGCCACTGGTTTGCAGATTCCCATTCTGAAGCCTCGACATGAACGTTTTAGCTTTTTGCTAATACCATCTTGGCATTTTCAAACAGCTTTCTTAAAGTCTGTTTAGCCCCCTGGTGGCCATTAAAACAAACTTTCATGTTGACTTCACTTTTTCACACTCTGCTTTTCTATGGTCATATCAATATCATATTCCCATGGCTCCTAAAAAGTTTTAATCCGCTCACAGTCACCCAAAATTTCTGACTGAAGACTCCACCCTCGCTTGCTGCTGTGATTCCAAAGTATACTCCAGAGTGTGTGAGAACAATGTGCCATCATTCGATGTGGTCCAGGAAAGTGTAGGCAAAAAAAAAAAAAAATTACAAATAACCTAAATAAAAACTTTAACTTATAACTATTTTTGGTTAGACTTGGCATTTAACACTTATGGTCAGAGAAATCTTGTCATTTAGTTCAACATATGATATAGGTGACTGCAGTTTTAATTCTGCTGCCTGTGTCTTTATTGTAATTCTGTATGGAGCAGTTTATAAATATTCCACTTCATTAATTGGTTCATTTATTGTAAAAAAAAAGAAAGAAAGAAAGAGCAAAACCAAAACACAAGGTGTCTATGGGACAGTTTTTTTTAATGGCGTTTCATGATGACGTTGCTCCTGTTTACAGTGTTGTTTTGGATGCCTCATTATTGTGCTGTTTGAAAACAGAAAATGTAAACAAGTGAGTGGCTTGTTTACATTGTGAATAAGTCACGCATGTGCAAGTCTTATGTAACTTTGGTGTCTTATGTGGGAATTCCTTAGCCAAAATTCTGGTGAATGTTGATTGGCTCAAAGGTTTGCTTGAACAGGAAAGGAAGCGACTGTGGCATTTATCAAAAGAGAAAAACAGGTATGAAAAGGTATGACACAGAGTGTCACGATCCTGGGTCTTATGACCCAGCATTTTGAGTTTTAGTTCATTTTGATGTTTATAGTTTATGTTTAAGCTCATTAGATTTCTATGTTCATTTGCTTATTATATTCCCCTTGTGTTTTCAACCCTTGTGTTAAGTCTCCTTTATCCTTCATGTGTTTCATGTCTGTTTCTTATGTTGTCAAGTTCATGTAGTCATGTCAGTGTTTCATTGTTTTCTATTTTATTTTGAAAGAGGTCCTGTGTTTCGGTGCTCTGTTTTGCTCTTTCCCTGTGGGCGTCGTTATGTTCATGTTGTGTCTACTTTGCCTTTCTGTCCCATGTTTCAGCTCCCTATGTTCTGTCTCAGTTGCTGTTAAGTTTACATGTTTTGAGTTCAGTCAGTGTGTTTCCTTTTTTACTTTGAAGGTCCACGTCTCATGTGAGTGTTTCTAGTTTTGCTTCCCTTGTCTCGTCCAGCCTGATTACTCCCAGCTGTGCTCTCCTTCTGTGTCTCATTCCCTCGTTATCCCTCTGTGTATTTAAGCCCTGTGTTTCTCTTTGTCAGGGTCGTAGTCTCCCTCATGGCTGTGTTTCCCTGTGTGTTAGTTATCCATGTCCCAGTTTAGTTATAGTTTTCGTGCCATTCTGCAATAAAGCAGCTTTTTGAGTTTAATTCCGGTGTGGTGAGTCTTGTGTTTGGGTCCTTCTCCTGCCTGGACACAGCCGAAACATGACACAGAGAGGTTTCTGTTCACTTGTACATTATGACTTCTGTCTTCTCCTTGGCAAGGGCTAAGGTGAAAGCCATATAGGAGGACACCACACTGCCTATTGTTCCAAACATTTTTGACACCACCCCCACATGACAGTACAACTCTACAATATGTTGGTGTAGATGTATAAAGCCTTGTGTTGAACCTATGAACTACCGGTGTGCTACCCCACTGGCAATGTCACTCAAGTCAACTCGTGTGACAACCTGAATTTGACTTCTATGTTCACTTCCTGAGCTCCCTGACCTCTGGAAGCCTGCTGCATTAGTCGACACTGTAAAGTTCTCCCTAAGACAGTGAAAATAAAGAGTTCAAGCCACTTCTTATTTATAGCATGCACCTACTGTGGACATGCACACCTTTCTTTATTTTTGTTTGTAGATAGCAGATATTACCATTACATAGTTCACTGATCCCTCTATGTGCTGCCTGATAGTTGCTCCATTTGTGTGTGCAGTTACGTGTGTGTAAACCACTGTCACTCCCCACTTACTCCTCCCTTTGGATTGATGTTACCTGCTGTTTCTCGCCGCAGTTCTTCTCCTCGCGTATCACTTCAGAGTCATTGTTCCTCACCATCCCTCCTTTACCGCGTAAGAACAGGTGCCTCCTCTCATTTCTGCTGCCAGCTATCATTTCTTACCCAGCATGCTTTGTTGAATATGATCATGCAGCAGCTTCATCAGTGCTGGCAGTGCACTGAATCAGTGGGGAAATGAACTGGGCGGCGTGCAGCTCATTCTGGCTCAGCTCTAAGGTCTTGTTAGTGTTCATTTGAGAGGTACAGTAGAGCAGGAAAATGGAGCCGTGCAGATGGATTTCTGCCAAAATAAGCCTCTTTACACCTGTATAATCATGCATATGCAAATGATATGGAAATCACTTTACTTTGCATGCATTATACTTGCATCTTAGGTGGGGTGAAACTGTGATGGAATCTTTAATGCTTCAGAATGGAAAGTCCCCACATTCATACGTGTCATGTTAAAGAGTTGGTTTAGTCATATTCATACATATATTTTTTCCAAGTGTGACTAGATTTTTCAACAAAGCACCGCATAGGCATGAATCACCTAAAAGTTACTTAAAATACTTAAAGTAATCTACAAATAAGTGCTCCTGACAGGCAACCTCATTCAGTCTTCTCTGTTATGGTTCAGTCACACAAGTAGAACAGCAAAGACATTGTGACCAGGAAAAATCAGTGGTTAGCGGTGATTGCAATGAATTATTATTATTTTTTTTGTATTTGATGACTGATTGCAATTAGTCGTGGTGACCAGCTGGTTGCCCATAGACTAACCTCTGGACAACCGCTTTCTATCACAAGGTTATTGCACAGATCACCCGGGGGAACTAGGGCTCGATGTGCAGTGACAGCAGTCCCTTTCAGACAAATTGGTAAAGGTATTCAAATAACTGCCGTGTAGCTTATAGATGCAGACAAATTGACAAAGGATTGCAGTCAGTTTGAGTCAGTCTACAGTGCATCGCTTTGCAACAAGGGACTTAACTCAGCTTGTTTCCAAGTGGTTGTATTCTGGTAATATTCTTCTATACAAAACAGGGTAGCTGAGCGACTATGCCATTTTGCAGTTAACCCTTTAAAGCCTTGACCACAAAATCATTCCCAGAAAATTCTAATTATGTGAAAATTGAGAGTTTATTGAACCAACTGACAAACTTTAAATTTGAGTCGTATTTGCTACAGCTGGCTTTTTGTAATTGCATAAAAATGTATTGTGCAAATGATTTAGGTTTTTTTCAGGGGGAAAAAAAAATCACACCGATGCTTCTGTTCTTCAGCAGCAGAGTTTTTGCAGCCACTGAATCATTGGTTACAAATACAATTATTCAAACCATAAATGCAAATGCATTTTTCAAGTCAGCAATTGTTAGAGCACAATTCAAATTTTATTGAACAAACCTCCCAATGATAGCTGTGATTTTGCACAAACAACCCCCCCCCCCCCCCCCCAAGAATCCATTGATCCAAATTATTATGCACAACAGAGTTTCAAAACATTTTACTGGTTGTAAAAAGCTGAACATGATCCTTTGTTGAAAGTGCAACATTAGGAGATCATATTTACTGAAAGCTATTTCAATCATAAACATCTTAACAGGTCAAGTTACATATTACCCTTCAAGTTACATATTAACCCCCTCTAACCTTCACGATTCTTGCAACCATCCATCATGGATCTCAGATGCTCCATCAGTTCTCAGTAAGGTTATGCCCATAGCAGCCAATGCCACAGAGGTATTTTTGCAGCATCAAATGGTACATTGTCTGTCATGGTTCTGGTGCTTTGACTCAGTGTTTTGTGTTTGTGGACCTTTGAATCTTAGTTAATCATTATCGTGGTATTGCTAGAGTGACTTATGTTTCCTAGTTTCGTTTTCTTACCTTTTATGAGTTTTCCTGTTCATTGTGTTTAACTCTTGTGGTTCTAGGTTAGTTCCTTTAATGTTTCCCTTTCCCTGTGTTTTGTCTTCAGTGTCTCCCGTGCACGCTCCCTCTCTCTTCTTGTCCCTCGCTCTATCTGTCTCCCTCTCTCCCTCTGTGTCTCTCTTTCTCTGGCTCTAGCAGTCCCAGTGCCTTAGTTTTCCCTATTATTTCCAGGTTACCATGTTTCTTAATTGATGTTCATGCCAAAGATTTATTTTAGCCAACTTTGGGAGTGTCAGCAATAAATTTGCTGTTTAAGCTCAGATTTTTTCCCCCCTGCTTTAAGGTTCTACCCTGCCACACAGTGAACCCTGACAGTGTGATGCTTGAAGATAATTTTGCTACTGAGGGCACGGTTCTTCTTTTTGGACCGTGGAAGTAAGTGGTCAGTGAGAAACTCTACATACTTGTGGTCATTTTCACACGTTCAGAGATCCTAAAGGGACCTACCAACTCTCTCCCCATGACTCTGCCACCTTCTTGCTGATGTCGCAGCCCTGTTGGAACATGGTGGCAATACACCAACCACCGCCTACTCCATCCATCAGGACCATCCATAGTTGGGTGGCAATCATCAGTTAACAAGACTGTTTGAAAATTACTCGTGGCAGCTTTAACTACCTGCTTGCTGCTTTGTAATGGCATTTTAGCAGTTGTTCTCTTAATCTGATTAATCTGTCTGGCAGAAACCTTCATCTCTATGTCTTAGTCTCCGCAAACCCTTCTGTGCTCTGACTCAGCCACAAGTTTCTTCACAGTACGATAATCATGCTTAAGCTTTTGTATAATATCTAATTTTCTAATGTTTTCCGACCTCATTGCTCTATTTACCACATTTCTGCAGCAGAGATGCTTTTTCTTTCCCATATTACTTGAAACCTGTGGCATGCTTAATGATGTGGAACATCTTTCTTAAGCAGTTTTTATCTTATTGGGCTCATCCTGTTCCAAACTAATTATGACAGCTGTCTGAGATTGATATCAGTGATCCACAGAGCCCCGAGTCACAATACCACCCATGAGTTTAACTGAAAACAAAAAATTGAATGTTTATGACACTAAAATCTTATTTGCATAACAATTTGCAACACAGTGTAAAGATTTATCAGCTTGGTCAGCTTCAGCATAACGGCATCTCGTCTAACACCAAGCATTCAGACTGTGGTGGAGATGGAGAAGGAGAAGAGGACTCTTATTAGAGCATTTTGTCACTCAAAAAGTCTCAAAGCCAGCCAAGTTAGGAGCCACTCTGTAATATTTTTCAAAGTGTTGTTTGCTCTTTGGCTTCCTTGTGTTATGCTACTATGACTTTGACAAATGTGAGATGTAGCCTACATGATTCTTGAGAATGATCCAACAACACAGATATGGCTGATATGATTTGAATATACAAAGCCATCTGAACATAAGCAGATGTTTTGTTATGAAAACCCCATTGGTTTATAAATTACTTTAGATTATTAAATAATTATGAGATCAAGAGAGACTCTAATAGAGTGGGAGGCAGAGCCTTCAGCTTTCAGACCCCTCTTCTGTGGAACCAGCTCCCAGTTTGGATTCAGAAGATAGACACACTCTCTACTTTTAAGATTAGCCTTAAACTGTCCTTTTTAATAAAGCTTATAGTTAGGACTGGATCAAGTGACCCTGAATTCTCGGTTTGTTATCTGGCTTCCCACAATGCACTTCTTCTTTTCAGCCACTATGCGTTTATACACCACTCTGCAGTTTATCATTAGTTAATCTTCATATTTGTCTCTCTCCCAAAAAGTTGATTCTGTTCATCTGGGTGTAGAGTGTTCAGTGGGAGAAACTCATCCAAGTGACTTCTTTACTCTCAGCTGACTGTAGGTTTCTGTAACCTTATAAAGAGCACATTTACATAATGACTAAGAGTCAAACCTTAAATACTGATCTGTATGTGTTGGTTTACAGTACACATCCACTGTTAAATGTCTGACATTACTGATGGACATCTCACAGTCTGAGACGGCTAACCTGCCACTTTTCATATCCTCCCTGGTGAATTTGATGTGTCGGTCCACCGAGTTAATGTGATCTGTGAATTGTGGTACATCCTGAGATTTGATTTTCACTCCGGTGTCATCCACATACCTGAACCTGAACTTTGTGGTGTTCCAGGGTAGGATAACACAGCCCTCTTTTCCACTTCTTCCATGTACAAGTTAGCCACAATGGGTGAAACTGGGCACACCCATGTTTCTGCCTGTAGTACTGACCCTTGTATGTGAAACATGTAGATGAAGACACAGTTAAAGAGCAAATACATTTGGTTGGTGCTGAGTGTGGTGGTGTTGCTTAGGTTGAGGTCATCCTGTAATCTCTTATGAACTACCTCCAACGCTTTAGTAACTGGAATGTAAGTGAAGAGAGATGTAACATCGTACGAGACCATGGTTTTATCTGCCTGCATAATGACCTCTCACTTTCACTTTCTCAACAAAATCCAAGGTGTTCTGGATATGGAGTTCAGCACCATACCATAGACAAGTACCCAAGGTTGTTCGTTCAAATTTCTGTTTCTGTGGCTGTGATCAGTTCCAAAAGCGGGACTTGTCTTGGTGTCACAGCAAAGTTCAACCTTTTTGAATCTGACAAAAAACTCACTGTTCATCCTTTTTTCTTCTGGCTGCTGAGGACACTCTCCATACTTTTCTGTGGTTTCTGATGAAAAGTAAGAAAGTCAAACTTCTTTTGTTGCCTGGTCTTTTCATGCTCTGACTCTCTTCCACAACCATCCCCTTCAAATAGTCGTGGCAGATCACCGACCCTTCCTGAGCATGGTTCTGCCGTAGATGTCTTCCTGTTAAAAGAGAGTTTTTCATTCCCATTTGTTGCCAGAGTGCTTGCTCATAGGTCATCTAATGTCAGGGTTTTTAACTTACAATATAAATTGCCTTGAGATGATTGTTGCTATGATTAAATAAATTGAAGTGACTGAACCCTATCCCAGCTCGCCCTAAGACAGCTGGAATAGGCTCCAGCCCACCCATGACCCTGAATTGGATCAGCGGAAGAGAACGGATGGATGGATGAAGTGAACTAAATTGAGTCAATAGCTATATTTAAAGAAAAACCTTCACAGCAAACAAACTGCAGCATCAGCATGCATCCACTGTTTGATGCCCAAAATATCATCCAGGAGGCCCAGAGATTTCGCCTGCCCTCCCCCACTTCCACACCCGCCCATGTGTTCCCTCTAAAATGCAAACAAAACCTAGAGCCATGTCTATTATTTGCATTTTGTTTGAAGGTGTCCAATCACATTCAAGGCTAAACTATTACTGCACCCACCAGTGACCTTCATGAGGAACAGCAGAAGCTCCACTGCAGTTTTCACAACTGTGAAGGTCAGCAGTAAATACTGGACATATTTGTGGACCTTTACAATGAGTTTGTACAAGACTTCATGCTACCTTGGGGATTAAATGTAGCTTTGATTGATTATTATTTTGAAATTCAAACTCTTACTCACTGAATATATACTGAAAAAGTACATGCATAATTACCAAGTGTATTGGTGCTGTGCCAGAGAATCGAGTTGGCATTTCACCTCTCTTCAGCACATCAAAATGACTGATGAGGTGTGTCAGGCTAGAATAATCATTAAATTAAATATGTACTGAGTTAGAGAGCATCTAAAAGGTGTCTGTTTGGCTCAAGTGCTTCACAGCCATGAATGTCTCTGGGTCAAAACCAGCCTTCACTCTTTGGTGTCCTTCAATTTTTTCTCTTTTCAACTCAGCCTCATTTTCATATCTAGCCAGAACAGACCTGAGGAAAAATATATTACACAGTACTTCCCCAGGAAACCCAAGGACGACAACATATCCTCTGCCAGATTTTATTTGGAATAGTTTGTACTTTCTCAGGTTACCATGAACTTTCAGGGGAGTTGTGTACTTGTAACATTGACCTCTTATTGAGAGAAGGAACATATTCATTCTATTTTTAATGCGCTTATAAAAACAAATTCCAATCATTTCTAAAAGATGAATGTTTGTGTGCTTGTAACATTCTCCAAGTATTTCTTGGTTACTGGACTCGATACACACAAAAACACTTACTTCACAAATACTTGTGTATTAAATTTCCACGAATATTCGAGATGCTTGTATTTTCTCTGTGGAGATTTTATTTGTTGCTGTAGTAGACTGAGTCGGAGTGCCTGAGTGACCTACTGTAAACTCCCCAGATTGTTGTGAAAAAACAAAACAAAAAAACAAAAATGTAGTGATCGCTGTGCTGACTATCTGTGCATAAAGTGCATTATTCAGATATGGCTGTGAAGGCCCAGGGCCCCTCTTTGTTGCTTTTAATTATACAAATCCTCGTTGTATAAACTGATTTGCATAAAAGGAACATCAAAAAACGAGACAAAAATGATGCAGTGATGTGTAACATTAGAGAAAAGAAAAGCTATTGAAGTGACCCTATTAATAAAACTGCTGGTTAAGCTTTGATGCAGGGACAATTTTGAAGAACCTTAAGTTAAAAAAAAAGTGCTTTGCTCATTGTAACTTTAGTTGGCTGTTAGACCTCCATGGTGCAGAATGATAGACATGCAGGATTCGACACTAGAAGGCTGTTAGAAGAACAAGTTCACCTTAAATCTGAGTTTTGGATCAGTAGCTTTGGGCGTAATTTTGTGATGTTCTCATGTATGCAGCCGGATATAGAATCATGCTAATAATGATTTTTTTTTTTTGTGGGAAATATTTGATGTCCAGCGTAAAGCAAAGACATTTGAATACATTTTGTTTTTAAAAGAAGAAAGAGCGATTTTTAAAAAATCGTTACAAACACGCTAAAATTGACCACAAAGTGAACAAAACTGCAAATTTTAAAAATAGCAGTTTTGTTCGGGTGTCTCAGAGTGAGCTCAAAACTGCCTCATAGTCTCCTTATGAATTATCCTTTCCTTTCCTGCTTCTGTTCAAATAAACGTGACAGTTGTGTTGCTTTTACTGGGAAAGCTTCCTAAAGAGTTAAACATCAAGTGCGCTCACTGCGCCGTGGTGGTGGCACTAAACCAGTCCTGGGACTCCCAGAAGGAACTCTTAAGATTCTTTCATCTCAGTGAGGGAGGCAGTGCGTTGGACTCGGACCTGCGACAGTATCGTAAAAAGAAAGAAAGAAAAAAAAGGAGCCCTTCCTCCTCACGGCTCCATTCTTTTGCCTCCATCACTTGGCGGAGGACAAGCGGCGTGTGAGCATCCTCTTCCTCCCTCCGCTGGGCACCGGTCTGCCTCTGTACACTGTGACAGCGAGGCTACTCGGTGCGGCGCAGCGCACCGGAGCGCAGCTGGAGGAGAGCAGAGGGGAGAAGCGAACAGGAGAGCAGAAGAGGGGGAGGAGGTGGAGGACGGACGGACTGCTACCCTCAGACAGGCGGGATTATACCCCACAGTATCCCGTCCCTTCAACATGCCTCGAGGGAATAAAAGACTTGCTGGGATTATCGCGCTGATCGCCTCGTTGCTGCTCGGCTCTTGTGGGACAGGTGCAGGTGAGCGGCTCCGCGCGCCTCTGGCGCTGTTTAGGAGAGATGTAGAGTGGGGTGTTTTCTTTAAAGTCATCCCTGTGGTTTACTATTCCACCTAGACTCACTCAGTTGTAATGAATGAGAATAATATGTTTTGTGAACACGCCCGCTAATTAACCTGCCAGCTGGCAAAAAAGAAAGAAAAAGTCTTCTTCGTCTTTCTTCTCATATATTCAGCAGATTGTTAATTCACAAAAAACCCCTGAAAAGGCTATTATGAATAACTATAATAACTCATAAAACACATTACAGTTTTTTATTTGAATTTAATTTCTTGATTATTTTTTCGAGTCATTATGGTACAAATGATTTTAAAAGGAAGAAATATTTCGTGTCTGCCCTGCGAAAGCTTTAACTGATATGACCTGTTTTTCCGGGTTTGGCAAGGAGAAGCTCAGCGCAGTAAATTTAGTGAATTAAACAGTTGGCTGGATCTAATCCGACCACCACGGGGGCTTGTTGTTGAAAGGGAGCGCATATCCTTTGGGGATTTACGGCTGTCAAGTTTTAAGAGATAGGGAATTCCAGTTGCCTTCTTATTTTATCATTTTTCAGCATTTGATGTTTTCTCATGAGAACGAGAGTGGGAGAGACTGTGGGCTCGTCCTGGAGAGGCAGGGAAGCTGTATAGGATCCTGGAGCTTCTTTAAGGTTCAGAAAAAGATCCTTTAAAATTGATTTCATGGTGTGAGGAGATTTCTTTAAAAGAAACCACTGAACATGTCTGTATAACAGATATAGAATTTTTGTCTGCAACAAGTGTGCTACATCTCCTATTCACTGCTGCTGTTCAGTCCATGAGTGCATATGAGCTGTTAGTTTTTGATGGGAGGAATTTAGTGAATGGTTTCAGGACCTCCACAGTTGAAGTGGTTCAGTAAGATGTCATGGCCCCATGCTTCCCACTGTAATGACTGTAGTCTCCTTCCATGATACTGTAAATAAGGGCAATCTTGTATGTGACATCTCAGATTAAAAAACAAAACAAAAGGATCAGATGGTTTTGTGCACACAGCTGGCCAAATAATAATAATAAAAAAAAACAATCAGGAGGACGACTGTAAAGATGGGCATCCACAGGCATAGCACTTTCTCAGCTGCATTGATTGTTTGGATAGATAGTGGACGTATTTATATTACTGCCTGAAAATGACCTAAATTTGAATGAAAAGACAGTGTTGGTGCAGACCCACTTTGTTCAGGTTCATGAAGCCTAACAATCGCAAAGCCAGCAATTTCACTTTGCTTCATATAGTTGATCTACAGAGTAATGTGTATTAGTGGGAGTCTTTATCATCTGTCTAACAATCTGTCGTCTGTCCATATTATGCTTCCTAAGCAATGAGCAGGTGTCAGCTCAGCAAAGAACTGCCATCTCATTCATCATGTTTCCTACAAGGAGGATGGGATGCTTCTGTCCATTCTGTAATAGTCTCTATCTGTCAATATACCCACTTTGTCACACAAGCACGCACACACTGAGCCAATTTCTCGAACGTTTCCAAAATGACAATATAACATACCCACCTGACAAACTAAACGAACAGCTGTGTGATGGTGAGGAAGTGAACCGCTGAACTCGTCACTTTCCAGAACAGCTATGAGTCAGTTCATTTCCCGATGTGGACAGACAACATGTTACACAAACTAATTCTTTCGTTGGCGACCCAGTCCTTACCCTAACTAACTCCCATAGCTCAAACAAAGACTTTAGCCTTGGACACAACAAGATGTTTCAGGCAATGTGTGTACTTAAAGTCAAGGTATCTGTAATGACACGGAAGGTGCTGAGGTAGAAGGTTTTAGATGCTGTTTAATGACCAAACAATGAGTTTGATTGAAATCGTCTTTGCTATTTGTGTGTAGCATCAATTTAGGCAGAACAGGTGATCTTAGTCCCAGCACACATAAGCCGGTGGCTGAGCTGCTTATTATCTTTAAATCCAATTAGCATAAGTCATATCAGGCATGGTATTTATGCTGCTTTAGCTTGCATACAGCTGCTGCACATCTGCAAGCTGCTTTGCAACCCACCTCCACCACAGCTGCTTCATTCCACGGTGCTTCTGACCTCATCAGCGTCATTATCTGATGGCTGCTCTGTTCTCTTTGAGCTCACTTTGCATGTATGCACAGAGAAGGACAGAGAGGTCCCAGAAAGAGCAAATGTGAACAAATGTAAATTGCTGAAGATGAAAATAAAAATCTTTTGACTGCTGTAGTTCTGACTGAAATACGTTTTTCATCCACTCACTCACGATCACAAGACTAACCCGAAAGATGGTGATACCTAAAGCGAAATTACAGTACAATACGGAGTCACTTTAAGGTGAGAATAATGCAGACAAATCCAATAATTTTTCATACCTAAGTTGGAAAGTAGGCCAAGGAAAGTGTTTTGTGTCGTGATTGTCAACAGCCACAGTGGAAATTAAAAGTTTTACTTTCTCGCCCAGCACTCATCCTCTGCTAATCAATTCACGAAGAGGAGAATTTATTTTCAAGGCTCTCTTACCATTAAACGTACATTTCTAACTGGGGGTTTAATGACCATTTAAGAACATTATGCAACTGCTGCGGCTGCTAGTAACAAAACAGAGGTCACCTGCTGGATAAATATGTCATTTTAAACATTTGAGTAAATGACCAAGGCTATTATTTTTTCCCCAGCGAAGACTCTTCACCCCTTAGATCATTAGCATCATCAGCAGCACCACCATTATCATCTGTGAGAAACAATCTGGATCTCCTTCCTCCCACACACACCCTCACTGTTTGCTTTGTTTCATTTCATAATACAGGTAGACACATTTCTTTTTGCATTTTTCTCAAACTTGAAAGAAAACACAAATTTTCTTTATCTTCTTTTTGATTATTGCACCGACAGGGGCACCAAGGTAGCACAGGATGCGTTTCATCTCTCAGATGGCTGAGGGTAGATGTTTGATTATTTAAATAGTCGAGGCTGGGACGACGACGACTTTGAGGTGTTGTTATTTTCTAAGAGTGCTGGAAATTCATCTCCACCACTCACAGCCAGACAGAGAATAAAAAAATATGCTGGGGGAGAAGTTGATTTAAATTTGTGGCTGGCTCCCCGCTTCATATGGGAACAGCCCTGTCTCATCAGAATTTATTACTTTTCAATGAGCTGGTGGTTTGCACAGAGTGAACTAAAACCACGGAATAAAATCAATTTGATGCGAATGTGTCTCTGCAAACCATCCCTGTCCTTTATGCTTCATGAGGTTTAGAGAGCCAGTATGTGGCAAAAGAGCAAAGTAGTTAAGTATAAATTGCCCTTATTTTTATGTCATGTATTTAGCAGATGTGAAGTCATGAAGAGGTTCTGATTAAACCAAGGTTGCACAAAGGTGGCAGTACCTGGTGGTGTGAGCCTGGAGCTGTCAGTCATGAATCTAGATTTATTAACCCAGGGACAAGTAGTTAAGCCATAAAAGTGACAGAGAACTGCAGTCCATCCATCTGCCTTTGTAACCTCTGGGATTTTGTATTTGCCCAAGGCCAGCTCCCCAGCGGACGTCTGCCTGCCTAAAAACAGACCCATTCATCAAATGGGCCTGTCATTATATCAGATGACTTGTTATCGGTTCAAGAAGTGGCCACATTCTGCTGAGGTCACTACTCACTGTCACTCTCTGGAGCAGCAGGAAAGCAGAAACTGTAGTCATCAGCTATTAGCAAAACCACACTGTGATTACCGTCACATGACTGCCTGTGAGAAATACTCGACTCTCTACAAGCAAATCTGCAGAAAAAGCTGCTAAATGGAAGATGTGATGAGATTCTTAACTGCTGTTTCAAATGAGTGTAGTCTGAACCTTTTGATCAAACATATTTTTGAAATTAAACAATAATAAATAATTCATTAAACATCCTTTTTTTTTTCCCTTACAGTCCTTCTTTTATATTACCGCACTGACCAGGAAGTTTCAACCATGGTTTGCTGGAAATAAACCTACCAAAAACTTATGTTTTTGGTAGGTTTCAAGATTTCAAACCTATATTACATTTTAGCCACCTGGGGGCAGTGCAACCCCCATAGACTGTATATAAAAGATGGCTTTACCATCAAAGTCTGAAAACTGAAGCCACTGCAAAAGCACCTTAAAGCTGCACTCTGTCCAGCATATTATACTAATAATAACGACACTAATGATAATTTGTTATATTAAAAACAAAATAAACTAAGTAAAAAAATAGCAATACAAATAGTAATACATAGAAATAATTACACAATATGTTATTGTACAATATATTATTGATATGATATATGTGGTAGATAATTCTCTGTGTTTTATTGTATCATAGAAAGTCACAGCGTGTGGTATAAAGATTCCCTGTATCTGTCCTTGTAACAGTGGAGCTTTCAGTCTGTTACAGATGCTTCTCTGCTGCCCATCCACCAAGTGTTGTGCAGGGTGGTCAGGATAATCCATGATAACAGTTTTCTGACTGCTTCTTCATAGAAGACTCTGGGAGAACAGCCCTAATATTGCTTGTCTATCAGCTCAGAAGGACCATAATAAAGATCAAGTTGGTTGCAACCAAGCCCATAAACTCATCAGGTGTTTTGTTAGTGATAAGAAAGGCCCCAAAGTATTCTTGCCTTGCTGTTGACAAGTCGCTACTATATTAGCACGCCGTGTACCTTGATTTGTCAGTCAGATCCACCACTCTGTTACATCCCTCACTTACATACAATAAACTATGAAAATTACTGTTATTGTGTTCTTGTCTGTTTTACACGGTTTTAACCACTTAATGCCTAATGAAGTGCACTGCAGGGTTTTTCTGCTTTGTTTTGCTGAAACACTTGTTAGTGACAAGCTAAGAAACCAAAACAGGGACTTAAAAGGTCCTAAAATATTCCTTAGAGCTGAAGGAAACAGCTTTACATAACTCCCTGTGGGTTTTGTCAGCATACGCAACACCTTTGACATAACCATCTAAGTCATTGCCATCTTAACAATATCGATTATTGCAGTGAGTAATGTAAGAGTTGCATCAATATTTTAGTGGAATTAATGTTTATGTGCTTGCTTTGAGCCCAAGATCTTTCCTACTGCCCTGCACAGTTTTAAGGTTTCCCAACTGCTTTTGACAATCTCATGTGGAGAATAATGTGTTCTTCCATCTAAATTAAATACATGATATGGCTACAAAGTCACCAGTTTATTATTAAAGGAACGGTCATGCGAGCTGACCCTGAGAAGAATACACTGTATTTCTGTTAACGTAATGGAGGAGAAGCTGAGGAGATTAGCATATGGTGGTAGAAGGCCCAAGAAATCAACAAGAAAGTGGAGGAGATTGGTTCACTGCCCTGCATGGACATTCGTTGCCTGTGCCCTTCGTCTTTAATCCATTCAGTGACACTCCCAGGTCCTTCTCTCATTTCATCCATCAGTGGGTTTTCTTGTGTGTGTGTGTGTGTGTGTGTGTGTGTGTGTGTGTGTGTGTGTGTGTGTGTGTATTCAGATTCATTTGTCTCTCCTCATCTCACCTTCACACAGCTGCTGCTCTGTGGTGCACAACAACACCAACACAAGTCCCAGCAATGAAGTCCTGTTCAGTCCTGCATCACAATCTCACTCTGTGGTATTACTGTAACAAAGGCTGGGGGTGGAGTAGAAGGGTGGTAGGTGAATAGTAACCTACTTAACTGCTTGTATTATTGTATAAATCCACTTTGAACTGCCTCGAGAAAAACAAACTGAAGTTTTTGGTGAAAAACAAAAAACAAAAATTTGACTGTTAATCATGTTACCCTGTGTGCTGTATAGCATGTATCGCATTCTCCTTTGTTCCTCTCTCAACCAGTTAAACAGGAAATCATCGTCACATCGAACCTAATCATAGTCGGTGACCTTCTCTGTTTTCAGTTTAATGAATATGTAAGAACCTCTTAAAATATACTGAATACCCCAACCGGCTGCGGTAGATGGCTGCTGCTCCTTCCTGGAAGTTTTCTTCCTGTTAAAAGGGAGTTTTTCCTTCCCACTGTTGCCAAATGCTTGGTCACAGGGACATCATCTAATTGTTGGGGTTTTCTCTGTATTATTGTGGGGTCTTCCTTTACAATAGAAAGCACCTCAAGGTGCCTGTTGTTGTGTTGGTTTGCATTGCTTTGTAGTAGTGTTTACTCATAGTTACAGTAATGTGTGTTTTTATCAGCATGTTCTGTTCTGTTAAGTTTTGTTAAAACTGATAGAAGGCTGTGTGAAAACCACAAAGAGAAAAAAAGACTGTGAAAGGAACCCTCAATGTCACTTTGTATGAGAAGCAATATTGTTATTGTGGGTTATTATTTATCAGACAGGCCTTGAGAAACAGAAAGGTTTTTCAGTTGCAGGATGTCATCCAAGGAAACTCTGCTTCTCACAGATCAATATATACAATAAAATATAAGTCAAAGGCATGTCGATACAACATTTTAGTGTGAAACATTACAATAAAACGTTATTTGGAAATGATTGCCTGTCACACAAATTATTGTGCCTGAATATAAAAGAATTCACCCCTCGCTTCTGGAAGTTCACATTTTATATGTGATTTAACAACATTTTTTTTCTTCTTCTTTAGGCTCCTCCTATTTGGGGTCACCACAGCAGCCCATCTACCTTCATTTTGCTATATCCTTAGCAGCCTCCTCTTTCATACCAACCTGTCACTACACTAGACTCCATGACATTCGTGAATTTATTTCCACATTTTTTTCTCATGTCGGGCAGCTACCCATCCAACATCCTTTCTATTCATCTTTCAACGCATATACATCTAACCTTGCCTCTCTAACTGTGTCTCCAAACCACTCAATCTCAGCTGTCCCACTGATGTACTCTTTTCTAATCTTGTCCGTCCAATGAAAATCTCAACATCTCCAGCTCTGCCTCCTGTTATTTTTTAGTGCCACTGTCCTGAAGCTATACATTATAGCAGGTATCACAACAGACTTGTAAACCTTCTCTTTCACTCTATCCTTCTGTCACGAATCACCCATAGCACTTTAGCACTTCCACCCACTCCTGCACTCTCTTCTCTACCTCTCTTGTCAATCAATCAATCAATCAAGGCTTTATTGGATAGGACCCCCCCCCCCCCCCCCCCCCGACCTTACACACACAACACAGACATCACATGGGGATACAGGTCGGAGATCGGTACCATTACAGAAAAAAAAACCCTGAAATATACACTACAATGGGAAAGTACAAGAGGAAAAAAACAGACCTCTACTCATGCTGGGCTCCTGGGAGGACAGCATGAGAACAGGAAACAAAAAAACTCCTCTGCACAAAAAAGCACATAAATGTCCACAGCACAACATTATGGAACACGTGACAAGCCACAGGGTCGGGTGGGGGGTGAGGAGTAATCCAAAGCAAACACAGCAGTCATCCTGCCCACCGCTACCATTCCAGCGTGGGCTCAGACCCGCCGTGTTCCCCAGGAGGGAACAAGCATAGAAGATGTTTGGAAAGGGAGGGGGGATGAGTGTGTGCATGTCAGTGTATATGTATGTGTGTGCGTGTCCATAGTTCAGCTGAGACAGTGTCCTTCGCCCTGCTAGGCTAAGTAAACAGTCTTCCAGCCAACCCAGGTGGCCTTGCATGGCTTGTGCACTGTCCATTGCATTGGATGTATTTACACTAATCTACCTTTTATACCTCTACTCCTTGCATTGTCTCTGTCACCCCCCTCTCTCTGTCATTTTCACATGTGCATACTGTCATGCTTTTACTGAGCTTCTCCGGAGCATACCTCCACCTCTCCAGGTTCTCCTGTACCTGATCCCTGCTCTCACTACAGATCACAATGTCATCTGCAAACATCATAGTACACAGAGACTCCTGCCTGAACACATCTGCCAGTCTGTCCATCACCACTGCAAATAAGAAAAGACAGGTCCCTGATGTAATCCCACTCCCACCTTGAACCTATCAGTCAGTCCTCCCCCACACCTCACCACTCTCTCAATCTCCTCATGTATATCCTGCACCATACTCAGATGTTTCTCCGCCACTCCTGTATTCCTCATGCAGTACCACAGTTCCTCTCTCAGCACTCTATCATATGCTTTCTCTAAATCCACAAATACACAGTTGACTTTCTCTGCACTTCTCCATCAACACTCTCAAAGTAAACACCACATTGGTGGTTCTTTTTTTCTCAGCGTGAAGCTGAGAGCCACTACTGCTGCTCACTGATTGTCACCTTAACCTAGCTTCAACAACTCTTTCCCATATCTTCATGGTGTGGCATATCAGGTTTATCCCTCTGTAATTAGCACAGCTTTGCACACTCACCCCTGTGCTTGAAAATCAGTATCAGTCCACTCCTTCTCCATTCCTCAAACATTCTCTCATTCTATATTCTGCTCACTTTTTCTTTTCTAACTTTCGAATACTTTCTTATACTTCCTCATTCCACCACCAAGTCTCCTTGTCCTCTTTTCTTTATCCAGGGGTTACACTGAACACCTTCTTGGTTTACCTCATCACGTTAGCTGAACTTCTGCAGTCATGTGGCTCTTCCTTACCCCCCAGAGCCTGTCTCATTTCCTCCCTAAACTCTGTGCAACATTCTTTTTATTTCAGCTTCCATCTTATAATTCTTGGCTATAAGTTAACTCGCTTTCTCTCCTTAGTTTCCAAAGTCATCCTACACACTGTCCTCTAATAAAATGTAGTCCTCCTGTGTGTGCCCCCCTCCATCCATTCAACCTCTCTCTTCTTAAAGTGATTGTTCACTATAGCCATTTCCATTCTTTTCACAAAATTCAGTACCATCAGTCCTTTTACACATCTTTCTTTAACACCATACCTACCCAACATGTCCTCATCACCTGTTCCCTTCACCTACATGTCCATTTAAATCTTCTCCAATTCCTCTTATTTTTCTGACGTCCAACCTGTGGGGCATGCATGCTGACAACATTCAATATCAGCACTTTCCAGCTTCAAGCTCATGATCTTTTCTGTTGATCTATTCATGATCTAGTCTATTTCAGTTCCTGTCTATACCATGGTAAGATGCACCACTGATGCTCCTGGCTTTGGTTCCCTTCCATCTGATCTCCTGCACACACAATATACAGGGTGGGCCATTTATATGGAAACACCGTAATAACATGGGAATCGTTGGTGATATTAAAGTCCTGTTTGTGGCACATTAGTATATGTGAGGGGGCAAACTCCTCAAGATGGGTGATGACCATGGTGGCCATTTAGAAATTGGCCATCTTGGATACAACTTTTGTTTTTTCAATAGGAAGAGGGCCATGTGACACATCAAACCTATTGGTAATGTCATAAGAAAAACAATGGTGTGCTTGGTTTCAACGTAACTTTATTCTTTCAGGAGTTATTTACAAGTTTCTGACCACTTATAAAACGTGTTCATTGTAGAGATGGCACGATACCACTTTTTTTATGTCCGATACCGATACCGATATCATAAATTTGGATATCTGCCGATACCGATATGAATCCGATATAGTGTGTTTTTTAATCAGTAAAACTGTTTTTTTAATATCTTGCTGCTTTTTGTATAAGTTTATACTCAAGTTAAAAAACAACAACAACACTAAAGCTATTCTGTTAAACCTGTATGTAAAAAAAACACACTGCACCCAAAATATTTCATAGATCAGCAACACTGATCAATCTAATAAAGTTAAACCTACCCCATCCTCCCTATTCTGGTATTTTAAAGAGTACTTAGCAGAAATATTAAGCAACCTAACTAATAGGGTTGCAAACTCCCAGCAAAAGAAAATAGGGAACCACCCTCTTCCTCATGATGCTTAATCAATGTAATCAACTTTAATTTGATGCAGGGGGAAAAAAATTCACAGAAAAAAATTATTTTTCAAGAATAATTAAATAGATTCAACATCTTTCTTCAACAGAATTGCAGATTGCACAGATGGTACCTTCCTAAAGGAAAAAGTACTACTACTAAAAAGTACTAGGGTATATTAGACTTAACAGTTACTATATACAGTAATGGACTTCTATACATTTTACATCAGATTAAAACTTTGGGTGTAAGATTCAGATAATTATTAAATAATTAAAAGCTAGATATTTTAAATGAGAATAAGAAAGAAAAGTATGTCTTTGTGCCCCCTTTTGCCTGTTAATGCCCTATCGGCCCCCCTGGCTAAACTTTGCTAGATCCGCCCCTGCACAGTTACCAGCTGTCAGCTGCATAGAAAAAGATCCTGGTCTAGAAAGTAATATTAAATAAATTCTAACAACAGCTTATCAAGCTTAATAGTGCTGCTGTTGTTCAGCCGCTGGTTTCCTCTTTTTGGTGCAAAGTGGGCCAAAAACAAAGAAGAGAGACGGACTCGCGACAGAAAAGCCGATCAGCTGATCATTAAGCAGTTTCACGATTGAAGTAGCAGCAGGAGAGAGAGAGAAGAGGCAGTTGCTCTATATATCGGTTGTTAAGCTTAACGCGGGAATGCTTTACAAACATTCAGAGATGAACTTACACACTTGCTTTACTTCTCTCTGAGATAACTTCCTCGGAGATGAAATGTTTGCTAGCAGGCTACAAATACACACAGCCGCTCTATCGTGACCACACTGCTCCGGCTCGCCATGTCGCCAAGTTTTGTGAGGTGCTTTTTTGATATTTAATGGCTCGGATTACATTTTTTATTTCTCTCCGATATCCGATCCAGTAATTTAGGTCAGTATCGGACCGATACCGATACGTAATATCGGATCGGTCCATCTCTAGTTCATTGTGCTGCCCATTGTGTTGGATCGTCAATGCAACCCTCTTCTCCCACTCTTCACACACTGATAGCAACACTGCAGGAGAAATCCCAGCACAGGCATCCAGTATCCATAGTTTCAGGTGCTGCACATCTCGTATCTTCACACCATAGACAATTGCCTTTAGATGACCCCAAAGATAAAAGTCGGGTGAGATCGGGAGACCTTGGGGGCCATTCAACTGGCCCACGATGACCAATCCACTTTCCAGGAAACTGTTCATCTAGGAATGCTCAGACCTGGCACCCATAATGTGGTGGTGCACCATCTTGCTGGAAAAACTCAGGGAACGTGCCAGCTTCAGTGCATAAAGAGGGAAACACATCATCATGTAGCAATTTCAGATATCCAGTGGCCTTGAGGTTTTCATTGATGAAGAATGGACCCACTATCATTGTACCCCATATACCACACCAAACCATCACTTTTGTTGTTCCAACACTCTTGGAGGGATCCATCCAATGTGGGTTAGTGTCAGACCAATAGCGGTGGTTTTGTTTGTTAACTTCACCATTCACATAAAAGTTTGCCTCATCACTGAACAAAATCTTCTGCGTGAACTGAGGGTCCTGTTCCAATTTTTGTTTTGCCCATTCTGCAAATTCTGTGCGCCGATCTGGGTAATCCTCGTTGAGATGCTGCAGTAGCTGGAGTTTGTAAGGGTGCCATTTGTGAGTAGCTAATATCCGCCGAAGGGATGTTCGACTAATGCCACTCTCCAGTGACATGCGGCGATTGCTACACTGTGGGCTCTTGCTACGCTGTGGGCTCTTGCTACGCTGTGGGCTCTTGCTGAATGAAGCTAGGACAGCCACTGATGTTTCTTCATTAGTGACAGTTTTCTTGCGTCCACATTTTGGCAAATCCAACACTGAACCAGTGGTTCAGTGGTTGGGGACCGCTGGCTTCTAAGGCCATCTTCTAAGGCCATGACCATATGTTTTTAAGAAAGCTCTTCAGGTCCACTTTAAATTTCTTTTGTTTTTTCTTTGTCCAAGTTCCACCATTTTTTTTGTGAAATTCAGCTCTGGGTTTTGCAAAATCTTTCCGACAGAGAAATGAACAAACACCACAGCAAACAAACTTGTGTTGAGGCTCCATCTTGGCAGAGGAACAACAGTCATTCTAGCAGATGCCTAGTAATGATGTTCATTAAAGTGACAAAGCCTTCTAGTGGCCATAGGGACTGTGACTCTTGTCCATTGATAACTTCAGAGGGAGTGGTGAATCATTGCCACTATAGTTTATAAAGGAAATGGTTACTGTCATTAAAATGTTACAAACAATAGTTGTTTTTAGATCTGTATGAGTTGTTGTAATACATCCAAATTGTCTTACAGTATTTGTGAAACTTCAGGTTTAGATAATGTACCTTTAAAAGGAAAAAAAATAAAGAAAAAACAATGCTTTGCAAAAATCTTTAGGACTAACTTCTTACCCAACCCTGAATGCTGGAGGCAAAAAGGAAAGGAGGAAGCAGATAATAATTTGTAAGTCTGTTTGTTTTTTTTAATATCACTTAATATTCTCTCAGGGAGAATGTCTAGAAATAAAAGTATGCCATTCAGTGTATTTGTCCCTATTTTGAAATGCAAAAATGATCCATTAATGATATTTTCATCACATACTCCACATGTCTCCTTCTGGGTCCATTAGTAAGTGTGATGTAACCAGCAGCAATTCTTCCAATCTACATAAGACTGACATATTTCATAGTTAATGGTCTTAAGTTTTCCTGCTTACGACCAATGTGTTCATTCATTTTTTTTTTACTAGTTTCAGCATGTGCTGTAATGTGGTAAGGGTTAAAGCTTACAGATACATGTTTTAAATGTGGCCTTGTTGCAGTACAGTTCCTTTTGATGATATAATTTACTGATTGGGTCTGCCTCCCATGAATCCTCATTTCAATGAAGTTAACACAGCAATGCCAAACAGCAGTGATGTTTTCATGCCGTGTCAAAAAAGAGCAGTTAATTATGTTGCATGGGAAGGTGAATTTATGAGTGTTTTATAGCTTAATGTGATTTTCTAACTTCGGAGGGCTTCGATCATGAGTCAGCAGAATTACTGGCCTGGTGTCTTGCTAATAAACAGATGAAGGGCTGGTATGGAGGAACTAACGTTTCTCTCATTGTTAGCAGTCAGCCCTGCAGCACAGCATCTCACTTGAGCTGTCAGACTGTCAGGCTGTGGTCTGCAGCCAAAGAAGGCACAGGATTCATATCGTTCTCAGCCAAACTGCATTACCATGCAAACTTTTCCTTTGACTTTCATGGCCACGAAATAGTAATGATTATGGATGACTCAACAGAATAGTCTTATTTCAAAACTTCTGCAGGGAAAAGAGAGATAGGAAGACACAACAGGAGAAGTGAGCTTGCTCTAAAAGGCTTTAGGAAAAGATCAATTGTAGCTCAGTTCCGTTCAATGACAGCATAAGTTGTTCTGGTATCAGTTTAGTAGCTGGAGTTTAGCTTAGCAGTTACCTCGACTGTGCCAAAGAACACAGAGGGGACTTAAAGAGGTATGCTTTGGTTTGTCTGGGCAAGTTCATGATTTTGTGGATTATTTGGGGCCATCTTTAGGAATGGCGACATGCTGACCTCTCATATCACATGTAGTGATTAACTGTGGAGAGGCACATATTTAACTGAACCAACTAAAGTCCACTGAATTTAAATTTCCAAATGAACTGAATACATAAAATTACAACTAAGTATGATGTACAAAAATGAGTGGGCTCGGTAGTAGGTTGGTTGGCAAACAAGCTTTTGGGCCTCTCTGTGTGGAGTTTGCATCTTCTCCCCATATCTGTGTGGCCTTTCTCCAGGTACTCTGGTCTTCACACTGTCTCAAGAACATCCATGTTAGGTTAACTGGTGATTCTAAACAGGCTGTGAGGAAGAATGTGATTGTAAATGTGATTGTTTTTCTGTCTCCATGTCACTAGTCCAGGGTGTACACTGGAACATATAGTGGATAAGTGAAAGAGAATTTTTGGATGCCTGCAAGGAAAGTTGCCACTTGCTTCATAATGCAATGCATATTTTTTGTCAGTAAATACTCTTTTGTAATTTGTTTTTTCAACTCTCTCACACACATACACACACCTGCAGCCTCTGCACCAAATGGCTCTCCACAGTTTATTCTCAGCATCCAAAAACTTATCAGAGCCACAAGAGCTTCATGTGTGTTCCTCTGTTAATTTTGCTCAAATTAAATGTGGTAAAAACGTAACTTCTTGAATGTGATATCCCGTGGATATGTCTGGTGCTTCAGCGGGAATGTCTTCACTGCATGTGTTCAACCATGCAACATACTCTGAACCACAGAAAGTCAGAGAAAAACACTGGGGGTTACCAGTTTAGGGTACATCCTCTGGGCACCATGAATGTCCACACAAAATCATGGCAGTATGTCTAACAGTTTTTGTGGTATTTATGTCTAATCAACGTGGTGTATCCACAAATCGGCATTGCCACTTCTAGAACTGAAAGTTTTTTTTTCTCTTTTCCAGGAGAAATACTTCTAACCACTTTTATAGTTGACACAACAACAATTCTCAACATTGCTGACATATTTTGTCAGTCACTGTGACACAGAGATGACAAGACCCAAAACAAATGGTGCAGTGTGACAGTGCGAGGTCATACATGTGACATGTCACTCAGAAATTTCAGCCTGTCGCTATTCTGTGCAGGAGATAAATTAATGTTCCTGAGTCTGAAACGGTTTGCTGCTCTTCACCTGCTAACATTGCAGCCTCAGAGAAACATTTTAAATATCATGCATGGCTTGTTTCTTATTGCAAGCACAACATATGCAGCTTTTCTAAGTGTCTGCCTGCTGCTTCTTTATTTCTTTCTACACATACATGTGGGACCAGACAGAATCTTGACTTGTAGGACACCTTTTCATGTTTTAATCATCTTTGCTCAGATTGTGTCTCTGAGCATGTCAGAAACCTAAAAGGGTACAGATTTGAATGCAATACCTGTCTTCCTATGAGATATCCAATAACAAATTCAACAATATCTATGTAAAAGCAGCCTGGATTTATGTTCATGCATTACAGCCAAAACAAACAAAAACAAACCTTTTCTGGGGTAATTTTTGCAGGTATCACAAAAATTATTATTACAAATTATGTATAATTTCATTTTCTTTAATTTAGCACTTTGATGAACCTTTTTGTTTTGATCACACACAGTTTCAACAGTCAAACAAAATGCAGTGTAAGGAAGATTTCTGGTGAAAGCTCTTTAGCAAAAGACTGTATTTCCCTCCCTCCTGAAGTATCATGACATATAGGTAGAAAGGACCCAAATGCAGACGACTTAAACAAAAAACTGACCTTTACTGAGGTGAAGCAAATAACTCCAGGACGAAATACAGAAGGTGTAAAAACAAAAACTTAATGAGGAAGGAAGAGATAACGGTATTATTCAGGAAACAGAGGCTTTAAATAGACACACGAAGGAATTGAGAGAAGCTGAAACTAATAAAAAAAAACAGATAAGGAAGTGAAAGTAAATACAAATCACAAGAGACGAATGATGATCAAAAATAACGAAGGAAGCAAATAACTGGAAAGATTGAGTATAGAGAACTTGACATATGAGGGGGAACAAGGGCTCATAAAAAAACAGATTGTAAGCAAGATTCAAAAACTAATGAAAACTTTAAAGAAAGAATACAAGAAAATATTAAATAATCAAAACCTGCAACGAAGAAATAAGAGACACTAATAAATATAAAGACATTAAACCTAGAAGCATAATGAATTCCAATACACATAACAACAGCAACTAAGCACTAGAGCTAAATACTAAGGAAAATACAAAGATACAAAAAATAAAACAAACAAATAGTGAACATGTTCAAGAACTCAAAAGCTCTGGGTCAGACCCAGGACCACGACAGAAAGTATTTAACTTATCTTTCTTATCTGTCATTTATTAAAATGTTAGATACCACTCAGTATTCAATATCTGGAACTGAAGTGTTTTGGATGCCTAAAACTAACTAGATAGGGAGCTGTACTCTGGATGCAAACACTGGTCTCTGATATTATAGTTGTATGTTTTACATACTTACCATCCACTCCAACCACTGTGTTATCTCTGATACAGTTTATAAATGCCAGACTTCCTTATTATTCACAAGGTAATCCGGCACAAAATAGAAGAAAAAGAATATTTAATTAAAGTGTGCAAAATGATTTACTAATGTTTTTGACACTCAGTCTACTACTAATTGCACCAATATTTAGTGCAGAATAAAGCATGTCTTAGTTTTTGCACTTCATATTGAAATGGACTGATGCTGATACTGATGGTGCTTGTGTTTAGAAAGTGGTGCAATTAATCACACCTATTAGCGCTATTCAGGGGTTGCGCTCATACTATTTTACTTAGATTAGTAAATCTGGCAAAAGTACTGCGTATAAAGTTGCCAACACTCAGCTCTCTGGTATTAACATTAGCACATAAACTATGCACTGGGATCTTCATGGCAAAGGAGCTGGGTCTGTAGGTGTTATGTGTTTGATTTGGGAGAGGCGTGAGTTTCTCAAAATGGGCTCATTGAGTCAGCACGGATAAGATCTTGGAGAGGCTACGGCTGCTGTGAATACTCAGAATAAGATCTCTGACTGCAGACTGGATACATCTCGGAAGGGCTAGCTCGGAATAACATCTCTGGGCGCAAATTGGATGAAATCTCGGGGAGGCACACTGCCGTGAGTTCTCAGAAATTGGCTCCTTGAGCACAAGAAATTACAACATCACAGAACGCAAGTATGGCGAAGCTCGCGGCTCTCCAACGGGAGATTGAGAGACCAGTGTTGGACTGTAGAACTGCTTTGAAATTCATATGAGCTGTTCGCACTAAAGTAAAAAATACCATCACTTATGTGGATACCCCTTTGGCGCCAGCTGCAAGGCCGGAGCTGAACAAAACACCCTGATAACAACTGTGTTTAGTCTGTTCCTTCCCATTCCCTACAAGGCCACCTGGGTTGGCTGGAAGACTGTTTACTTAGCCTGGCTGGGCGAAGGACACTGTCTCAGCTGAACTATGGACACACACACACACACATACATATACTGATACTGATAAGCACTCACTGATGCATCACCCTCCCTACCCCGGATCCAACGCCACCTCCAACGCTTAATCGGGTCAGTTGGAGGCGCAGTTGAAAGATTGCAGCGGTCCCAGATCAGATGTACACACTGGAACTCTTTCCCATGTTGCTGTCTGTGTTTATTGTGCTATGGTGTGTTGATATCTGTGCATTCCTGTATTATCCTTCTGTGTTACACATTTCGATGTTTTTTTTTCCTCACTACCTAGCCTGACCTGTCTCCCCAATGTGATGTTTGTGTATCTGTCATCTCGGTTGTGGGCAAAAGACGTGCAACTGACAAATAAAGGCTATCTCATCATCATCATCTCTCATTTGTGGGTTTGCTGAGAGAAACAGTGTTCTTGAAACAGACTTATTCCACTTCTTTGTGGAAATTTACTAAGTGACAAAAACATACACTTAAATAATTAACGCTCAGAATTCAGGGACTCAAAATAATAAAGACTTATTTCAAGCATAGCTTTAGTTTACTTGTAATAGTGTTATATTAGGTTTCCGGTACTACAGGCTGTATCAGTGTTTGCATTATTATTCCACAATCAAATCCAGTTAGTCCTTCTGTCAGTTTAGTCCTCAGTAAAAGTTCTAAGCAAAACTTGAAGCTGTTTTTTAGTCTAATACAGTTAGTAAGTGGCTGGGATTTCAAAGCATCTTATATATGATTGCTATATCACGTTATATCATGTTTGCCTGTGTTAATCAGTACTTTTTTCCCACCTCACAGCCACCTTTCAAATGTCACAGCAACTCCAAAGAAAATCAGACTTGCTTATTCAGAAATCTGATGATGTTTTACAGCACTCATGCCCTTTCGGCCATCATCTATATCTTGTTTAGTATCACTGTCTGCTTTAGACTAAGCTAGACGCAGGTGAAGCAGCATCAGAATGATATGAAATGTGTTAGGTTGCATGGGTTATATGTTGTTTCCATAAATAAATTTGCAAAGATTCACTGCTTAAAAAACAGCTGAAATCCCCAGTTATTGATGATGACTGTGCACATTTAGTGAAATAGAATCAGAATCCAGTCGCTCGGGCTTGAGTCCATGCTCACCCACTGTAGGTTGGCTCGAGCAAGTATCTGCTGAAGCAGGCACACACAAGACAACTGTACTGTTTCCTTGAAACCTCTGGAGTGTCACATGTATGCTTTTTGCCACAGTGGATGATGACACGAGGTTATTAGGCCAAGTCTCACTGCCAACTCGTCACATATGGATGCTTGCAGAGGACCCCTGGGTGCTGAATTTAAATGCACTGAGTAAGCATCATTTTAAGCAGCAGGGTTAATGTTGTGCAGCATAGTTTAACTCTAGGGAGTAAAAACTTTAGATTATTTAGCAAGTGAAAACAAACTCAAAATGCTAAGCTTCCAAACAGGACACAAACTGCAGTCTCCTGACTGACAGACTTGTGATTTACTGCACATCTATTCTTCCAAACTACCAGTCTCTACTGTTTATGATGGGATTATTGACGTTTGTTGTCCAAGAGTTCATGCTGCCACATGAACAGCACAGTTTTATCCATTTGCTAGATTAGATTAGATGAAACTTTATTTAACCCTCGGGTGGGTTTCTCCAGGAAATTCAGCTTCCAGTAGCACAGAACCGACAGAAGTTGCATAATGTGAGCAGAAAAATACCATATATACACATATACACATACATAAATAAAGATACATATATAAATACAGAGTATATAATAGGGATGAATAGAATAAATAGGAATAAGAATATACAAGGGAATTGCACATGTCAACTATTGTGAGTCTATTGCACCGTTGGATATTAACACAAAAATATTGCACAGTGAAAAAGGCACTATAGATTAGTTGTTCCCGCCCTCCTTTGTATCCCTGTTTCCCCTCCCTCTCCCCTCCAGCAAGGAATTAAACATAGCCATCCAGTAGTTGCACGCCTTTCTTTGTACCTTTATATTACTTTGTTTTGTTAAAATAACGACCTGCATAAGAAATACGTTTGTAATATAATGGGTCATTAAATTAGTCTGCTTTGCTAACCTAATTGACTAAGATATTCATTGATTATTTTGCTAGCTATACCTAGGCTAAAACTTTAGTCTGCTAACAAGCTAAAGCTAGCTAGCTACGTGTAACTTAGCTACACTACGTAATTGCTGTTCAAAATGAGAAGTTAGAAAAAGCTCTTTAGCATAACTAGCAAAATCCACATCCATAAGGTGGGAAACAACAGCTTTTTCAAATTCTTTACTCAGTATTTAGTGGTGAGTCAAAACAAAAGTCTATTGCAGACACAAATTCTGGTATCTGTTAAGTTATTTATGGATATGTGGGAGAAAAAGGCAGTTGGAGAATGTGGCTTACTTGCAGGGGGTATAAATATATGATAAATATGAAAATCAAACAAGTTGGGATTTATAATAAATCTTTTTTTAAAACATAGATATTAATATTTGCTTTAGGTGTGACAATGTTGTGCAAAGGTTTGTTGAGATTTGGCTCACTTGTTAAGGAGGACACATAAACAAGGTTACGCGTAATATTAGTAAACTACGGAAAACATCCTGGCATTTTATACTGCATAGCTTATAATCTTATAGTGAGATTATACATTTCCTGAACACCTGTCATTCCCACTGTCATTTTATACTGCACAGCATAATTATCTGTTCTTGAATCTTCATTTTTCTGTAGGTAAGAAACATGTTTACTGTTTCCTATGTTATGAAGGGCTTACAAGTCACTGCTGTCCATATGGGATCTGCATCAGTGCATCACGGCTTCAAAGAAAATGCCTGGATGTTTTCCTGTTTTCCGTAGTTGACTAATATTACTTTATTACTTTGTGCAACTGTATTTTTTTTAAGTATTTCTGTTGTTTTAAAACACGGACTACTGAAAGAAATGACAGTTGTGATTATCCAATTTCTTGCACAGGGCTACCCAAAGTAAAGAATATTCTTCAGATTTCCGACAATAAATTCACCTGAGCTTGAATAGAAATGCACAAACTCTCAAGTACTTGCAGGGAAGAGCGGTTTTAGATGGAAAAGGCTTAGGTGGATATGACAGGCTATTCAAAACTGTCAACAGTCTCTGGTTTATAGTCTCAGGTAATGAAAATCCCTCTGTGCTTGAAATGAAGTACAATAATGTTGACAAAGTAATCTCAGAGGAAGCCTTGTTGTCATGGTCGGGAGACAGGACCAGGCATCTCTGAAGGGACTGTGAATAATTTAGGCTGACTTTTCTTGCTGGTGGAAATCCATTAAAAAATGTTAGATTACACAGTGGTCATAGAAATGAGTGAACATTTGTAATGATCTAATAGTCAGGTGTTCTGGGGAAACGGCTTCCCTGTGAATAAATGACATATTAGTCACAGCCTCTGTCTTATAAGTACTTTAGTCATGAGGAGAACAGCAGCCCTCAGTTCTTCACTAAAGGGTTCTTCAGCATGACACATTCTGACAGACAGAAATATCGAGTCTGGGTCCTCCACCGAAGGGTAATCCTGTTCACTAATGTGTTCTTGCACTTCAAAAAAACAACAGCTGTGAAGTAGCATTGGTAGATATACGCTACACCAATTTAAACACAGGGAGCCACAACATTAAAATCACTGCACTGGTATTGTTTATATTTCTGACATATTTTAAAATTTGTCCTGGACCACTGAATCATGGAAAGAGGATCTCTGGTTTCTTTTGGCATCTTGCCTGTGGCAGTGAATCCTTTGGGTCTTAAAGGTTATCAGTTTAGAAGCCCAAGCATTTTGTGGCTGATTTGTTGCTAGAACTCGCTAGACGCACTTGTAGTGTACGTACATCGGACAAAATGTCATGGATACCGCTTATAACTGATGATGAGAAACAGCATTTATGATGCTGTTCGTCATAAATGTATACGATCATACAAATAAAAGTATGTGTTACATATGTTGCAATAACAAGACTTTTTTCTGATATGGTTATATCTAGTATTTCTACTGAAATACCTGTTGCTGACTGAATTTTTTAAATAAATTTACATCACTAAGGTTCAGTATGCCAGCATTTGACCTTGTTCAGTAACAGAGAAATTATTTATTTTCTGTGTTCATTGATTCAATATTTAAGATTCATCCTAGCAGCGTCAGTATTAAAGCAGAAAGCCAATGAAATTCTATAGTTCATATGCACAATTCACTGCTGCAAGTTGTAGTAATTGTGTACACGTTGTGTAATTGTGATCAATGTATCACAATCAGATTTTTTCCCCCTTTATTACTTTAAACCCTGTATTAATAGTCTGGTAAAATTTGTCCAGTGTTTCTTTAATAAGCATAACACTGATTATATTAAAGACTGAATGAATATACTCAAACATTTGTCAGTATTTTATATACACTTTATATTACTACTGCAGAATTTACATTTTCCAATAAAGTCCCGTGGACAAACTCTTGTCATAGTGTAGATCCTCTGATCATCAAAGCCATTCATAACATCAAAATAAGACCTTCACTTTATGATATAGTTTTTGCATTGTATCAGTGACTCAACTGCAGGTACACGAGTCACTAATTCATATAAAATTTGAACTTTGATGTATTGCTTGTCCTTGATTTCCATAAACATTAGAGTGTATGAGGCGTGTAAACGTCTCTCTATGAAACCAAGCTGTCTTTATTGCCTGAAATAGTATTTTAAGGCCCCAAATCTAATCCCCAACCTAGGATTACATCTGTTTTGGGTATCGGGCAATCCAAGTTTAACCTTTCAGGTGGGATGACACTATCATATGAGCAAAACACACTGAGATATTAGCCTATGAGACTGATTGAAATGGGCTAGTATGGATCACTTTTTCTAGTCTTACTGACCATACAAAGCATCGTACATTATGTGCCTCACTTACACAGCTCTAAACTCTTAATCTCTAATCTGTACTTTCCTTTAGGCTAACTGTTTTGGAAGAGTGGATGGGGTCCCCCCTCCCCTCTTGACAGTTATGATAGATCTGATCATTTTGTTGAGGGGATGTGACACCTTACCAAAGCCAGTTCCTGGGAAAGTGAGATACATACAGACTTTAAGTGCAGAATCTTTCCCACTTCCAAACCCACGGCGGATTCAGAATGAACATTTAGCCTAAATGTCTTTGGACTGCAAGAGGAAACCAGAGCACCTAGACAACACTAACATAGGCAAAGGGAGAACATGCAAACTCCTCACAGAAAGTCCTTATGAATGTCCAGTGAAACAGACCGTGAGTGTAAACACTGATCTCTGTCTTTTCTGCTGTGGCTGGATAACAGATGTTTGTGACAACCCACTGATGTCCAGTCTTCTGCCATCATCCTTCAGAAGCTCCTCCCAGCTGTCCAGTAGTCATGGGCCGGTCTTTGCTAAGGTCAACAGGAGAGAAGGTGAGTAGTTATTCATTGTTATTGTTAAACTTAGACGTTTCACCTTCTGCTGTTAGTACCCTGGTAATTGTCAAAAATGCTAACAGAGACAATCCAAGCTGGTTAGCTGTGCACCACTGCAAGCCCAAGTGAAACTGTGACTTTATAACCCAGAATTCATTACTCAAACTTAATCCCACACAGCAGTAAAAGTTCAAACATAAAACTGAACTCATTGGGGAGTGCTCTCTTATTGTAAAGGCAATTATTTTGTTTTTGTTTTATTTGCTACCTTGTGAAGAAATCCATTTGGCTGACCTTACAGAGCACTCACAGTAAAATTCAATTATCCTCATGGTGTAGTCATCGTTCAGCCCACAACTGTGGATGTCGCAGAAAGATAATAGGTACACACACTGTGGGCTTCATATGTATTTTGCTATACTGTGCTTCACACACCTTTCGCCCAGTTCTTGTAAGATGCTGTTTTTGCTGGTTGATCTTTTTTGTGTTGGCTAACAAGAATAAACAAAGAACTGTTTCCTCTTCTGTCAGATGGTTCTCATCATGTTTTGTGCATGTGGAAGACATCTGCATACACAGAAACTAAATTTCAGTGCTCCAGCAAACATTATGATGTTTGAATTACTGTCTTGACTGGCCGACTGTCTTTTCTTGGTCTTGATTGGTTTGAGTTCTTGCTCTTGGTTTAAAAAATAGTTCCAAAATTAAATTGCCATCTGGTAATACTAGCTTGTGTATGTGGAGCAGATGTCATCTGGCTGTCTACACTTGGTTGGTAACCAAATAAGTTGACAGTTGGATGAGACATGCATTTCCTGTTATTATTGCATTTTTTTTTTCCTGTATATGGAAACAATGTCAACATATGTCTGTCTGCAGTGTAGCTTGTGACATCATACTGGGACTTTGTATGCTTCCTGAATCTCATCTGACCCAGATTGTGTGACACACTGGATTTACCTTCCAAACCGCACACGTTTTTCATGTTTTCAAACCCCCCCCTTCGCTTGTAAAGGATCAATCAGTGGATTTAGTTCCTTTATTTTTTATTTTTTGTTAAAAACTTCTCTCAGTAATAAAACTTTATAAAGGTCAAAGTGCTATTGATGTCATGATGAGCTATGTGGCAGGCTAGGTCAGGACCCAAACGCCAGTTTCGGAGACAGAAAGCTTAACTAAAGGTGGCAGCATTATTGCTTGAAAATGCAAACTAAAAACAAAATACATGAATACTAAAGAAACAAAACAAACACAAACTAGAACTAGGAAACTCCTGACTGGTCATTAGTCACTGGACAAGACTTGACATGACTGAAGAAAATGGAACTACACATGACACACAGCTAACGTAGAGAACGTGACAACAAACGGAAAGGTGGAAACACAGCAGGGACTAATCAGACATACCAAGACAAAGGCAAAGCAAAACTGATCACACTAACATAGGACATAAGACTGTCAAAGTGAAACGTGAAGCGTGCACAGAGACACAGACTTGACACTGAGATGCGACTGACTGGACACGAAACTTGGAACACATGGAAGACACAGTGGCTGAAACTAAAAGCTGGAACCACAAATATAACGTGAGCAGAAAACAATCGAGAATCGAAAAGAGAACCAAAACTATGAATAACAATGTCAATAGAAAATTGTACTTAGTAGTCAGTATAATCTTTTAATAATATAAGTTTGCATATGGTAGTGATAGGATGTGCGATCCTTAATAGTCTGCAAAAGCTTTGCGTGCATTCCAGAGTGCTCTGGGAGCCTGGGAAAGGTCATACCTTGTCTTATTGTTTTACGGTAGGATAAACGTAGCTATGTCAGTTTTAGTCTAAGTGCCCTTTTTTACATATAGATGAACTGTTGGATTTTCCAGACCAGCAGGTTAAGGGAAGTCGTTTATGGGGTCACACTCTGACACACACACGCACACACACACACATACATATACACCTCCACATTCCAATGTAAGGAACAAACACCTACTGATGTATAAATAAAGACTCTTTATAAAATAAAGCGCTCTGGTGACTGACCTTGCTAGCAAGAAAACCTGTGTGTTTCTCTTCTCTGATTCTCTGCTGAAGAAGTGTTTTAGGATACATCTCTTGACAAACAATCATTAAGGAATATAAATTAAGCAACACAAAACACTGGGCCACTGGTCAGTGCTGTGACAATTGAGGCTGAACGTGGATGGCTGACTCCAAAGCACCTATGAGAGGCCACAAAGCAACTTTCACAAACTTTCTTAGAAGAAAGTGTATAAATAATAATATTGGGTTAAGACTGAGATAGTTATTTTTATTAAAAAAAAAAACCGTTTCATTATGTACTGACCCCCCCAAACCCCCATTCAGTTAAATATCTCCTTGTACATCCAACTCAAACATGGTGGATACACAAAATCGAAAAGTCAAAGAACAGTAAGTTTACTCTGTGCTTTTGTTTCCACTGCTTACCTCGAGTTCTTTAAAAAAAAAAAAACTAAAAATATAACAAAGGTCATTGATCTAATCTGTTTGATCATCAGTTCTTTAAATGTTGTTGGTAAAAAAAACAGGAACGGTTTCGTATTTCCTGCAACTATTCAGTTGAAAAGGGCTAAATATAAGATTTGTGTTAGCTCAACCTGCATGGTTATCATTCTTCTCTACCCTTTTCCCTTACAGCAATGACCTTTTCCATTGTTCACATTTGTGTTTGAAAGTATTAACAGTGAGGGGTTTGAGGTGCAGGCTATCCATAAAAAAGTTTTTACCTTGTGCAGCTTTACGCTTCATACATTTGGTCAGCTGTTGACATCAACCGTCAAGGAGCACCTTCAGGCCAATGAAATGGTAGGAACAGACTGAGAATTAAAAAACAACAACAACAAAAAAAACTGTACTCCTTGACCGACTCTCTGTCTTTTTACTGAGATGTGTTCAGTTCTGTGGGTGTCAGTGGTGCAGTCAGTGGTGCAGGAGAGTCTTTGCCTCCCTACAGGGCACTGAGCACAAAACATCAAAGGCAAGCCTAAGCTGGATTCACAGAGTGTGAGAAATACATTCGCGTTGGCTGTAGGGATATCGAAACAAAGAGAAGAAGATGACATTTATCAATTTATCATTTGTATTATAAATGACTGTAACATGTGAGATAGATGATAGATAGACAGATGGATAGATAGATAGATAAAGAACAGTTACTGCTAACGATTTGTACTGTACAACACAGTGAAATTATATTACACTAGTACACCAAAAGTCTCTACCGGGCCACCTGCTCGCAATAGGGACATAAAACTGGGTTGTGATTCACAGAGCACAGTAAAAATTCTAGAGAGATGTCTCTACTGGATGCTGATGCTGGACTTGCAAAGGGCTACCATGTCATGTTTGGAGCTTTACAAAGCCCACTTGCAGACTGCAGAACCAGTGGACAACATCGTCAGTGGGAGCGGGAGACTTCTTCATCTTTTACTCAGACTGTAAGAATAATTTGATCAAGCTGGAGAAAATGGAAGATGAGCCACCAGAATGTTGTTTTCTAAATAAGGTTGTTTGTAAACGATGTACACACATGATCGATATTAGACTGAGACAGAGGAATTATTGTTTTCGTTTTTTCACTGAAACACTAAAGCCAGGCACTTATTGGACCACTTCCAACTACTTAGTGTAACATGCACTGTGTCTGCTCAGTTTGTAATTTCATTCAGGGCAGGTTCAGGATATGTCTTGGGAGCTAGAAAATATCTGCAAAATACACAATTCATCTGCCGCATTAAAACCACTGACAAGTAATGTGAATAACACGTATCAAAGCATTATTATAGAATAAAACAGAATAGGCCTTTATTGTTATTGTACATGTACAATACATTTATGGGACAATGAAATGCTACATTGTGTTGGAAAACCTGGGCTCCTGCCATTTATGTGCATGTTATTTCGACACCAACATTTACCTGGCACATTGCAGAAACTCCTCAGGAATGACTTGTGGGATGTAATGAACCTAATGAATTGATTCAGCCTCCAGACTCCCCACATCCTAGTCTGATCAGACATTCGCAGGATTCACAAGGTGATCAACAAATAACGTTAAGGGATCCAAAGGCAACATCCTAGTGCGAAATACCACAAGGTACCATCTCAGGTCCTGTGTACTTTTAGTGGCAGAAGTAGAACTCTGTTTGAGGTATGATTACAAAGTGGTGGGAATAACTCATGAAAACTAAAACCCTTCAAAGTCAACTGTTAGGCATATCTGGACAACGCTCGGTGAGGCTATTTTTAGATTAATAACAGGAAGTCCTGTTCTGATGGCGTCTCTATGATGTGTCTCTGAATCTCCTTCATGTGTGTCAAAACAGCAACCTTTCAGCTTTTTTTGGGTCTCTCCTGCTGAGTATGCTCACTTTTTTAACTTTAAAATAGAATTCACAATGCACAATGTTGTAAATTTCAAGAAAATACATGCATACATCCTGAAACTGCTAAGTTGAGCCCCAAGCTACGATCTTGAACATGGAAGTCTGTCTGACAGAGAAATCCACTGCTCATTGCACACATTTGAGATCTGTGGTGAAATGGTCATAACAGGATTTGTAAAGATCCATCTGAAAGTGGCCCAGAGCTATACAAGCCAAATGTAAATAGTTTTTGTTTTTACAAGCAGATTCCAGGAAGTTCTTGATCCCACCCTCATTTGTTGTTTAAAGGAACAACAGAAACAGCGTCCTGTTATTTACTCAGGATTCTACAACAGTGATTGTTGGTTTCCACTAGTTCCCTCTTGTTGGTGAACAGGGGCAATAAAAAGTGAAGAGGAAAGCACAGTGAAGTGTCCTGTCCATCACAAAGTAGTTAGAAGTCTACTAGAAGCCAAGCAGTCAGATTAGATGAAGGTGACAGAACTCCCACGTGCTTCCTTCGGCTCCTTTGGCTCTCATTCCCACCTCTTGAGTTGCATCGTGGCTGCTCAGCCCATATGGGGACTGGTGCTGGATGGGCTGCTCACACATGGTGCCCTGTTAATCCCACTCAAGGATCACAGTACTGCCTCCACTCCCAGTACTGTGCCTCACTGTATGCACTGTTTGGCTGAACATTGAACGTGGCCAATTCATTAGGCTGGGAAATGGCCCTGGCACTGAGAGTTGCTCCTTCTGATGAAGCTATAAAAAAAGGCTCTTGGGAGAGGCCAGAGAGAGGCTTTGACACAGAATTCAGCAGAGGCCCTCAAGCAGAAGGCTTTAATTTAAAGGCCAAGGAGCAACAGTCCTCAATATGTTGAGCAAGTTTGGTTTTTTTGCCATCAGTTATGCAAGAAAGACACTTTTGTAGGACTAAGTTGAACTACTTTACTGGAGGAGTGAGTCTAGTGCAAGTGGTGCAGCAGCTTATCAGAGCCTAAGTAAAAACAAAGCTTATATTGACCCATGTGAGTTCAGACGCCTAAAGCAATACAGAGGCACAGAGTTGGGGATAACATTTTTGAAATCTCTGTTCATAAATGAGGAGCAGTGTGGTGCCATCTGTCCAGATTCAACCTGTTATTTAATGAAGAAATATTTTCACACCGTTGATAGCACCTGATGGAAAGTGAATCCAAGGCAGAACGGGGTACAAGGTACACCTTTCAAATCCAAAATAATGAGGTCAGGCACGCTCAAATCTTCTGTACAGTGGCAGTTTGGTTCTTGAGGTACATAAAGGTTAATAAATGCCAGGACTCTTTGTACAAGCTGATCAGTGCCTTACTGTTACTGCCTTTAGGCTTGACTTCTTCCACCTCATCACACACACACACACACACACACACACACACACACACACACACACACACACACACACACACACACACACACACTGAATTTTTATCTATCCTAGTGAGAGTTTGCTCCGTGACAAGGCATTTGAAAAATTTGAAAATACATGATGTATGCCTGGTAACCTGCGATTCTTCTTGAGTTAGTTAACAGTCTCATCTTTGTGTCAATAAAGAAAAGCACAGGGGAAATTTCCCACAGGGGTGATCAAGCTGATGTTAAATGGGTGCACTCAGGTGGTGTTCATATTACAGATACTGAGCTGAAATCTGCCTCCATATAAAGGGAATGACAATAGAGTTCTTTAGCCCCTCCCTCCTCTCTTTTTCAGTCAAATCCAGCAGTTCCTCTCTCTTGCTGCTCTTCTTTGTACAGTGTGGTCAGCTGTAATTATAATTTAAACTCAGTCTCATTTGGACTGCCAAGAAAACATTAAGATAACTCCATTTCATCTTAAAGCCAAATGTTAATGGCTGCATTTAACATTTATAGGCAAATGTTAATGGCAGTATTTAACATCTAAACAGTTTCTGTTTTTCAGTGGTCCATACTGATAATTGCACATTAGAGTCACTGTAATTGTGCTGAAACAGGCTTGGAACACTCCATCAGTCCCCAGTAATCATTTTCTGGAAGTGCTCATTTAGAGTTCAAGGAGGGGTGCAACAGTAGCAGGGGGGTGGGGGGTGGGGGGGGGGTAAAATGTAGAATCAGATATTGATTTAAGTGTGATATGTTTATGTGTCACCTTTGCCACCCCAGGTGCCCACTTACTGCTTACTGTTAAACACCCTATCTAGTTAAATTACACAGCTCCTCCATTCAGTTCCTTCTAATCTGAGGTAGTCAGCCTCCCCATAAATCTTATTATATGGATAAATATATATAAATATTGCCTCATTCCTTGTCAAAATGCAGCTAAAGAGCCTCTAATCTTAGCATTCTGTCTACATTGCTTCTACATCCTTCAGTCAATTTACTGAAAATAGCCAGAGTAACTAATCCATGACAGCTAATTAAAAATCACATTTTTATGCTGTGACTAACCCCCAATTTACTGCTGATAATAAACTATCTGGGACCCATAAGTCTTCTTTAACTGTGTTCACTCACATGAAATATCATATATTTAATAACATCCTGTATATTATTAATGGATATGCATGGCCATGGTTACACACGGTTCAGATGGCAAGTATTCGTGGATGAAGACTCCTAATGGAGTTGTCAAGAAGGTTAATTTCTGATATACACTGCTCATTGTTAATGCTCACTTCTCAACATCTGCAATATGGATGTGAGAAGTGTCAGTACCATCACTGCCAAGCTCGGTAACTGAGGGTCATGCTATTAATGGGAAATACGACAGTTTGAAATGAACACAAATTACATTTTAAGCTAAAAGCTTCACATGCTTAAACTTAATCAAAACTTAAACCGCTCGGCAGCAATGAAACCAGGTCGCACATGAAAAATCGTCTTACGAAATATTTATTTTTATACATTCAGCACTTTTGGGTTGATGTTACCATTTATTTCACCCAACTTAGCAAATGTTGGTCAATAATAAAGGTCTTTTAGCTCAAATTCATCCTCATCCACTAGAGAAAATGCCCAGCTCTAAATTCTCGAATATATTCAGTGGTATGGAAATGATCATAAGCCCAGGTTAAGCCCAGCATAAGCCCTTCATGCAGAAAAAGTAAATCAAGAGACTTAAATATAAGTTTTAAAAGTGTTTGATGCATCTTGAAGCAGAATAAAGGCAACCAAGCATCGTAAGTTCTAAGCACTGTCCTTTCACAGGGAGTATTCACTTAAAAAATAATATTCACAGGTTCTTTTTCTGGGAATAAGGGTCCTATTTTCTCATTTTGAAGATGAATTAAGACCCCCTTAGGATTCTGTATAACTCAAAGATCAGCTTTGTTACATATTTTAAAAAAATCACATTGGTTTTTATGATTTTAAGCTCTTTTCTTTGCTGCATTTGGACACTAAAAGTGGTTTTGCTATACCTGTATTAAAGGCTTTCATAAAAGATTCCAGTGACCTGCCCTCTGTATCTTTCAGGTGTTTCTTTTTTCTTTTTTCTTTTTTTCTTTTTTCTTTTTTTTTACTTCCAAGACTGTTTATTTGCTCTGGTGCCCGGTCAGTTTTATATATAGCTGCATATTATCTCCCAGGTTGTCAGAAATACACCTCAAGCTCTGTCTCAAATTTGACTCTCCCACTCAAATCTGTTTAAAAACCAGACACAGACACATTTACAGATCTTGGCCTGCTAATACTGCCATGCGTCTCTGCTTAGTTATCTGTGACTTATTGCATCTTTGGGACCCGCTGACTTTGGGTGACTTTTTTCCCTTGTTGTAATGGCTCATATCCTTTCCCCTCTACCACAGACCTGCTTTTGTCTTCTTGTTCCAACCTCCTGTTGACATGAACAACTGTGCACCAGTGCTAACCAAACAGTACATTTATCTGGCAGACACATCTATTCCTCCTTGTAAAGCCACTGCCCTGACAAGCGTTGTGTCACCATCTATTTCCCAATAGACACTAACATGGTGGAGATAGCAATTAGAACAGAGAGGATAGAAATAGCGGTCAGGATGTTGAGTTCTTTTACCGTCTTATTAGCAGAGACAAAAGCTGAAGTTAATTCTGCAAGTGGAGATGGCTCTGTCTAGCACCAGGGGCACTGCTCCATTATTTGTTGCAACAAAAGCTGTCACCGGCTTGATTGGTCTGTCTGTGGTCAAGCCACAGACTGTGGTCATGAACATACAGTAACAGCAGCAGCAGCAGGTATTTCTAAGTTAAATTCCTAGTGGCTACTGCTAGTTTGAAACTAGAGATTTACTAACACGAGCTTCACCGTTAAAAGATAATAAATAGCATAGATAATAAAGATTTTATAGGGACATGTAATTGGGTTGCAGAGAAAATTTATAGCTCTCCAATCAAAAGCAGTCAGCTATATAAACAGGACGTGACTGCAGTATCATTAAGTCTAAGTGACAAAATGAAGGTTTTAGGAGGAAAACTGTAGTGCCCATCCTTTGTAAATATGGTTGTGCCATCAGAGATCATTGCTAGCACTCAAATGCACATAAAAAGAAGCAGGTTCTGATACATAAGCTCACATATGCATAGTTAGTTTTTCTTACATAAATTTGCAAAACCAGGCGGGTAAACAATAGCAAGCAGAGGGAAAAGCCTCTAAAAAAACACCCCTTTGATGCTTTCCTTCTCCTCACATACAGGGTCTTAAATAATCAGACCCCATGTTATCTTAAAAACATCATAGTACCATATCACCCCAACGGAGCCCTTTGCTCTCAAACTGCTGGCCTACGTGTGGTCAAAGGAGCATAGGAGGCATAGCCTTCAGCCTTCGGACTTCACTCCTGAGGAACAAGCTCCCAGTTTTGATTTGGGAGACAGATACCCTCTCTTTAGGATTAGGTGACCCTGAACTCCCTTCTCAGTTACACAGCAACAGACCCAGGGGGCATCCCATGATGCACTTAGTGTTTCTTCTTCACTCACCTCTTTTCACTCAGTACGTGTTTATACACCACTCTGCATTTAATCAGTAGCTATTATTAATCTCTGGCTCTCTTTTGTCCTGTCTCCCTCGCCTCACCCCCACCAGGTCATGGCAGATAGCTGCCCCTACCTGAGCCTGGTTCTTCCTATTTAAAGGGAGCTTTTCCTTCCCAATGTCGCCAAGTGCTACTTTATTGGGGGTTGTCTGATCGTTGGGGTTTTCTATAATAATTTTATGGCAAACAAATGTGTGTAGATGTGTTGGACTATTTCTGTTTTACTTCTTTATCCATATGAACTAAAATATGATCATTTTGACAATGTTTCATGTTTACTAATTACAGAGTGAGATACTGTATGTGCATGGGTTTAAAGATTTTGTTTCTTTTTTTTTTTACGTAACAAGTGTTTTGCAGTGATATAGCTTGTTAATTCATATGAGGCTTTTATCAAGAATCTGTTCCACATTTCCGATAATCCCAGTCATGTGTGGTTTCTCAGTAGTTTTTTTTTTTTTCTTATTTTGATCTAAATCAATCTTAGGCACTAAGATGGTGTTCTTATTTGGTGTGACTCAATGACACTTGTGAAACATTTGCAGTTTCTGATGGGCACAAACTTGGTGCTGTGGGAACTGAACTTGTTAGCTGTGAGTTTCTGTTCCATCTCCCACCCCTGCCCACCATGAAAAAGTCATAATCCATAGCTGACACCACGTGTCCTTGGCCTGTATCCTAGCTCTGAGCCAGGAGGAAGCCTCTAAAATAACACCCCCTTTGATGCTTTCATGCTAGCCCAAATAAAACCATGCCCAATTTACCGCAATGACACATATTAACTTATATGAAAGGATGTGCTTGTTTATGGAAGAGTAGAACTTGAATCCCACCTAAACACTAGGTACTCTCAGTAGATTATCACACTCTTAAGACAAATAGGTGGCTTTTCAAAACCTACCAGATGCAGATGAATACATTTTAATAATAAAACATTGTGCAATCAATACTACAATTTATCCAATTTTTTATTGACCAACCATGAAGAAATCAAAACTGCACAGTCTCCCACTCTCACCTCAAATCTCATTTCCAAGCAGACTGTTTGGCATTAACTTACTCCTAAATTCTCAAGAAGCATTGCACCTGGGTACTGTTGTTGGTACAGATTTAAAGGTGTCTGTTTTGTTTTCAAATTGTGCAATGAAAATAAAAGCTAATTTGCTTTGTGACAAAAATTAAAAACTCTTGCTTTAATTTGTGGTTCTTATATAATTCTCCTGTGCGTGCATGTTTTAATTGGAAATTTGCTAATTACATTTGTTTCTTATTTGGCCAGTGTTCTACAGTAAAATCTAAATGCCTTAAATCAATATTTTAATGTAAACAAGGCAAACCATAAACTCAAAGGAATTACTTGTAGCAACAAAGTACAGCTGCTCTACAGTGCTTTTCAATCATGTCAGGATACGAGAATTTTAATAGTTGGCACCAGTACCAATAAAATAACATAATTTTCAATACCCAAATGCAATAACAAAAAATAATTATCTCATGTTCTTAAATAAAAACTTCTTTATTAAACAGTTTGTTCTATCACTCTTGGCAGACCATTTATTTATTTTGTTGATGGGACCCAGACTGAAATGTTAGGATGGCTGGTGTAAGCTGTGTATTTGTTTAACATTAGCCACTACATTTTCTCCTGGAACATAGCTGCTTTTGCAAATAAAATACTAGCAGGTATTTAAAGATTGCATAAAAGAGGATAATGCTGTTGAGATGTTGTTGGACGTAGAACTCAAACTCATTCACCTTGAATTCTTTGAACAAATCGAGCTGCTGCTGTTCTTTTAGGTGCTTTTCTTTATTTGAAGTCTTTCCTTGTCTGAAAACTATGATAGGATTATTTGCATGTCTGTTTGTTGGTGTCCTTCTTCCTTCCTTTTACACTGTGAAGCACTTTGTGCAGCATAGACTGTTGGTAATGTGCTATATAAATAAACGTGACCTTGACCTTCCTTAAGTATAGGTGTATGGTGCCTCCTTTCAGTACTGGAAGAAATGCAGCCTTGGTACGTACCATAGTCTGTATAAAACAGGCTATACAGAGAAAACAAACAGATATGCTGGACAGAAATAATTATGCTGCTGGTCAAACAGGTGATATGTGAGAAACATGGTCATTAGTTTTTTTCCCCAAACGCTTTATACCCAGTTCTTCCCTCTTTTATTTAGACCCCTTCGGCGCTCCTCTCTTCCAGGTGTTTCTTCCTCTCCTCCTAAGTCTCCCTCCTCTGCAGTCCTATAGATGTCAAATGATCTGCCTTCTGTCACTCTGTCAGTCTCTTCCTTTCCTTTGTTTGTGTTTGTCACTTCTTCCCTCTCCACTCCAGCTGTAATGAGTAAAGGTCAGCCTGTCTGCTCTCTCCTCTTGCGCTGTCAGTGTCCATGTCTGTTACTGAGGTACTTATTAGCTCTGGCCTTTAGCTGCTGCCCTAACAAGCGGGAAGCACAGCAAGAGAAAAGAAGATGACCTCAGACACGGTTAATTCAAGTGAAGTCACAAGTTTGTCAGCCAGGAGACTGCTGCTTTGTTTCTCAAGCTTTGCTTTTTTCCCCCACATTTGCTTTTAGCCTTGGCTTTCACTCACTGCTTACTTTTTAGGCACCAAAAACAGATTAAATCTAGGAAAAAATCATTTCTTGGGTTACAGCATGCCCCTTCTAAAACACACATTGATAAATAATAATTACTCACATGGGTTAAACGTGACGCCAAGGTGTTCATTTGCATGGCTCTACCCATGAATGTGGTTTTTAAGTGCAAAAAAAGTTTATTTTTATCGATACCTGGATACCTCTATCTTGCTGAAAGCCAAAATGGGAATGACATCACACCCGAGTTCCGAGCTATCTGGATTGCAGCATTAGTTGTGGTTATACCACAGAGTTTCCTGCAACTTTCTACCAGGAGATTTTATTGCATGCTTTTTATTCATGCTTCCATCTGCTGACAAGCTTTACTGAGATGCTGATTTCCTTTTCCAGCAGGACTTGGCATCTGCCCATAGTGCCAAAACTACTGCCAAATGGTTTGCTGACCATATTATTACTGTGCTGGCCAACAGCTCACCTGACCTGAACTCCACAGAGAATCGATGAGTGATTGTCAAAAAGAACCCACCCTAAAAATACAGAGAAGCTGAAAGCTGTTTTTAAAGCAACCCGGCCTTCAATAACACTTCTGCAGAACCACGCACTAATGAACTCCACGCCACACTGCAGTGGGAATTTGCGGTACTAAGTACTAACGGTATAAACGAGTTGCTTTTCAGAGGTTTTCAACGCAGAACAGATTTCTGTGTTGAATTTTTTTTCTCTTTTGGTTGATTTTAGGAAATATTATGTAAGCTATAATCACTTAAATTAAAACAGTAAGGGCTTGAAATATTTCCCTTGTAATATATTCACCTTTTAAGTTGTGATGAATATACATGTTTGCCTTTTTAAAATTAACTACAAATTAAAATAACTACTCTTTGTAACGTTGCTCAGCTGAACATTGACTTCTCTACTGTTCCTTGAGTTGAATGTTAGCATGTTGCCATGCATCTCACTTCATCTCATAGCAATCAACCAATTTGATGAAGAGATTTCAACATGCTTGTAGCGTGGATACTTTCTCACTGACATATTATACTGGGAGGCAGAATGGAACTGAGCCATTATTAAAGTTGTTAGATTTGTTTCTCCTTCAATCTACAACTGAACGTGTGGGCTGTTTTTTTTAAAGGTTCATAATCTCTGTGATCAGTTATGATGCTGACTGACACTACCAATCACTGCTGTTCTTTAGCAATCTGTTCTGCAGCGTGCTATGTTGAACAATTCAAATGAAGTTCATGGCGGGTTGTGTTAACACAGTAAACTGATATAAGGAGGATTAATAATAGATGGGATAAAAACACACTGTGTCCACTTTGGCAGTTTGAAAGAGTTTGTAGTATTGATTTACATTGTCCTAATAGCAGCATGACATCACTTTGACAACACAATCTCAAGTGCTCTTCAGGGTGGCTGCGTTATTGTGTGTGTGTGTGTGTGTGTGTGTAGGTGTGTGTGTGTATGTGTGCACCCTCAGTAGGGGAGAAATCCCTCCATCTGCTCCTTGGGCACCATGGGTTTGCTTTGCCCTGACTCAGCACTTTTTATTAAGCTTACACACATGTAGACTCACAAACTCAGACACACACACACACACACACACACACACACACACACACACACACACACACACACACACACACACACACACACACACTACACTACAACACACTACAACCTAGTTTGCCTCTTATCTGTAGTTATTTTTATTTAATTTAATAACTGTACAGTACTCTGTTTATAGTAACCATTGTCCTTAATGTAAATATGTAAGAAAAATTGTGTATGTTTCTGTTCTGTGTCCTGTGTACTGTTTGTTTGTATATGTGTCTTACTGGCTGCTGTTACAACCAAATTTCCCCCTGTGGGATAATTAAAGGATTATTCTATTCTATTCTACACACACATGCACACACACATACTCCATTGAGTCAGGGATACCAGCAGCATCCAAAGTAAAAAAAATCAGATTGCAGCTGGGTTAGTTATGGCAATGTCTCCGCAAAGGTTAGCAACTTAGGTTGCCTTTCAGTCCTTTTCTGCCTTTGTTTCGCTTTCTGGCCCAGTTCACTTCTTCACTCCCTTTCTCTAACCTACTCATCCTCTGCGACATGTTCCTAAATTTCCCAAATACAAACCCACTTGATTAACTGCAGTATTTTATAGGACACAGTTCAGACTCCTGCTGTGTGTTCCTGCCATCTTTCCTGTTTTGATCTACACGATTCTTTTTTCAAATCCAGATATTTTAATCTTTTCCCAAAACATTTCATTTGAAACATGAGCTTGAGGTGATTAGAGGTGATTGGATGCAACTAACTGTGGTTATAGAAAAACAAATCATGGAGGCTATCAGACTCAAACATCCCTGATGGAGTCTGGTGCATAAATATTCAGCAGCTTATTTAGATAAGATATATTTTGTTTATGCCAGAAATTTTGAGAAATTACTGTGTTACAGCAGCCAAAACATTAAAAACACATACTAGCTCAATAAAATGGAGTACCACAAAACAAATATGTTGTTTCTCCTTATATGCTCTTATATTCAATATTCTAATCCAGATTCATTTAGATTTTTGCTTACTATGCATGACAGTGAGTTTTTCTTCTTTGATTTAGATGCCAATGGATATTATAATCTGTGTGAGAATACTCAATTCAATTCAATTCAATTCAATTTTATTTATATAGCGCCAAATCACAACAAATGTCGCCTCAAGGCGCTTCATAGATACAGAGAAAAGCCCAACAATCATATGACCCCCTATGAGCAAGCACTTTGGCGACAGTGGGAAGGAAAAACTCCCTTTTAACAGGAAGAAACCTCCGGCAGAACCAGGCTCAGGGAGGGGCGGCCATCTGCTGCGACCGGTTGGGGTGAGAGAAGGAAGACAGGATAAAAGACATGCTGTGGAAGAGAGACAGAGATTAATAACAGATATGATTCAACACAGAGAGGTCTGTTAATACATAGTGAGTGAGAAAGGTGACTGGAAAGGAAAAACTCAATGCATCATGGGAATCCCCCGGCAGCCTACATCTATTGCAGCATAACTAAGGGAGGATTCAGGGTCACCTGGTCCAGCCCTAACTATATGCTTTAGTAAAAAGGAAAGTTTTAAGCCTAATCTTAAAAGTAGAGATAGTGTCTGTCTCCCGAATCCAAACTGGAAGCTGGTTCCACAGAAGAGGGGCCTGAAAACTGAAGGCTCTCCCTCCCATTCTACTTTTAAATACTCTAGGAACAACAAGTAGGCCTGCAGAGTGGGAGCGAAGTGCTCTAATAGGGTAATATGGTACTACAAGGTCATTAAGATAAGATGGGGCCTGATTATTTAAGACCTTGTATGTGAGGAGCAGGATTTTGAATTCAATTCTGGATTTAACAGGAAGCCAATGAAGGGAAGCCAAAACAGGAGAAATATGAGAAATATGCTCTCTCCATACTCCATGTTATTCTTTGTGGAACATTTAGTGAAATCAACTTTCACCTACTTTACTTTTGATTTCACTTCAACAACGAAGCTTGATAACAACACTAAACAGTGATACATTGTCAAATATACCACAACATTTTGTGATACTTAATTGGAGGGTGTATTGCTATCTCTACTTAAACAGGTTTATTGCATTATATATTTGTATTTGATTAATTTACTTGGATATTAAAGGTCCTTAGTTTTGAAAAATCCACCTTGATTTTGTTTGTAGCTAAAAAAAAAATCAAAACTGGCAGGCAAAAAAAAAAAAGTCAACACTAGAAGAAATCCAAAAACCTATTTTTATAGCTGAGTTCAAAGGCTTCAAACTGAACAGTCATTTCCGTTCAGTTCAATTCAGCTTTGTTTATATAGCACCAAATCACCTCAAAGTGCTTTATATTGTAAGATAAAGACCCTACAGTAATAGAGAGAAAACCCCAATAATCAAATGACTCTCTGTGAGTAAGCACGTTGTTGTCAGTGGGAAGGAAAAACTCCCTTTTAACAGGAAGAAACCTGCAGGAGAACCATCCATCTGCTGCAACAGGTTGGAGTGACAAAAGACGCTCTATTGAAGAGAGCCAGATTAAAAATAAGTAATAATTAAATGTAGAGTGGTGTGTAAACACAAAGAGTGTGAGGGAAGAAGAAACATTCAGTGCATCATGGGAAGCCCCCAGCAACCTAGGCCGTTTGTAGTGCAGACAGGAGGTTAATCTGATCCAATCCTGAATATATATATTATAAAATAGGAAAGTTTAATCCTAATTACAGTAGAATCCAAACTCGGAGCTTGTTCCATAGACGAGGTTCCTGAAAGATGAATGCTCTCCCTCCCATACTCCTTTTAAATATCCTAGTAACCACAGGTAAGCCAGCAGTCCAATAGTAAAATGCTATGTTGGAGTGATATGCTACTATTAGGTCTTTAAGATTAGATGGCGCCTGACTGTTCAAGATTTTTTGATTCTAAATTTTAGAACATGGCTCAATAACCTTAGTTTTATCTGAATTCCCTTTGAAACAAGCAAACGTGCAGATCTAACCATAGACTATCAGCCTTCATTCTAATGAGGATTTCTAAATGAGTGCATTTAGGTGCAGTATTATGACTCTGTCCTTCCAGTTTGCTGCTACCTCCACACTTGCATCTTCTTAAAAAAAATGGTATAGCAGTGTCAGACATACCACAGTGCTGATGGAAGTACCTATTTTAGACTACAGCATGAACACAGTGTGTGTTAGTCCCATACATCCCTGAGTGTCCTCTCCAGCTGTTGCAACAGATGTTGCCCAGACAAAAATGGAGCACGTTACCCCTGGAAAAGATGATAGTACTTTGCATGTCACTGGAGAACAGACAAAAGTTTCAGCTCAGTGATTTGTCTCATGTCAGAGAAGACATTTTATGTGAAGTTGAATCACATTCACTTTCTCTCATATTGTCACCTTGGTGAGCTCATAAAAACCAGAACAGATCCATTAAATGGCAGGACAAATCTTGACACTTAGTTGTGGAGATTCATAAATACCATTCTGGTGCTGCATCATCTAATCCATTTTTCTTCAAAGGGTTTGTGGCCCAGATATATCCCACTTAATGTCTTGAGGATTTATTAGTTATCATCATGAAACCAGGGAAATGTTGACATATTCTAGGGTTTTATGTCTGTGAGCATCTATGTGGACTTCAATCAAATCCAGAAAAGGGATGCACTATAATTGTACTGTGATTTGCAACATTTAAAGTTCAAAGCAGGGTCTCCTTATTATGAAGAAAATATTTACAAATGGAATATTAACTAATATACCTTTCCAGTAACGTAAACCCTCTCTGTGATGTTTCTGTCATCTCTGAAGGGATTGGCAAATAGTTTTTAAACTTCCCTTCAAGTCGATTAAAGGGAGCCAATGGCTTCTTGGCATCTTTGACCATCGTGACATTTTGTGATATGAAAAACCTGAAGATTTCATACTGAAGTGGCTGCCATGCTTGGATCCAGATACTTGAGCTGTTGAAGTATGCAGATTAAAAAACACCTATATACCATTTTATAATCAATCTGAAGACTTAAGAATATGTATTGTACAAACCAAGAAATGCTTTGAAAGACAAAAACAGAATAAAATGGTGTGTTAAATCTTAATTTAGATACATGAAGGCATCAACAGGCATTAGCGGATTATTGGTAATTTATGTTGCTGTCTTTGATTTCTTGTTCTTTAATGATTTCTCCAAATTGGCTGTTTGAACTGTTATTATTTCCTTGCCAGTCTTTTCATTTTTACTCACTACTCACACTCATGCAAACGTCTCAAGTCAGTCAAAAGTCACACAGCTCAGAGTTAATGAACGCTTAGGGTGGTTATAGGCCGCAAACACAGAATAACAAGTGAAATGATTTTGACACCAGTTACAGAGCCGTGGCTAACCAAACAGTCAAATAACACATGCTTGGATGGAGTATTAGTAATACCGTTTTGCAAATGTGATCCACAATACTAACTTATGCATGTGAACAGTGGTCAGCTGGTCAGATTAGTTAATCTCCACCTGACTGGTCAAACCTTACACCAATGACTTTTTATGCTAATGCTTTCACACACAAACACAGAGCATTTCTTTCACTGTCGACCGTAACTGCTTTTTGCCTGAACTTCATCTTGATCTTAAACCAGGTCTTCTTGTTAAAATGTAATATTTTACTTATGATAACCATAGTGCCTGCAGTGTGACTGTGTAAGAGTCGTGGTCCCACAACAAGAATAATACTCACACTAAGTTTACACTAACCGCATATACACATTATTATAATCCACTCTTTGTTTTTGTCCCCTGTGCAGGAGCTGGAGGTTGGTCTCCTCTCGTCTCAGACCGATACCAGTGGTTGGAGGTGGACCTGGGGAGGAGAACCCAAATCACTGCTGTTGCCACGCAGGGCCGCTACGGCAGCTCTGATTGGCTCACGGCCTATCTGTTGATGTTCAGTGACACAGGACACAACTGGAGACAACACCGGCAGGAAGACAGCTTAGGGGTAACTGTCACGGTTGTTAAAGAGTGGACTCAGGCGCGGAGCTCAGAAATAATGACAGTGCATTTATTTACAGTGCAGCAAGGTGACAACAGTTCAAAATGTGCAATGATGGTGATAGTGCGTCCCTCCTTCTGTGTAAGCCCGTGCGTGGTAGTGAGTGCCCGTCTCTCCTCCAAGTGCTTCCTTTGTGTCCGTGAATCCTCCGTCAATCCCTGGGTGAACACACACAGGACAGCAAAATGAGTACGAAGATCAGACAGTACTTCAATAACGTTAGCGACTCGAAAACACTACCAGGCTTAGTGCAATACTCCAGCGCTGTCTGTCGCTCAGCCACACCATTAAGTAGCCCTGCTGAAGATTGTCGTTGATGGGCAGCAGCTGGTGGATTGACTGCAGGTGCGGCAGCTCCGGGCGACAGCACTTCCGGGTCGGAGGTAGCCTGTTGCTAGGTTACCTCCTAACACACAGCGAAGCCGGAGGGGAAGACAGGGCGATAGGAAAGACACACATACACACGCACACAAATATACACACACTGGCAGGTCGACCGGTGTTGTGCCAAAAAGTGATTGTCTGCCAAAAACTGATTTCCGGTATTTGCCAAAAACTGATTGCTCGTATTTAAACTGCTATAAGTAACTTGTTGGCCTATAATATGTGAAACATATGTCAAATGCATCCCTCATGGATCCCTCAAAGTCATATTGAGCCACAAACAACATTCGTGTAACAAGGTAGAAGCCGCAATCAGTTTTTGGCAGCGACTTTTATAGAACCTTTATTTATGCAGTTAAAAAAATCTCATTAACATTAAAAATGTCTTTTGTAAGAGTAAGTGGGCCAAGAGGACAGCAGAAATGGCAGCAAATATTACAATAGTTCTGTAAAAATATTTTAAGTGGGATAAAGGACCGGATTGGTTATAATGTGAGTACAATAACACAAAGTTATAAAGATACTTGAAAAAACAGATAATCTTTTAATTCTATATATAACCCCTTTGTAAACGCTGTTCACCGAAGCCTATTTACCAACATACGTAAAGATATTACACATAAAAAATACACGGAAACATTGGAAATCAGTTTTTGGCAGGCAATCACTTTTTGGCACAACACCGGTCAGGGCGCCGTCAGATCCTGACAGTAACTCCTCTTCAGGTGGCAGGATTACATAGTAGTGTTGGGTGTGCAACATATTTGTGCAGTCACCTGATGGGAGTATGGATGTCCATGTCAATCCATTATCTTGTTGTAGAAAAGTACATATTTTTTAACTGATCCTGAAAAGATCATAGATATTTAACAAAAAGTGCACACAAAAAGAAACCCCCCACATGTGTTATATAATACAGATTTTAACAGCTAAAAATGCAGTTTGTCCAGGCAGTGACACTCTACAATCACACACAGTTGACCTAACTGTCATAGACATTATTTAACATTATCTGTGGGGACTGGTACTGCCTGCAGCAACATGGCGTGCTCACCAGGAGCCTTTCACTATTTATTAATAATACATGGAACAATGAAAGGAACTTGGGCAGGAGTTTGTTGACGGTGTGGGTCTGCTGTCAGACAGTTTAGCCTGAGCTGACAGGAGGTTGGTGCTGTTATGAGAAAGACCGCCTGGCGTAGAAAAACTCCCAGCTTTGATGCCTGAAAGATGTCCATCACCAGTCTGCAAGCAGGTCGCTAAATGGGCGCTTCCGAGCTCAGCCGCTTTCGATAAGTGTGGCGGCTCTTAAAATGTAAATGTGCAGAAGAAATTGGTGAGAAAGCTCGCTGAGAAAAGCACGCGGTGACTTAAGTACCTAGTGCTGAGGTTGCTTTACGTCTAAATATATTCCCCATTTCTTTTTCTCTCTTTAATTTTTTATTTTTCCAGTGTTGTTTCAATAAAAAAGAGAATACTAGACTGGGAGAATGACTGATCACCAATGAGCAAAGTACAGATGTCAGAATGACAGGCAGCCATGCAAGCCTCGGCTGACTGAACAACATTTGATATGTCACGCGTCTCCTCCCTTCTGTGTGGAAGAAAGTGCAGCTTTCACTACAGCAGCAACCAAAGAAAACTTTTTTTTTCCCCTCACATTTGACTGGGTACAACTTTTTCACAGTGAAGGATACAAACTCTCCAAAGCCCTTTAAGTCATCACTAAAGAACAAACTCCTTGTAGCTTAAAAACATGTTGATTTGACAGTCAGCATGAAAGGCGGTGAAATCCACATCAGCTTTTAGAGCACTTTTAAAGCTTTGTATATTAGTCAGGCTTGCTTAGCGTCTCTGTGATGGTGAGAATTTTACTGCAAAAACAGCTGCATCAGTCACAGCTTCTCACTGACTTGTGATGTAAAGGTAGAAACAAAGTCTCTACTCAGGTTACTTTCATTTATTTGATGGTTAGAGTCACTAACTACTTCATGGATTAAAAATAGAATAAAATTAGATCCCGTCATCAAGCAAGTTGCATGTGGAGTCTTACTTTATGATGCCACATGTTTCAAATGTTTTAAAGTGTGATTCAAAAGGAGACTGTGCCCATAGAAAACAAACAGAAAAATGACATTAATTAATCTTTTATCATTCACTCTTACTTTTTTGGATGTTTTCTTGAAGTCCCAATCTGACCATTTGCATTTCACCATTTTTCTTCAAACTTGAGTATGCACTAACTTGTTGTGGGCGGGTCTTCCATCCATGATCATGACCTATCCTTCCCCATCATTCTGCAACAAAGGAGTGGCTAAAGGAGAAGCACATTAAGCTCATGGAGTGACCCAGCCAGTCTTCAGACTTCAGTCAGCTAGAAAATCTGCAGAGAGAGATGACATTTTCGGTGACATAAAAATCAAATTAGAACTTTCATGTAATGTGTTTTATTTCTAGATTTTTTCACTGATATTCTGTCTCTCTCCATTATGAAACTACCAAAGAAATAAGAGACTGTTCATTTCTTTCGAAGTAAGCAAACTTACAAGTTCAGCAAGTGATCAAAGAATTGTTACCCCCACTGTACAGTATATCTCTGGATTCAACCCAGATACCAAACAGCAATCTCAAATCCTAAAGAAAGCACATCATGTCAGAAGCATGACCAAGACAATACTTGTCATTAAATTCGACCTTTAAGGAGTTATGCACTATGAAGGCATCCCTCAGCATCCCCAGGATTTCCTGTGCCACAAACATGCTTCTGGGATGCGATCCAAACATTGTCGGAAAACCAGACCACCATAAGAGGTATATCTGATTTTGGCCCATAGGGTGGCAGGCACAAGAGTTTGGTTGAGATTTAAAAGTCAGTGCGTCATTTAGAAGTTTTTTTAAAGCCCACTTATGATAATTTACCTCCCTGATAAAGTAAAGAGGAGCAAATGAGGTTAACAAAGCTGGCAGCTCTCCTCAGAACTTCCTAAGGAGCAAAAGCCATTAGCATGGCAACAAGTATATTTCAGCAAACACCCCATTTAATTTAAAGTGAATAATCTAGCTTCACTGTGGGCAGCTATGCAGTGAAATGCCTATGTTGACTGAAATGTCACTTGAATAACGTGTCTGCCAACATTGTTTTACTGCTGATTCCAAACGTTCTTTTCTTGTAGCTCCTTTTAATGAAGGACTTTATTGCATAATTCAGTATTTTTATATTGTCTTGGTGGTACCAACTACGCCAGGCACAGTTCCTCTGCGATTCCTTTGTCATGCCCTCTCATCCTCTTCTTCGACTCATTCTCTGGCCATTCCTCTCTCCTTGACTGAAGGCTTGTCAGAGGCTACTCATATTTCAAAAGATGCTCGGGCAAGTAAATGAGATACTGCTCTCCTCAGCAGGAAACAGAGCCATTTGTTGAGCTTAACGCTCTGCTGCCCAGCCGGCTGAGCCCTTCAAAGCACTGAAGACGGCACTGAGATCACAATTATGCAGTGCCAGAGAAGCCAATTTCTCTCACGCAGTTACATCGGTACACCCTCAGCTGAGTCTCTCACACAAACACACAGGCAGCATCACACAAGCGCTCCAGATAGGACACAAGCAAAGGACATGCACACGAACACATGGACACCTACTCTATACCGTACATGCAGCTTGTTCTTCTTGTTTTCTTCTTACACATATTATTGCAGGTGTTTCTCTGTGTGTGTGAGCCCTGCTGGATTCCCACAAGCAGCTGATTGGGAAAAATAGAAGCCATTAGTCTTTTAAAGAGAGGCTTGCTACGGAGACAGAATAGGTCCAAGTTATTGATCACTGGACAGAGATGAGGGAGAGGGAGAGACATTATCATTACTTAGGACCAATGGCTTCGGTGAGTTCAGAGTTTGAAAATGAAGACGGTCTCAGGGCAGAGGAGGTTTGGGAGACTTGCAGCCCTCGAATATGGAAAACTTTCAATGTATAATGGTCCTATCTAGCTTTTAGTCACCATTATGAACACTTGATGAGAAGCATATCTATCTGCTTTCCTGACAGAGGCATCACCCTTTAGTGTTTGTTATTGCTATTACATCATTATTACATTATTACATTGTTGTTGCAGCAATCAGCTGACTGAGACAGAGTGTTAGAATGAAGAAAACTGAAACTGTAACAAACATGTAACTGTATTGTTGCAGGCTTTTCCAGGTAACAGTAATGCTGACACTGTGGTCCAGTACAAACTGGAGCAGCCGGTCATAGCTCGCTTTCTTCGTTTAATCCCACTGGACTGGAACCCCAGTGGGAGGATTGGCCTCAGACTGGAAATATATGGATGTCGATATAGTAAGTGACTGTGAATTAAGTGTTATGTTATAGCAATTATAAATATATCCAATGTTTATTTTATCATAGAATATTTTGACCTTAAGTGACATATAATTATGTTATCAACAGTTAGTTGGTCTTGATTGCCTGTCTTGAAGTCTTTAATGCCCGACTGGCTTCAACTTATTTTGAATGCTAAAAATGTAAATGTGTTGTGGCATTAAAAGTGTCTTCTTTTAAAATGTTACAAATGGCAGTTTTGGCTTGTTATTGTATTACAAGTATTTTGCTAGCAGCTAGTTTTGTATCTTAGAATGTAAAGTCAAACTTTGGTCAATTAATTTAAATCTTGATTTGTTGGATTAAATCTACAAAGATTATCTCTATCAAATCTGGATTATGGTGTTTAAATGTGGTGCGGAAAAATAAGAAATGGTCCATGGAACACCTTGAAAGTTATGTTAATCCTGCAGCATTATATACAGAACAAGATTGTTCATTGTTTTTTAGAAAAACAGATTTAAAATACTCCCACACACATAGGCAGAAACATGACTTTGGTTTGATTTTGCTCTGGTGTGTGATGTGAGTTATACAAACCTTTTGCAGTCAATTTAGAAACCATTAGTTCTGAGAAAAATAAGCAGTGCTATTCAAACACTAAGCCATGCACTAGAATTATTGGGTGTTGTGTGTGAGATGTACAGACACCACATGGTTTTAATACAGAGTTCAATAAGAATTGAAACAATAGAAATGTACATGCAAAATGCCTTCAAGCAATCCAAGCATTTCAAGGCAGCAGCAGCAAGCGTTGCTTCTTTGTAATTGACTTAACTAAATGCCAGTCCTGTTACTTGGTGTTGTACACTATCTATAATAAAGCTATGGTTTGTAAAACTGTACTTCTCTCTGAGTGACAACAGGGCTTAAATTCAACTAGTGAAGCCTACTGATCAATCACCATCGCCTCTTTATTTTAAAATATACTAAAGAAGTTTCACAATCGAACATAGCATTGAACATAGCACCAAAAGGAATTGACCATTCCTTTTGGTGCTATGTTCAATGCTCTGGGCTAAATCATATGGAAAAGTGATGTTAATGGGGTTAAATGTGCTTGCTGAGTAAATAATTTCACCAAGAGATCCAAATCTGTCTAGAAATATTCTTACAATTCTGTGAAATTCATGATGTTAGAAAAATGGTGGCAAAGACAGAGTTTGCACAGTTGTGTTAGTATTTGGTGCTAGTATGTTATTTAAAATGAATGAAATGTAAAGAATAAAACTTTTCCCTCTCCCACTTAATTTTGTTCTGTAGCTTCTAGCGTGGCAAGCTTTGATGGGAGCAGAAGTAGCTTGGTCTACAGACTGAGTGTGAGGGCAAGCTGGACTGTGATGGAGACTATTTCTTTGAAGTTTAAAACCCTGAAGAATTCTGGGACACTGCTCCATGCAGAGGGACAGCGAGATCACAGCCTCACGCTGGTGCTCGACAAAGGAAAGCTGCTACTCTACCACCTACAGGGTAGGACACCGGTCTCCCAGATCTACAGCCATAAATTAATGCTTTGTTGTGTTTTCTTACATGATAAACATAACCCCAATAATGCTGAATCATTCTGCGAAATTGCAGTTTATAGTGATATTGACTAATTGGTTGTGCAAGATAAATATATTCACTCTGTTTAAATCAGGTCTTTTACGCATGTGTAGCTTGTCATGCTGAGACACACATTGTTGGAAAAGTTTGACAATGGCACTGCCAGCAGAGATGTAAAACATACATTTTCCATCATTTGAACAGGCAGTGGTACCATCACATACACAGAAAGTCTGTGGTCCCGAAGGACTAGCACTAGCATTAGCTGCCAAGCTCTCTAACAAGCCTCCTGTGACAATATTAGTTTAAACCCCAGCACGAGTCCATCTGTTGGCCTTTTCCCCGAGTCTGTGTTGTCCATCTGTCACTGCTGAATGTTTGTAATTTACATATATATATATGTGTGTGTATACATAGTGTGACCCCTCAGCTTCCCACTGGATGTACTGATGGTATAAATTTGACCTCTAACCTGTAAGGGTCCTATTAGTGTCCAGAAAGACATGAAGGAGGGTACGCTTTAGGGCAGCCCAACTGATTTAACAAATTGCTTGTTAAGATTTACCCTTTTGGGAAAAACCGTACCTGTCAGAGGGATTTTGTCTGCTGTGATGACGTGCGTTTTGATCTTAATAGTGTGCCTGATTGTCATGTTGTCATACTATATAATCAGGGTGTGGAATGCACTACACACAGGCACAGGTCTTTGTTTTCAGACACCAACTTTATTTCTTTTTGTACGTGATGACCAACACAGTCTGACAGCTGTCGGACACAGCTGATCTCCAGCCCCCCTCCGCTCCTCTCCCGTCTCACTATAAAGGGTAAGGAAAGCATCATCAGTTCAAAACGCCATCAGCTGTTTTCACCTGCGTTTCCAGCACCGCCCCGTTGAGCTCACCGCACCACCCCTCCCCTGCAGCCGCGCCCGGGACCACACCTCCGCCACACACCCCCACCGCCCGACTGAGGCCGGGGAGCCGTCCGGCTGAACCTACTCCCCCCCCCCCGCGAGCGAGAGAGGAAATCGGCCACAGCCATCTGCGCCCCCGGCCTATGGACCACCTTGAACTTAAAGGGCTGCAAAGCCAGATACCTCCGGGCGTTGGCATCCTTCATGCGGTGGAGCCACTGCAGCGGGGCGTGGTCCGAGCAGAGGGTGAATGAGCGCCCCAGGAGGTAATAGCGAAGGGAGTCGACCGCCCACCGGATAGCCAAGCACTCCTTCTCCACAGTGCTGTACCGTCTTTCGCGCTCTGCTAGCTTCCGGCTGATGTAAAGAACGGGACGGTCGGCCCCCCTTACCTGCTGGGACAAAACGGCCCCCAGCCCTCTGTTCGAGGCGTCCGTCTGCAGAACAAAAGGGAGGGAAAAGTCAGGATGTCAGCCAATTCCCTCTGAACAGTTTGCCGTTTATGCTCAGGAAGCCTGTAGGGCCGCGAACGCACCGTCACACCAGGCTGCGTTTCAAAATGGTGCTCAATGAGAGACGTTCGGCCGGGCAGGGGGGAGAACACATCAGCAAAACGCTGTTGTAACGCGACAACGTCCGCTCTCTGGGCCTGTGTGAGATGGTCGTCACAAGGGAGGGAGGCGGGGATGATGGAATTTGGTACCTCCGGCCCCAACTCATCTCTCTCCTTAACCAGGCTTACCAGAGAAGCGGTTTCAGCCTCTCTCCACCCTTTAAGGAGATTGAGGTGATATATCTGCGTGGCCCCTCCCCTGTCCGACCGAGCGACCTCATAGTCAACGTCCCCAACTCGCCGTGTGACCACAAAGGGTCCTTGCCACTTGGCGAGCAACTTTGAGCTAGAAGAAGGGAGCAACACAAGCACTTTTTCTCCCGGTGAAAATTGCCTGAGTCTAGCCCCTCTGTCATACAGGCGTTGCTGACGCTGCTGAGCCTGGAGCAAATTCTCCCGTGACAACCTCCCCAAAGTGTGGAGTTTCGCTCTCAGGTCCAACACGTACTGAATCTCATTCTTGGCGGGGCTCGGACCTTCCTCCCAGCTTTCTTTAATCAGGTCGAGCACCCCACGCGGCTTCCTGCCGAACAGCAGTTCAAAGGGAGAAAATCCCGTGGAGGCCTGGGGCACCTCCCGCACTGCAAATAACAGAGGGTCTAGCCAGCGATCCCAATTGCGTTCATCTTCGGTAATGAACTTACGAATCATGGACTTTAAAGTCTTATTCAGCCGCTCCACCAGCCCATCCGTCTGAGGGTGGTAGACGCTGGTCCGAATCGATTTAATGCCCAGTAATTCGTACAGTTCCCGCAGTGTGCGAGACATGAACGACGTGCCCTGGTCAGTCAGTATCTCTTTCGGGATTCCGACTCGGGAGATGACCTGAAACAGTGCCTGCGCCACACTCTTTGCAGAGATGTTGCGCAGCGGGACTGCTTCCGGGTACCGCGTTGCATAATCCACCAGAACTAATACAAAGCGGTAGCCGCGTGCACTCCGATGAAACGGCCCGATGAGGTCCATGCCAATGCGCTCAAACGGGACCTCTATGAGTGGGAGCGGGCGCAAAGGCGCTTTTGGTATGGCCGGCAGATTAACAAGTTGGCAGTCCGGGCAGGACGCGCACCAGCGGCGCACATCCGCTCGGATACCCGGCCAATAAAATCGGGCCGTTATGCGCTCCAGAGTTTTTTCGTATCCCATATGCCCTGCCATGGGGTTATAATGAGCCGCGAGTGTCACGACTCACTCGATATAACCTATCTTGTAATAAAATGAAGCGCGGGTAGGTCCGCACGGCTTCAGGGCGCACCACGTGACCATCAATCTCAATCACTTGGTCAAAGGCTGAGCGTAGGGTGTCATCCCGAGACTGCTCCAGTGGGAAATCGCCCGTGGGGGTAATTTCCGGAGCCGGCGGGGCCTCCCATGAAAGACCCGCCGTCTCCCCCTCCCCGGAGTCAGTGTCGGACGACCCCGCGTCACCGCTGAGCGCCACGCAGACACTACACGCTACTAACGGTCGTGATCGCATCCCCGCATACTGCCCTAACAGATGATGAAACCCCGGCCAATCCGTTCCCAGAATTAGGGGATGCGACAGGCGCGGGCTAACCGCAGCCGTTACTCTATGCGTTTTGCCCTTAAACTTTAATAACAGCGGCACTATGGGATACCTGTGAACATCACCATGAACACACTTCACCTCCACCCATTCTGCCTCCAGCAATGCCCCGGGGCGAACCAAGCTTTGGTGCACGAGGGTCTGCGTACAGCCCGTGTCCACCAAAGCATGGCGTATACCCCCTCGAGTCCTTACCGGAATGCTGTACATCCCTCCTGGACTGGGAGAGGGTGCTGGGGCACCGGCGACGCGGAACACCTGCCCCACTTCCATCAGAGGGCAGTCCCTCCTCAGGTGTCCCGGTTGCCCGCACTTCCAGCACTCCTGCCCCGGCGCCTGTGCTGCTCTCCGTGGCTCAGGGGCGGCACTGCAGCCGCCTGCTGCAGGAGCAGGCGGCTGCCGGTCCGCCTGCTCCTGCAGCTTAGCCAGGTGAGCACGCTGGGCCGCCGCCTGGTCCTGGCTCATCTTCGCCATCTCCGCCAGCATTTGCGCCAGGAACTGCAAAGGCTGGGCGGGCGGCGCCGCCTGTGGGTCAGACATCCCCACGCTTTTCCTGGGTTTCGGCACCACTTGTGGAATGCACTACACACAGGCACAGGTCTTTGTTTTCAGACACCAACTTTATTTCTTTTTGTACGTGATGACCAACACAGTCTGACAGCTGTCGGACACAGCTGATCTCCAGCCCCCCTCCGCTCCTCTCCCGTCTCACTATAAAGGGTAAGGAAAGCATCATCAGTTCAAAACGCCATCAGCTGTTTTCACCTGCGTTTCCAGCACCGCCCCGTTGAGCTCACCGCACCACCCCTCCCCTGCAGCCGCGTCCGGGACCACACCTCCGCCACACAGGGACTATTTTGCACACCTCAAAAAGTTTGCAAGCAACATATTCACACCAACTGAACATGGTAATGTTTTTGGAAGGACCAAATCAGCAGTGATCGACTTCCTGAGGACAATGACTGAAACTTCAGTTGTTTTTGAATTGAATATTTTGGAAGTTCCTTGAGCCAACTGCATTGGCAAACTCTGCAACTCCACTCATCTGTTCATTCATTTTTCTTTCATTGTTTAGTTCTGCGAGTAAATGTCAGCAAACTGTACAGCGTAATTATGGTAAATGGACTGGTTCTTATATAGCGCTTTTCTACTCTTTCTGAGCACTCAAAGCGCTGTACACAACTTGTACATTCACCCATTCACACAAGCACATTTTTCTAAGTGCTTTCTAAGTAACATTCACACACACATTCATACTCCGATGGACGCATCGGAGAGCAATTTGGGGTTAGTATCTTGCCCAAGGATACTTGGCATGCAGACTGGGGAAGCCAGGGATCGAACCACCAACCTTCCGATCAGTAGATGACCTGCTCTACCACCTGAGCTACAGCCACCCGCCATTATGCACTCACTCAGGGTCCAGAGCTTCCAAAATCCCTTCTGTGTATAGCAAATTTAATATCTTGCATGTTTTGTCCCTATAATGAAATGGAACAAGCTTGAAGTCACTCTTAACCCATCTGCTGGTTCACTTGCATGTTTGTCAGAAACAATTTTGGGAAATACTTCTGATTCAATTTTGATGAAACTCAGGGGAATTATGCTTCTTTCTACATATGCTTTTTAGCTCACTACAGTGCTTGTTTGTTTACCCATATGTCTTAAGCCAGACGTTCCCAAAGTGTGGGGCCCGCCCCCTAGGGGGGGCGCAAAGCCATTGCAGGGGGGGCGCGGCATGAAAAGGGGTTGAATATGTTTCCAAACCAACTTCATTCTGAGCCAAAGACTAGAAAATATGGTGAAGCAAATCTTCCCTTTGGTTTCACCTGCACAAGTGCCGAGGTAGGTCTCCCTGCAGGATTGGTTTTCCCTTCGTTGGGAGCAGCGCTGGGCTGTTTAAATCACGGACAAACAGTATCCCACATTCTTGATTTGTAGTTCACAAACACTTGTTGTAATGACTAACTACTCCTGACATTTTGGAAATGTTAGCTCTTTATACAGTAAAGTTACAGTGGGATACAAATAACATCAGGCTGATCCTGCCACAATTTGTTCCCCGCTTCAAATCACGGACAAACAGCATCCAACAGTTGTTTATGTTTTTGAACCCATTTTGCACAGAGAGGCATTTTTTGAAAAATGTATTGATAGCAATGTTGAATATTATTACACAGGAAAAAAAAACAACTACATGTAAAATAATTACACCATGACCCCTCTGCCTTTCTAAATTGAGGGACAGTAACTGTGTGTATATGTAAGCTGTAAAACCTGCAGACAGTCAGATTAACAGTATTTTGTCTCTATCTGTCATTCGGCAATTCATCTCATGTAAACAATAACGTGCACACAGCGTGACGTGAAAAAAGGCACATACCTTTGACATTGAGTGACGAACTCTGTATTCCTCTTCCACACATAAACGCAAAAAAGGAGTTTTAAAAAATCTCCGTTCTCGGTGATTCGAAACGCCGTTTACGTGTGGACGAAACAGCTGCGTTTTCAAAAATACCGGTGTAGGTGTGGACATAGCGTAAAAGACTTAGTAGTGTATTTTCTTACTACCTGTAATTTATTGCAGATTACTTGTATTTGCTTAATTGTTTACTAAATGTTTGAGGTGTGAAATAAACCGCAATGGAGCAAAATATGGGTGTGTGTGGTTGGCGCGCGCGCACGAGGGGGGGCGCGAACGTTTTTCTTGTAAAACAAGGGGGGCCCAGCAAAAAAAGTTTGGGAACCACTGTCTTAAGCTAATTAGAAAGAGTGCTATATATCCAACTCTGAAAAAGTTGGGATGCTTTGTAAAATGTAAATGAAAACAGAATGCAGTCATTTGAAAATCTCAAAACCCATATTTTATTCACTGTAGAACATAAAAACCATATTAATTGCTTTCCAATAAATATTAGCTTATTTTGAATTTCATAGCAACTAATTAGAATAACTGGCAACTGATCAGTAACATGACTGTGCATAAAAAGAGCATCTTAGTAAGGCAGAGTTTCTCATAAGGTAAGATGGGCAGAGGATCAGCAATCTGTAAATTGTGTATTTCACTCATCAACATAAAATTGACTATGAATATGTCATCACGTACAGTACATAACATCATAAAAATATTCAAAAAATCTCTGTGTGCAAAGGAAAGGACACAAAATCAATATTGGATGCATGTGATCTTTGGGGCTTATGGGGGACCATATTAAAAACAGGCATGATATTGTTATAGAAATCACTGCACAGCTTGGGAAGACTTCCAAAATTCATTGTCTCTGAACACTGGTTGCTGTGCTGTCCACAGGTACAGGTTAAAGCTTTATCATTCAAAGAAGAAGCCACTGCCTGAACAGTATCCAGAAAGGCCCCCAATCTCTCTGAGCCAAAGCTGACTTAAAATGCACACATGCTACTATCCCATCCAGACAACACCTTTTCAGGGAAAATCTTGCACATTTCAGCAGGATTCCTAAACCTCACACTGCATCTATTACAGCAACATGGCTTCATAATGGAAGTCTGGGAGCTAACCTGACCTGTAGTCCAGACCTTTCACGAACTGAAAACATCTGATACATCACGAAACAAACAAACGAACAAACAAAAGAAATGCCACAAAGAACATCCAGGACTTTTGAGCAGCTTGAATCCTCTATCAGACAAGATTAGGACAACATTCCTCTCACAGGAATCCAGCAGTCAGTCTCCTCCGTTTCCAGATGTTGTTAGAAGAACACGGCATCCTACACAGTGGGAAACATGGTCCTTTCCCAACTTTTTTAACATGTTCAAAATGAAGAAATACTTTTTTAAAAAGGATACATCTGATAAATCTTATATTTAATCCATTGTGATTAAAATATAGGTTTGTGACATTTGCAAATCAATTCTTTATTTACATTTGTTTACACAGTGTCCCTACTGTTGTTATCTGGATTTGTACATTTGACCGTATCTGGCAGATACAGTCAGTCACAATGTTGGTGATTGACTGTCAAGAAGGAACTCGTGTTTAGCTTTGTTCTTTTCTTGTCTTGTTTGTCTCATTGATTCTTAGCTATTCCCAGACTCTTCGCCTCTATCTAGTGGGGGGTCTCTCTTTCTGGCCGTTTCTCTCCCAGCTTGACATCCTCATCTCTCTCTTTTAATCTATAATATACGATGGATGCTATAAACATGTGTCAAGGATGAACACTGTGGAGCACAGTGGGTTAGCATAACATAACCCACTGCCTGTGTGGAAGCTAATGAAGGTAAAATGTTGTGATGACCATGAAGCTACAGACACAGGATTCAAAAGCACAACTTAGAGAGATAGAATTAAAAGTAAAAAAAATGAAATTAAATAAACACTCTTCACTTTAACAAAAACGTTTGGTAATCACTCAGCCGCTGACAGGCACCGGGCCATGGCAGTACAGGGAATCTGGGAAGTCAAATTCCCTAAAAATGTACACTGGGAACTAGAGGCTGGAGCACACAATACAGTCTGGCACAGAAAGAGAGGTACAGCCATATTAAATAAACTCTGGGAATAGCACAATGAGGCACAGATGACACTCATGATGGTGGAGATGACACAACACTGAAGTGCCTAAAACACGTGTATTAAAATAAAATAGGAAACCATGATGAATGACAGGAAAATAGAAAACATGACCCAAGGTGCAAGGCGAGACATCGTGTGTGTGTATCTGGCGTAAACAAGGTTAAACCTGAGGTGCTGTTGGACTGCCAGCCTGTCGCATTATCACCATATGGCAAAGCTCTCATCAACCGTGCCATCTGGCTGCTGGAGTACTCTGCCGCTCTGCTCATCTCAGTTACAGCTGAAATTAAAAGTGCAGCTTCGCGAGAATATATCACTTTCCCTCAGAAAACCATATTTTGTGTTCCTAAATGAAGTTATATTTCAAAAGTGAAACTGCAGATAATGAATCATAGAAATTAGTTTTATGTGTTTATTTATTTATTTATGTGATTTAAGATTGTGTGATTATATTTATAACAGAGCAATAATTTGATCTAAAGTTAAACTTTCTTTGATGTAGAAATAAATGAACAAACAAACAAACAAATAAATAAATAAATAAATAAATAAAAAGCACCACTTAGTCATTGTACTTTTCATTAATCACAGTATTCTCTTATCCTAAAACAGGGGACATGCAGTATAGTAAAAACTGAGTGAGACTCGGTACCTGCTCTTTGTGTGGGTGAAAGGAGAATTCAAAGAAAGATTAGATTAGAGCATAGGTGTCAAACTCTGGCACAGGGACAAATTTGGCCCGCGAAGCCATACCAAATTACTATTAGAGCTGGCCTACTGGTATTATACAGCTAATATATATTTTGTTTAGTATTAAGCTTTGCTTGTTCCATATTCAGTTTTTCAGCAAAACTTGTTTGAGTCCATAAGAAAAGATTCATTCTTAAATCTGGAGGAAGATTTTTTTTTCAATAAATATTAATGTTAGCCCGCGACCATGTTCCAGTTTTGAATTTTGGCCCACTGTGTATTTGAGTTTGACACCCCTGGGTTAGAGCATTGATGAACTAATGGTAGCACACACCAGAAGGTCAAGTAGGAGTATGATGCAACAGAGAGCATCTGGCTGTTAGAACTAATAATTGATCAAAACCTTCTTAGATGCACTATAAGCACCGAATTTCCCACAATTCCTGCCATGTTTTGATTTGTGGAAAACTGAATATTTTGACCATCACTATAAGCAAAGCTGAGTTTGCTCCATGCATATATTGCTTGAAGATTGTCCACCAGATTGGATGTGATACGAAATATGTGCTCTATGGAGAAAAATGTCCTCCAAACTGGTTGGCAAGTGGTTCCTTGGGTTGCTGACAGTTGCTGGTGAAATCAGATGCAAAGAGGTTGCTGTGCAAAAAAACATCCTGTTGCTTTGGCCATTAACAGGTTGCCATGGATGCCTGTAGTTTGCATGGAAGACACAGACTTGTCTGCAAACACTCTACCTTCAAAGGCTAACAATTTCAGTTTTCTAGCTGTGTTGCATTTTCCATAGTTTCACTGTAACTTGGAAAATACATGTCAACTAGTCAGTTTCTTTCATGCATACTACAAGTGACACGTAGCAGTCTGCCAGCAACCAAAGCAAGGTGTTTGCAGGTAGGAAATATATGTTTTGCTTTAGTGCACAGTAGCTGCCAGGAGGGGGCACTGAGTGTCACTAGGCCTGAGAGATGGGGCTTTATTAAACTTACCCTACAGTGGCACATATTCAAAATGACAGACAAGTCAACATCATATGTTTAGTGATCATATGACAACAAAACCTGAATACAGTACATGCTGTACCATTCAGTTCACGTTTCACAATTGTCAGACTTCCTGCATCATCCATTTACTTAACCATAATTAAAAGCATTTCAAGAGAAGACATAATTCAACTGCATTTTAGTGTTATATTAATGTTTGAAAAAGGGACCTTTCATTTACTATACGCAACATTATTCTTCAGAATTTGCCATGCAGGCACACACACACACACACACACACACACACACACACACACACACACAGGCTGAAAATCCCAGATTCCCACAGCTATTTTTCCAAGATTTTGTGAAAGCCTAAATTTGTTGTTTCCAACTCCAGGCCTCTCTCTGCTTCTTTACATTCCCTCACCCTAGTCTCGCCCTCCCCTTTCTGCATTCTTGAAATAAAAAGCAGAATATTGTCCATTAGTTATGACTGGGTGGAAGCAGTTTATTTCCCTGGTGGTATTGTCTAGTATATGTCAGCTGGAAAGAGGCGTCATCTGCAAAACTGTCAGTCTGACATCAGCTCCCTGAGTGACGCCTGTCACATCCCTGCTAGACTCAGTCCGATAGTCAGCAAAGTGCTCAAAGAACTTGGCTGGGAACGACAGTAAACACAGGATTGCTGTTGTAACGGTACAGAGATTATATTGAGCTAAGTTGCGACTATCCTAAAAATCGTACTTTGCCTCAGTCACAGCACTGACACTGCACGCTCTCTTTATTGCCCTGCCTCTCTGTCAGTCCCTACCCTATCGTTTTTTTTGCTATAGAAAAAAATCTTCATGTTTATTTATCAAAGCCTTTTTCATATGTGATCCAAATTCTGCCTCTGCTAGTTCTTTTTTCAGATTGAATTATTTACCTTTAACAATTGCATGGTATTCATCTTTTGTCTTCTTCCTCCCTCTGAATCTCCAAGGAGCTTGGAGTCTACAGACAGTGTAATTTAGATCAATAGCTTGGAGCATCCACCCTGAGCCACAGCATGCTCCTCCTCAGTCAGCTGTTGGAAGACAAGAGAAGATCAAACTAACAGAGCTAATGGATAATAGCAGAAGGTTTAGATGCATTATCTAAACACTGAAGAATGTGAGAGACTCTCTGAAGCTCTTCACAGTTATCTCTCCCTTTTGCCGGCCTGATCCTGTCAGTCCCAGTCCGGCCTGATCCTGTCAGTCCCGGTCCTCCCTTTAACGGTGATTCATGTCACTTCACGAGAACAGCAAGCTGGCTGAGACAGAGCGGTGGCTGTGAACACTGTGAACTGGGTAAATGTACTGCTTATAAGGGTGCAAGTGTTTTCATTAATTAGTGAGCAACATCCATTAGCATAAGTACACGTCTGAATGGAAACACAAAGACAGGAATAACAGACAGACCAATAGACAGTGACCAAGGAGACAGACAGTCAAACAAACACATGCAGTGAGACACTTAGACCCTCTCTGTGTGCCTGTGGCTGTCCAAGCAGTTGGAATAAATTGACTGGCTCATTAAGATTTATGTCCGCTATCCAAAACCATCTCATTTCCTCTATGCTTTACATTTATCAAAATGTCATTTTGCTGTAATGTAGCCTGCTGCTTCATAATTCACTTCAATTCTGAACTGCCATTGGAAAGCTGTAATACACAGCAGTAAATGCGCTGAGGGCTCCAGTGCCTTTTGGACAAATGGTGTTAAGTATCACTGACGAAATTAGGATGGCATCAGAGATCCATGCAGGGCAGGCTGCATGTTAAGTGAAAGGCTTTCTTGTCTCTGTATTCTCAGCAGTGAGGACATGCTGTGTTCACTGTCTGGTTTCTGGCATACTAAATGGAATATTTCAGGGTTTACAGTAGCACGACTTTGCCACAATCAGCATTTTGCTCATTGTACAGAGCAGCAAAAGCTACAACTAGATCTTCCCCCCCAGGGATCTGAACAGCGCCGCTGAAATGAGATGAATGTCTTTGGACAAAGTGTGCCAGTTGGCAGAGAAAATAGAAGACAATGAACTGCGGTGATTGCTGTTGCATTGGCTTACTCAATTCCACTTTGTCTACAGCGATTTACTCGTTTTGTATGCTGCCTCCCAAGAGTTCCAGAGGAGCCAGAAAATGGAAAGAAACCTCTTACTGCACTCTCCTGCTGTATGATAGGTTACTTACTACTGAATTTTTCGGTGCGGTAAAAATAAAGAATGTGTCTTTAAAAAAGAATTTAAAACAAATAAAAAAAAAAACCCCTCATTGTTCATTGTTTAAAGGCAAATATAAAAATGTAAATGACTGCCGTTTTGTTTGCCTTTGAAGACACTGGGAAGTGAAAGAGATTTGTGGCAGAAAAAAAGGAGAACAAATGGAGGACTCTTTCTAAATATTAATTGACTGTGGATGGTAAATATTGTTATAACTTTTTGCCTTTCACACTTACTATAGGACTGATTGGGTTCATTTAAATTTATGGTAAGCTAAAATGAATGTTTCCAAAGAAGACATACTTTGTCTAGAGACAAAGTATGTCTCTGACAAAGAATTCAAAAAAGAATAGGAATAGCATCTTTGGGGTATAAATGCCAACCTATGCTATAATTATCTACTACTCTGTGTCTACATGGGACTATCTAGCACTTTGATCTTGATGTTGTTGCTTTCATGTTTTCTGTTTAGTAGGTTTTTAAAAAACCAGCCAAACACATTTATGTTCCCCTCAGGATCTTAGTGATCTCTTAATTGAGGTTTTTTGTAAACAAATGCAAGTTGTTGCCAGTGTGGCAAAAATACATTTTATCATAGAGTTTTACCTTTAGACTGTACATTAAAATGGACTTAGCCACTTTGACATCATCTATACGTTTGACACTTAATTCTCTCTGACAGCAAATGGGACGCCAATTTGTCCTATTGAAAAAGATACTGTATTTACTGGAAAAACTGAAGTATTTTGGTAAAACATGTTGATGCGTTCTCAATCATCCAGGTAAGTAAATCTCCAAAAGTTGATTCTGTTCATCTGGACGTAGTGTTTTCAGTGCGAGAAACGTTTTGTCACTCATGTTTCTCGCACTGAAAACACTACGTCCAGATGAACAGAATCATATTTTGGTTAAAATAACACAAATTGTCATTCAAAACAGCCACAGCCATTAGTTACATACCATAACCATATTATATAACCCTAATATAAATAAGTGGGTAATAACTTATAAAAATGTATCCCATCTTGTTTTCAAAACAAGAGAAAAGAAACGACCCAAAACATGTTGTATCTTGATATAACCAAGGCCGTTTATGCAATAAATGGGCCTTTTAACATGGGAGTCTTAGGGAACTGTCTTCCTTTTGGAGCCAGCACCAACCTGCCGTTCGATGGATTGTATTTTTTATTTTTTTTTATAAAACTTTAAAACTTCAGAGCCATTAAGATAGCTTTTTAATTACTACACTACTCAATTCACTTTGGATTTTTCATTAATAGCATAGAGGGTACTGCATCTGCAATTTTGTTGTGCAACCTTGTGTAGGATAATGATAATTAAATTAATCTTGATCTTTTTCAAAGCCATTGATCTGTGAAATGGTTTGACATCATTGGTAAGACTGTGTTTCCTACCATCCTCATACACAAAGATGCAAATACATGAAATAAACAAATCTGAAACCCACTCATAGTCAAATTCTTGCCATGGATGTCTTGCTCCTTTTCCCGCTGTATGTTATGAAATTCCTCATAACTGTGACTAAAACTAAGAATTGGTTTTGAGAATGTGTGTTAGCTTTGCAGTGAAGTTGTATTTTAAATGCTGGCACCACGTGACGATACACTCCTGAAATAATCATAACAGTATATCTTGTGATAAGACTTGTCACTGTCATCCTTCATAAGCAGATTTAGAGCTTGAGTGAAGAAGCATAATGGAATAGCAGACAGAAAATCATCTGGCAATATTGCCTTGGGGACCTGTCTAGGGCAGTAGGCTCCAGCATAGTAGAGTGTTCAGTGCCAAACCATCAGCTTAAACACAAGAACATTCAATATTTGTGCATTCAGTCAAGTTAAATTAGGCTGTTATTATAGTGTTACATAGCTTTGTTCCTTTGGATTGATTAGTTAAGCCAATGGCATGTGAGAACCGCAGCATGTTACAGTTCTCTTAAATTGAACCTTCTTTCTCTCAGCTTCCTATTAAACTTGCAGGCAAGGAGAAGGGGAATAAGGGAATCAAGACTGACAGAGAGTGAGAAAGAGATTCATTAATGGAAGTGAAGTGTTTCTATTATTGTTTTCTCTTAAACTACTTGTTTATCCTCAGGGTAAGTACTGGATGCAAGAGGAAGACAGGCTTCTGTTGATGAAACTAGGCTAGCTGTTTCCCATGTTCCCATCTCTGTGCTAAACTAAGCTAAGGTAATTATGTCCTGATCAAAGCTCCATTGTTGAAGCCCCTGAAAAGTTTCAGACTGGAAGTAAGTTTGGATACTATTTAACATTAATCACGATCTCAGTTAAACTTAAGAGCATTATGCAGCCACTTATTTGTTTAGCATTGAATACTCACTTAAATCTGTTTCATCGGGAATGTTTGTGTAATCACAAACTGTGTTATAAAAGATAGAGACACTGATCACTTATTGGTTTGTGAATTTTAATACTGTTTTCCTCGATTTGTCTACTTTTGGCTATTTTAGTCAGTCCTGCATTTTTTAGGAGGTAGGGATCACCATATTTGGAGAAGCTGGAACGTTTACTCATCAGCTAACATTAGCTAGCTTCATTAGCAAGGTGCCTCTTTAGGCTACAGTATGAGCAGAACACACAGGCGACTTAGTGCTAACGTATTAATAAAGTAATACTAGCATAACCAAACTGAATTACAATACATTTAACCATAGCACTGTAACATGAGATAGCTAACAGCCGGTGTGTACTTTTAATCCACTTTTGGTTTGTATAAAAAAATACTGATGAGATTTTTTTACATACATTTTTTTTTTTGCTTATTTCCATTGCAAAATTGAGCATTTTAGCACAGGAAATAAATAGGAGCAACTAGCTTTGAGGAACTAGCCTCAAGTTCCCTCTAGAGTTTTTGTGACTTCCATGTTAGATTTATCTTTAAGATTTTAATTTTAATTAGATTTAATTTGATTGTTAGTAGTGGAAAACTGTCGTTGGACCTTTGATTCATAGCTAGAGCACAATACTAAAGACAATTTAGGATAAGTCTAATATATCTGTGTAACATTGCCAATATAGAAAAAAAATGAAGTCACTGATGCAAACTTTGAATGCAGCGTACACCCTTGTTGAAACCTGAAACTGATACCCACAGTTTGATCTATTCAGCAAGTTGATCGCTGACAGCTATTTTAGATTGGAGAAACTAGTTGGTTTATGATAGTAGTGGTTAAAAGCCTCAAACTTGGGGAGCAGGCTTCAGATTTTTTGTAAGGTCCCTCCCAGCCACCAATTTTCCAGCATTTACCAGCCTTTTGCATAGCTCTACCTCAGACCCCTAAACACACAATGAGGAGTTGGAACTCTGTAATTTGAACTGTCTTTCTATCTTGAAGAAAACACCTTTCATAATTAATGACTTGGCTTATATCTCTCCTTTTGTTGTAGCTCATTCTGTCAGCAGAACCTCGTTTCCTAACCAACACATTGGAGGACCCAGAGATAAATCCACCTATCAGACCTGCTGGTGTTGGGTCTGTCATTAATTATGTCCTGGTATCATTTTGTAGCATCATCATTTCTCGTGCTCTGTCCTCCTCCCTCTCAGCATACAGAAATGTGCTCTATAATGAAAGAGGGTGACCTCAGTGACCTGCTTCCTGTTTTGAAACAGAGATTAAAAAATATCCCACTGATGCAGCAATCTTTCCGTGGCGCTTTTTGTTTTGATAGATTGAACACAATCCTTTCCTATAGGTGTTTTGCTGGGAAAAAGCACTGACTATTTTCTTCACAGATGTTTGTCCTTGTTAAAAATGTTTTATGGATGTTCTTCTTCAAGTGCGTTGGAGGTAATAAACTTCAGGAAAAAAAAAATCAAAGATCCTCAGCAGGAGATGCATAATGGGATTTCTGCGTTGGCCGGGGACGTTGCTCTTCTCTGAAATGTACCATGGCACCGACATGACAACTTTTCTCCCGCTCCTCTCTCCCTCTTTGTTGCAGGTGTGAGTTCATCCTCTGGTGGTCAGCTTCTCGTTTCCCTGGGCAGTCTGCTTGATGACCAGCACTGGCACCATGTAAAGCTGGAGCGGCTCAGCACTCACCTAAACCTGACCGTAGATAAAAATACACTGCAGGTTCAAATACCGGCTGATCTCAGCCACTGGCACATTCACACGGTGAGAGGAAACACACACACACACACACACACACACACACACACATTCTGAAGCAAACGTGTCAAAAGCGCATCCACTCCTGCAGAAATATTCATTTGTTCAGCAGCGTGAGTGAGTTACTCGTTGAATAAATCAGACAGGACGTTCAAGTCATATTAGTTCTTCTAGTGAATGAAAAGGCAGAAGGTGGGCAGCTTTCTGTGCCAAACCAGCTTGAGAGGGTTATTCAAAGGGGCTATTCGGTGCATAATTTCGCTGTGTGAGTGTAGTGAGGCAATGAAGAGGTGTTTTTGAGCTTATTTTTCTGCGTTAAAAGGCAGCGTACTCTGTGAATGAACCTCTTACAGCAACCTTGATGTCATTCAGAGGGAGAATGTAATATTATTATAGCGTGTTTTGGAATTACTGTGCAGCTGACGGTGGCGGCTGTCCAGAGCCACGGACTGCAGAAACCCATCCTGTCCAACAGGAACTTTCATGGCTGCCTTGAGAACCTGCTGTACAGCGACATCAACCTGATAGACCTGGCCAAACACGGCAGTTCACAGGTCGCGATAGTGGTGAGTCATTATATTTCAGCATTTTATGAAGTTTACCACAAGCACTAAAAGTAATAGTGTGGTACAATTTTGCCTACTAATCGCTTGTCACTCATGACGCCAAACTAAAGCTGTAATGATATTAATTTAAGCGTTGCATGTTTATATTAATAATTCTGAGGACAGCTCTTTGTATACACGCAGTTTTAAAAAGTTTAGTAGAAAAAAAGCAAAAGTTTTTGTGGAGTCTAGGATTGAGAACGACTGCTATATGTCACCATTTAGTGTAGTAACTCCTTTCTTTTACACAAAGCTTTCATTGTTAAATATGTAAAAAAAAACAACCCAAAAAACATGGCCTCATCTTAGTGTGCGTAAAGGAGAAAAGCTGAGTCCAAGTCCAAAGCCAGCTCAAAGACATCTGTTCCTTCAGTACAATATTCATTGTTGTGTTGGGGTTCACTTGCCGGTTCATCTTCATGCATCTCTGCTTGTGTAGGGTGTATGGCACATTCATCTGTCGTTTAGCTGCAAGTGCCTTGACTGCCTCCACAATTCATTTGTAATATCTGTAAAGTATTCTAAATATTTTATTTCAGCTTTTTGCAAGAACTGCAATGCTGAGTCCTATATGACATTTCAAACCTATGAGAAAAAAAGAGATTTTTGAGCATACATTGAAATTACTTCATTTTTGTGTACTAAAAAAAAAAAGTATTTTCAAAATGCATCTTCAGAAATCACTTCTTTTCTAGTAGGTTTGTAATGTCATGTAGGACTCAGCATTGCAGTTCTTGCAAAAACTAAACATTCAATATTAGTCCTGAGTCCAGTGACTCCACCATCTAGTCGAAGCCTTTCTGTTTGGAGTTTGCACGTTCTCCACATGACACTGTCGATTCTCTCCAGATACTCTGGCTTCTTCCCACAGTCCAAAGACATGCATTTAGTGGGATTCGATTATTAGTGATAGTAAATTTCGCACAGGTGTGAATGTGAGTGTGAGTGGTTGTCCATCTTTCTGTGTTAGCCCTGCATCATATTGGTGACCTGTCCAGGGTGTACCCAGCCTTCCACCCTGTAGTGCCCGGGATAGGCTCTAGCCGTCCCCTATGACCCTGAGGATAAGCAAAAGTGAATGGATGGATGGATAATTATTGTTGTATTGTTTTACACTTTCTTCTTACTCTAAATTGTGTTTGGTGATATGATCCACTTTGTGTGTTATTTGTAAGAATGCGTTAACATCTATCATTATTGCATCTCTAGTGAATAATTTACTGGGCCATTGCATCGATTGAACCAATGTGCAGAAGTTAAATGTACTTCATTAATTCACATAATTCACTTATCAGCTACACATTAGCAGTCAGCACTGGTTAGCTATTGGAACGGCTGCTGTGCTTTGCATGTACTGTTTTTGCAGCTAGTAATGGTCTTCATGTGGATTTTATGTGCACGCTCCCTGCCATTCTATGTTTTCTATTGGTCATGCAAATGTCACACCATGTTACCAGCGAGTGCTCACCAACCAGGAAAATAATAAATTTCAGAGCACAGCGGTGCCATTGAAGCGTTGTATGTGAAGGGCACTTTAGTAAGGTAATCGGGCAAATTTAAGAGTTTATGTTTGATTTGTTTTTGGGATGGGATTCCTAAAGAAGTTTTAAAAAGTTTTCACAAAAGTCAGCCACAACCCTATATCGAGGGTTTAATATGGATATGAGGGGTAGCATCACTGCAACAGAGTTTTTTTTCCACCACTCTGATTGTTTATAGGTCAGTCTGGCTGATCCTATTTTCATCCACCAGTAGACTGCACCTCTAGGAAATTAGGAAAAAAAAATCCACATCATCACATCATCTCCACCTTGTTGAGCTGTTACAGAGCCAAAAAATGTGACATAGACATCTTCCACATATCGCTTTGGTCTTCCAATGTAATGTGTTTTTCATAGAAGATTTATTCATCAGTTGTTTGTTCTATGTAAGACGTGGATGTGATCGTATATTGTCAGTGGTCGTGGTCATGTGACCTAACACAGGTGATTAAAGATGGGAAGGTATGCTTGAAACATCACAAAGTGCATTAAATAAAGAAATTGGAGTTCTGCAGTGTGCCAATCATTCATTTTTTTCCCTTTGAAGATCAAACATTAGCTGCAAGTTCAAAGCAACTTTCAGCTTATGTATTTGTAGCTTAAGAACAAGTGACATTTTTATAGTAAATAAAAAGTCTTCTGTAAAAAAAATCATTTATTAGAAAAATGGTATTTTATTATAGTGATGATAGCATTTTCTCGTAAAGCTGTGTTATCCTTCTGTCAAGGCTGTCTATTTATTATGATAGTAATTAATTATTTAGCATTTATCATTCCTCTGTTAGAGTACTTCCGTGATGAAAGTTTGAACAGGCTGCGAACTTTTATTCTCTACGACAGACTTTTAGTGACTTTTCCCCCAGCCTTCCTCTTTGCCTTTTCTGCATTGTGGTAATTATTATGCTAATGGTCACTGTCATGATTACTATTGTTATCATCATTATTTTCATCATTTGCATCATCGTCCTCCCTATTTTTACACCCATCATCATCATCATCAGCGTCATTAGCATCATCATAATCTCCTTCATTATCATCACCAGTGTCATCACATCTACATTCTGATGTTACAAAGCCCAAAGCAAAAGAGCTGCATGAGACAAGTGGCAGTTAAAAAAAAAAAGAAGAAGAAAACTTGAACCATACTAGCTTATACGCGGTAAATTCCATCATGGAATATTTCGACACACTGCTGTTTATAAACTATATTTCTCTTGTTGTATTATTTCAGTTTCCCAGTGTAATTAAGAGATTTGATTATGTGGCACAAATAGGCAGTGTGTGCAAAGCCTTTCTGACTCTGATGTTTCAGGTTTCCAAAGAAGCCTTCAGCGTTTTAGCTGTTCAGCTGATATCAATATGGAAATACAGGTGTCCTTTTTCAGAGAGGTGCTGATGAGACCTCTGTGACACCCAGTCAAACCAAGTCAGCCTCTGCAGTCGATGAATATTCATGTTTTATCTCTTTCACAATCATTTCTTTCTCTCTCTCTTCCCTCCTCCTGTTCTCAGGGCAATGTGACCTTTTCTTGTGCTGAGCCAGTTTCAGTGGCTGTGACGTTCACTGACTCCCACAGCTTCCTCCAGTTGCCTGGCCTTACATCATGGTCAACAGGGCTAGTGTCTGTGACGCTGCAGTTCAGGACGTGGAACAAGGGAGGTCTGCTCTTGACCTTTGGTCTCCCGCAGCAGGATGGTACAGTTTTCCTATACCTGAGCCAGGCGAGGCTTCGACTACAGATCAGTAAAGCAGGCAGATCCTCGCTGGACCTCAGCGCAGGTGGGCTCAGTCACGATCTGGATGTTTTTCTATTCATTTGCGCATACATTAGAGTATGCTTAATGGTCGCTTCATTAGGTACATCAGTTCAACAACATAACTATCTAATCAGCTAATCACTAATGATTGTAGCATGGTTGTTGGTGCAAGACCAGCAAAACATACATGATTTTCCCACATCTCTAGAGTTTACAGAGAATCGTCTGAAAAAGATATCCAGTGAGCAGCATTTCTCTGGCAGAAAATACTTTGTTGATGCCAGAAGTCAGAGGAGAACTCTGTGGATAGACTGCTTCGAGCTGACAAGAGCAGTAACTCATATACCCACTCATTACAAATGGGTAACAGCAGCAGAAGACCACACTGGCTGCTTACCTGTGACCTAAAAACAGGAAACCGAGGTTACAATCAGCACAGACTCACCAAAATAGGACAGAGAAGTTAAAATATTTGTGAATTTGATGAGTTTCTGTTTTTGCTGTAACATTAAGAGGAAGGAACAGACTTTATGAAAAACCACAAGAAAGCATGGATCCATCCTGCCTTGTATCAGTGTTTCAGACTGCTGCTGCTCGTGCATTGGGTTGGGGGATATTTTCTTGGCAAATTTAAAGCAGCTTTAAACACCATGGTCTACTTGAGTTTTGTTGGCCATGACCACCCTTTACGACCACAGTCATGCCAAACTGGTTTCTTGAACGAGACAGTGATTTCAGTATACTCAAATGGCCTCCACAGTCACCAGATCTCAATCCAATAAAGCACCTTGGATGTAGTGGAACTGAAGATTTGCATCATGGATATTTAGTTGACAAATCCTCAGCAACTCTGATGCTGTCATGTCAATATGGACCAAAATTTCTAGGGAAACTTTTGAACCTTTTTGAATTTGTGGCGCGAAGACTTAAGTTCTGAGAAACAAAGGAGGTCTAACCCAGTGCAGGCAAAGTGTACCTAACGAAGTGGCCAACAAGTGTATGCAAGTAAAAAATGGAAATGGAGTAATTTATATTTTTCTTATATTTGAAATTAAAATCAAACCAAGGTCACATCCTGATTTGAACTCAACCACACCCTGTTCTGGATTTTGTATGTGTGTATTTGTGTCTCAGGCTCAGGTCTGAATGACGGTCAGTGGCATTATGTGGAGCTGAGCTTCAAACATGATCATCTAAGCATCACAGTGGACAAAGATGAAGGAGCCACCGCTCACATCAGCATCTCGGTTCCTCTCACCTCAGATAGTCAACTCTTCTTTGGTGGTAAGAATACCTGCATCATGTACTACTTTTATATAGAGAGATTTTGGGGGGGATTTTCAGCGTTTCTAAAAGCTCTCTATGGTCAAAGTCAACAGATTATACTTACTGTAAGCATGTGCAAGTGCTTTGCTGCCAGAGAAACTGCTGACATCGACAGACAGGGGTAGTTAAAATTCATGCAGGTACTCTGGTAATAATTATCATCTCCAGATCTCCTTTGGAGGTTTAGTGCCACCCAGAGAGGGACAAAGTCATAAAGCTGCTCGGTGGCTCTCAATCCCCACCCCCCTCTTCTTTCATCTTTCTTCTGGCTGCTCCACCCATCTTTCTTCTTCTTTTTCCTCCTTTTTTGTCCTTACTGTATCTGCTATTTTCTCTCTGTCATTCCGTCTCTCCAAATCACCGGTGTTTTTATTTTAAAATTGAGGTTTTCTTCTTTTCATTTCCCTCCATCCTGTTACTGTAGCACATGTATACTTTCTCTCTTCCACCCCTGCACATGTACACACATGGAGCTAAAGACAAACTTGTTAAGAGATCAGCTGCAAAATTACATCCACCTGCCTAATATTGTGCAGGTCACTTCCATGCCACAACAGCATATATCAGAGTGGACAAAAGCCCCCTGGGGGTGTGCATTAGATTGTTTTCAGCAGATCCTCTGGGTCTCGTGGGTTGCAGTGCAGGGTGTCTGTGGATTGGGTTGTGGTGCTGGGTGGTTGTATACAACAATATTTAGGTGATTGTGTCAAAGAAACATTTACATGAATGCCAGGGCCCAAGGTTTCCCAGCAAAACATTTTATTGATCCATGTTATTTACTTGACCTGCCCGTGGTTTGAATGAGGCGTCTGATTGGTGTATCTGCAGTACACTAGCCTACTGCACAAACCTAGTAATGAGGGTTGCTTTGGACACCCCCTTTCCATTGACATTGTCAGTAACACTGCACCTTAAATAACCCTGTTTGTCATTCACAGGATGTAGATTAAATTGATTAATATTTCTATAATATAATGAATATGCATCACTGTAAGCAGCTGTAAAAATACATCAATTTTTTGTTAATGTACAGGATATCTTTTGAAATGGTTTTTTAAAACTTTTTTTTACATGCATTTTCCTTTCACACACCTTTGCCTGCAGCATAAATGTTTATATACTGCTTGTGAATGGTATCACAACATTAAAGAAGTGCTCCAGTTTTTCTAAGAGACAGCAGCCTTAGTATAATGAGCAAAGGATGGCAGTGAGTTGAGCTGTAGTTACATTCTTAACCTCATTTCAGGTGAAACTCAATTGTTATGACATTGTGATCAACACTAAACTTCCTGCTGCGTCTTCTTGACTGCCATAAGCAAAACAGATCCAACAAAGTCTTCTTCTGAGCTTCTAAAATTTAAAGTGACAACGACCAGTGACTCATCTTTCCCCCCTTCTTGTGGTGAGAAGTGCCAAACTGTGTGTCTGACTGACTGTAATTAGAGCAATGCAAAGCCGCGAGCAGCAATGCTGTGTTGGGTCACCGAATGCTGCCATCCAGGATCAACCTGAAGCATGAATCACTGATGGATAAAACATGGGACTCATTCACAGGATTGGGCAGAGAGGATTTATCTGACAGCCACCTCTGGACTGCTTGTGCTGAGGGCTTAAATCAGAGTTCATACACAGAATCCAAAGTCTGTGCAAAGGCTCATCACAAAGAGCAAGATAAGGGAGTGGTAAGCAAAAACATTTTGAGGGTAACTGCCTAAGTAGATATTAGACCATGATGATATTGTGAGTTGCTTTTTCAAATGAATGAATAAGATAAACATGGACTGGGACAGTAGGTGGGGTGGAGGGCCTTTGTTGGTCAGCTACTCTTTTGTGCATGAGGTGATCAGAAAAAGAAAGCTTACTGAACCTTTGTGTTAGTGCAACCAGCAGGTCAAAATAGGTTGACAAAATATCTCAACATCTAAGTATTTGTGTTCTGAAAAGGCTGAATACTTTTGATTTTAGCTCTCCTGTAGGTTTTCTCTGCTGCATTGGGGTTTCAACAAATTTTGTAAAAACTTTGATTGCCTGGATATATAAATGTGTCACATTTCTATCTGTTCAACATTTGTGCTTTCATGTGAAAAACCGAAAGTAAGTATAGCTTGTTTGGAAGGCTTGGATTAATGTCTGCAGGCAGACATCTGGTCTGGGCTTATTTTGTAAAAACGGGACTTGGGCCCCTTGAAGTCACTGAGATGTCCATTAAGTTTGGCTAATCTGGGTTGTGCAACAGTACAATGACCAGCAGTTATACTGCTGAAGGTAGTTCTTAAAGCTCGTCAATCTTGACATGTACTTAGTTTATCACAGAGTAGAGGTCTGTGAAAACGTAATCACAAATATTTGAAACCCCTACCATTTCCAAACAATCTGTTAGTCTTTATAAAACCTAAAGGTGCAGTCTTCAGAGGTGTGATCATTCTACAACTTTGAAGAGTGTAAAATGATGATGAATAATAAAATATAATATAAAAGTTTTTAATAATATTCAGAAGGAGCTGCTTTTTAGATGACAGCTGCAGTTGCAGTGCCTGTTTGTCCCAGCTGACTTTGTTTGCATTCATTCCCTGTAGTCCCTGTAGTTCACTGCTAGGTTTTGGCTCTCCACATTCTGTATTTTAAAAGAGTCAGGGGTACAAAGTCGACCTAACTACAGTCACGACCTATCACCCATTGAAAATCTTTTGGAGCATCATGACAAAAAAATACAGCAAAGGAAGCACTGAGCTCTTAAACAGCTGACAGCCTAACAGGAATGAGAAAATATTTTGCTTTTAAAACCGCAGAGGTTAGTCTCCTCAGGTCTTGCTTACAGGGTATTGCTCAAAACAGAAGTGATGTAGTACGATGGAAAACAACCTCCTGTTCCAAAACAAAAAAACAAGGGATATTAAAAACATACCCCAAACTGTTTCTTTGTTTCCACAATGTTAATGTTTGTTTTTGTGAGCTGGTTTTTATGAGACGTCTGTGGGTTTTTTCTGAATGTCTTATAACGTGCAATTTTTTTAAATCAAAAACGTGAATTTTTGGGTGTGCATTTTTGCACCTAATTAAGATGTGAAGAGATAATTCTCAGGAAGGATGGAAATAAATATTGTTGAGAAAATCTATCTCTGAATTTTTTATTTTAAAAATAATAATCGAGATCATGTGGAATCATTTGGATAATTTAAAAGTCCAACCATTACATGTTTTTCCCTTCTCAGGTTGTCCCACTGAGGAGAGCGCTCAAAAGTGCAAGAACCCCTTCAACACATTTCAAGGATGTATGCGTCTCTTGACTCTGGATGACCAAACTGTTGACCTGATCAAAGTGCAGCAAAGGCTGCTGGGAAACTACAGCCACTTGCAGATTGACATGTGTGGCATCATTGACAGGTAAGTCCCTAAAAGTGCCACCTTTCAAATGTAAGTGTGGTGCCAGGCTGAATGTAAACATAGTGAAGTGATTTGTTAGTAATTACAACTGACATACAAATGACAATACAAGAATAACACCTAATATTAATTATAAGCAGTGTTGGGTAAGTTACTTTAAATTAGTAACTTAGTTACATTACTAGTTAGTTCTATCAAAAGTAACTCCGTTACTAGGGAAAGTAACTTTGGTTTTACTCAGAATTCTCTTATTAATGTGTTGCTTCCCTAACTGCAATACCAGCAAGGATGCCAGTCTTCTAGCTTACTTACTTGCCACAAGCGCACTGTGCCACCTACCAACAGAAAAGAAAAGATAATGTGCATATTTCCACGAGAGAAATCCCACGCCTGGACCGTCGTTGACCGCTGCCATGATTCTAGCCTACGTCACAGTGTCACGTGCGCTTTTTACATCCAACACAAGAACTGCAGTCGTGGTGCTTTCGATTGTACTCGGAACTCGGAAATTCTGCCTTCTGAATAGGAAGATGTAGGTAACACCAGACTGCAGATGAGCTGCATACAGGGCTGGACTGGGACAAAAAATTGGTCCTGGGCATTTTGGCTAGAGACCGGCCCACCATTATAGGAAAAACCATAAAGCCTTTGAATGAAAACAAACGCTGTTGTGACAGCGATGTACACTGTCTTGTTGATATATATGTATCTATCTAATAAACTTAAACCTATTCTGGTATTCTAAACAGTACTTAGCCAAAACCCCAAAACTGCTTGCTTGAGTTAACCTCCTGAACTATCTACAACACATGAGAATAAGAAAGAAAAGTATTTCTTTGTACCCCCCTTTTCCCTTTTCCCTGTTAATGCCCTACCTGGCCCCCTGGCAAAACTTTGCTAGACTCTGCACAGTTACCAGCTGTCAGTCTAAAAAAGGATCCTGGTGTTATTTGTCTCTCAGAAACAGTTCATAACTTCCCTTCAACTCATTCATGTCACCTAAAAGGTAAACCCTTTTTCTCCATCACCTGTTCAGCTCTGATGATTCAGTAAGGACATCTCCTGGTTTCATCTTCATGTTTTCCTCTCTCCACATATCCAAACCGATATCATGACCAGCAGCTTTTACAGCTGTGGCTCCAGCAAACATCACCTACTACTAGAAAGTAATATTAAATAAATCAAGCTCAAAGGTGCTGCTGTTGTTTAACGTGAACTCCGCTGGTTTCCTCTTTCTGGCGCAAAGTGGGCGATAAACAAACAAGAGAGACGGGACTTGCGACAGAAAAGCCGGTCAGCTGATCATTGATCAGTTTCATGATTGAAGTAGAAACAGGAGAGGGAGGGGAGAGAATGAGAGAAGAAGAGGCAGCTGTGCAGCAAAGACACAGAATAAATCCAGCTTTGTGTATTTTTTTTTCATTGTAGCCAAAGTATGGGACAAACTGTAAACGCGTAATATTTTCTCTGAATACGGGACGATTACATTTTTTAGGGGACGGTTGGCAACTCTAATAATTAACCTTATGGATAAAATGAAGTTCACTATCAGTAACATCATAGCACCCCCCCAGCAGTATATAAACTCCGTCATGCTAGCTTGTATGCAGTATGAGTTATTATAACTGACTGTAAAATGTTAGCACAATGAAAATAAACTGTGCATAAACTTGGTTTATATCTGACCCACATAGACTGCAGGTCATAACTTCTTACCTGAAGTTCACCTGACACTCAGACCAGCGGCCGCCTCGCGTCTCTTCTCCTCCTGCCTCCTCCCTCATCCACCTGCTGGCCTCCACCGCTTGCTAATGTTACTGAATCTGTGGAAGCTCCGCGATAGCCACCACCAAACAATTGAGTTATTTTTACACATCTGCCAGCATCTGGCCAATCCACCACCTTTCATTGTTTATACCATTATGGAAAAAAAGAAAACAAAAAATCACCATTGGCTCACTGAGTCCAGCTATGGCTGAATATGTGTTTAGTAGTAATTTGTTTTTGTAGAGGGCTAGCAAAACAACCGTTTTCGAGGGCATTGCCATATTGGAATCCCGACTTCTCTGACGAAGCTAACCAGAAAGCCGTTTACTCGAGTGTGACATCATTCCCAGGTCCGTGTTCCGATTTCCGAGGTAAGTCAAACGCAACACATAAAGTAATGAATAATGACCCTATCTAAAACCCAGTAACGATTAACGCGTTCCTGATTTTGGCATAATAACTACCACTCGTTACCACAATAATAACGTAGTTACTGTAACATGTTACTTAATAACGCGCTAGTTCCTACACTGATTATAACTAAGTACTGGGTAATAATTAGAGATGCACCATGAACGTGGACAGTAATTTTCTGAATTTCAGTGTTCTCCACCCAGTGTATATATCCGTAGACACTATAATGATGATGGACTTGGCTACCATGAAATTACCCATTGGTTTCTGAAGCTCCTTGAGATGTTTACAAGATGTCAGAGGTCTGATTGTGAAATTTGTGATTGGCAAGTCATTAGCCAGTGAGTGTGCAGCAGTTTCATACCACAGATAATCCTTTAGAAACATGATATGACAGTGTATTTTTAAAGAATAGACTCGTCCCTTTCATGTGTTTGCAGCAAATGCACAGCGGCAAATATCCACTAGCACAACCACTAACACACAGTTAGCATGTGAAACTGAAATGGGAGAACCACTAACCACTTATGCAGAGCTCTTTTCCTTTGCTGCTTAACAACCCTTTAGGAGAGCCTAAAGCCTTGTTTGCTGTGCAATTAGGGAATTAGTTGGCACTGAAAGGCAAATAATAACAGGCCACCTTGTGTAGGCGATTATCAGATTAAAAAAAATAATGCATTTAAGTTCTTACCATGTTTCCTTGGAGAAAACAGACTTTGAAAGTAAGAAAAAAGCAACACTATACAATAAGGAATTGGCAGTGGATTTTGTGTGTGCTCAGACTGCGTATGGTTGCCTTGCACCATGCCTGAACACAATTGTCCCTCCTCCCCACTCCCCTGCTGGCCGCTTAATGATCTGGGTCCACGTACGCATCATTTTCTCTCAGCATCTCAACTCTTCTCTCTTTCTTTGCCACTGCTGGGGAGCCTATATGTGGATTGTAGGGGTAGTGGAGGAGTGGAAACAGGCGGTTTCAAACAAACACTTTGATTGAAGCATACTGACAACTTTAGGACGCAGATGCTTTCCAAGGCTATAAAGCTCCTGAGCTTACCACCACCACCTCGACCTTTGTCCACAGTGACTGTGAGTGTGTGTGTGAGTGCGTGTTTTGAAGCCAAATAGATGAAGCTGTCAGAAGGCAGTAATTCTGACCTCTTTGCTTCTGCCAGGTAGCTGACAACTTAATAATACACCATGTCAAAGCACACACACATTTTCAAATAAAAAGAAACACAGGTCACTAAGAGGTCCACTCTTCGTCTTGTTGTGTCTGACTGTCTCTGTGTCTGTCTGTCTGACAAACACACCAGTTTGTCAGCGTGAGCAGAGACTCATAAACATAGAATTTGCTATGCAAAGTCACTGTGTGTGTGTGATGTGAAAGCATATCTAGGAGCAAGTGCAGAGCAGGCAAAAAGAGTGAAAATACATACCTTTCCCTTCTCTTGCTCATGCAATACAGCACGCTACAGCTATTTGAAGTCTTTGTTGGACATCCCAGTCGGGCTGTCCAGTAATAATTTTCAGATCAGGGAAGTTTCTGTGCTGTGTTGCTTTAGCCAGAGGCAGTAATGGAAACCAGGGAGATTGGATGCGAGTCTTGTGATCCAAGCTGTGTTACAGCACACTGTCATTCCATACTATAACGTTTCAGATAAGCTACAAAGTCTTGACTGAGTTAATCCAGAACTCCTGTGATGTGGATTGCGGCTCGTGCAGTACGTGACCAAGTTGCATTGCAAATTGTCAAGCTAGGAGCCCCCTGGAGACGTGTTTGTAAAACTCCGGATTTTCACTGGGTTTGGTGATAAAATGCTATAGGGCATCTCACCATTCGCCCCAATCTGAAGTCTCATTGTCTGTGTTCCTGTCTGAAGCTGCAAACAACTCCCTGAATGTTGAGACAGTTGACAGAAAACTAATGTTTCTGGAAAGTGTTACTCTCTGTGGATGTAAGCAGTTCTTGCCAAGAAAAGTTTAGTTTGCTCAACTTAATGAGGATAAAGTTATGCTGTTGATTTGATTTGTATGGAAGGGCCACGAAAGTCCATCCAAAAATTATGGTAAAAGGATCTCACCAAGTCAATCAAGTTAGGGAAAAAAACTAATTGGAGATTGGAGACAGATGTTTCCCTCATAACAGTCTACAGTCACCGAATCTGTTGTTTATCATTTAAACAGTTAGAAATCAGTTCTTCACCAAGTTTGCTTTACCTCTTTATTCCCCCTTGTTTGTTTTCCAGATGTTGTTGATATCCAGTCCCTGTTTTCTCTGTTTTCTCCTCCGTCCCACTCGTTAGTTTCACTGTGTCCTTCCCACCTTCTCTGATTTTCTCTCCCACCATCCCATCCCGCCCCACCTCTCACTCTTTTTCTTTGATCTTTTCTGATGCGTTGCACGGCTGAGGAAGATTTTACACTATAGTACCCAGGAACTTTCGAGTAGAACAAGACATTTTTGAAATGTGGGGTTACCATCAGGACATTTGGCAAGTAGTGTTAGGGGTTCAAGTCTAGTATTATGTCAGTGAGGGTTCTCACAAGTATACAGACATGTGCTTGTGTGTGTTGACAACTGATTAAAACTGATTTAGGGGTTAAATGCTGTTGTAGAGCTCCTTTTCACACACAAGATTAAACAAATGTAACACAGCTCATCATTTCATAGTTAAAAAGAAAGTCTTTATAAGAGTCAAGAGATTAGGTTTTACTGTACCAAATGTAATTTCTCTTGTATGTACAGTTGATGTTGATGTTGTTTGCTACTGACAACTGTAACATTGGTACACATCATTCATCTCATTAATAACTACATACAAAGTAACACAGTATTCCAAAAATATATAAATAATCCATTATTGCTGCCGGGGTGTTTAACAGCAGTAATGTAGTGATGGATGCAGCAGTGTCTGTGTTTTAAATGGCTGCACTGAAAGGAGGTGAAGGGTGTGTTTTTCTCTTTCCTGATGCTGTTTTCCTCTTATGCAGTGAGGAGTTTGGTTGTTGTTTGACTCCCATGCTCTCCGTGGCCTTTGTGTGAGGCAGCCTTTTACTTCACTGACAGGCTGCCAAAACATGCTGAAATTCCACAGTGTAGAAAACTCTGCTATCGTGTGGTAGATGAGAAGTACACTCTGGGCAATGAAAGAAAGAAAAAACTAAAGTCCACCATGCAGTACCATGGACACTTGAGCACACTTTTACTTCACAGACTTTCCACATTAGACCCCTGCTTTCTGTGTGAACCTCCAAGTACCCCAAGTTGACTTGTTAAACAGTGTATTCATGGGTAAGCATTGTGGAAATGGAGTGTATTGTGCTATTTTTTGCCTGCTTGGTGTGATGATTTAGAAATAACTGGAAACCACCTTTTTATGGGAAAAAAAGTCCTGCTTAAACAAATTAAAAGTTAAAGTGGGCTTGAGCAATAGTTGACCAGGCTGACTGAAGTTCTTTGAAGGTCTTTTGTTAACTATTGGCTGCTTTTTCACCTATTTTCAGCCCACTTTCCAGACCTGACCATTTTCAGAGAAATGTCTTTTTGTTTGCTAAACCACTTAACACTGACCTATGAGTCATTCAAGCATGAAAAAAGGCACCCAACTCAAGGGATGAACCAGAGTTGTGTCCACACATCAGCAAAGAACCAATTTAAAATTGTACCTTTAGGCACTTTGTCACTAGCAACTTGTAATAAAAACAGATACCTTTTGTAGTAGAATCTACAAAAAGTGGTTGACAGATATGAAATAGTATTTTTGCACGTGTTTCCCAAAGAACTTAGCATATGTTGGCATTTTATGCAGCATATCCTTGAAGTAAGTTGAGGAAACTGGTAAGTTGATGATAGAAGATGTGATAGAACAGTTTCTGAAAGTCTTGTCCTTAAGATCTGAGAGATGGTCATTCTGTTAATTCTGTTGCTCTGTCATGGTTTGGGGCTACATTTCAGCCAATGGTGAAACAATGTTGGAACTATTAATGTAGTAAAATAACATCAGATCTTGATCCACCATGGTACCATCTAGAAAACAGGCCATGTCATTGGGTTTAGGTCAGGTGACTGTGGAGGCCAGGTCATCTGGCGCAGCACTCCATTACTCTCCATTACCCATTACTCCATTGTCCTGTTGAAAAATAAATGATAGTTCAACTTAAACACAAACTGGATGGGATGGCATGTCGCTGCAGGATGCTGTGGTAACCATGATGCTTCATTGTGCCTTTGAATAAATCCCCAACAAAGCAAAGCACCACCACACCACCTCCTCCATGCTTCACGGTGGGAACCATGCATGTAGAGACCATCTGTTCGCCTTTTCTGCATAAAGACGCATAAAGACGTGACAGTCGTCACCAAAGACCTCAGATTTGGACTTATCAGACCAAAACACAGATTTCTACTGGTCTAATGTCTAGTCCTTGGCTTTCTTGGCCCTAACAAATCTCTCTTCTGTGTGTTGCTTTTCCTTAGTAGTGATTTCTCAGCAGCTATTTGACCTAAAGGGCTGATTCACTCAGTCTCCTCTGAACAGTTATTCTAGAGATGTGTCTGCTACTGGTACTCTGTGTGGCTTTTATCTAGGCTCTAATCTAAGGTCCTGTTAACTTGTGATTTGTGAAGCTGGTGACTCGGGTGAATTTATCCTCAGAAGCACAGGTGAATCTTCCCAGGGCGGTCCTCGTGTGAGCCAGTTTCGACGTAGTGCTTGATGGTTTTTGCGCCCACACTTGAAGACACATTCAGAGTTTTAGCAGTTTTCCAGACTGACTGACCTTCAGTTCTTAAAGTAATGATGCACTGTCATTTCTCTGTACTGAGCTGATTGGTTATTGCCATATTATGAATTCTAACAATTGTCAAATAGGGCTGTCAGCTGCGTACAAACACGTCTTCTGCACAACACAACTGATGATCCCCAACCCCATTAAGAAGGTAAGAAATTCCACAAATTAACCCTGACCTGTGAAGTGAAAACCATTTCATGTGACTACAGAATGAAGCTCATTGAGAGAAGGCCAAGGGTTTGCAGCACTGTCAACAAAGCAAAGGGTGGCTACTTTGTGCAACTCTAAAATATAAGACATACTTCGAGTTATTCATCAGTTTTTTCCTTGCTAAATAATTCCATATATCTTACTTCATATATTTAAAACAGATCTTAAAATGTCCTCAGAGCCAACGGAAGGAATTCTGACAGTGTGATGTCGTCTGGTAAAAAACAATAAAAAGCAGCACTTCTAGAGTGTGACTTTTGTAATGTAGACAGGGAGGTGTTGGAGTAGTCAAGCCTTAAGAAAGTTAATGAATGACATTTTCCAGATGGGAATGCAAATTTTGCATTAATGTGCGATTTCACAGATTGCAAAAGAAAACTAAGGCCCATTACTGCAGTGTCCTTGTGTGTTGTGCACATGCAAATTAGCTTATAAGTGCTTATAAATACAGTTTATGTAATTGCACTGGGTCCCAGCTAAATATACACAAAATTATTGTTTTGCAGCTCTCTTAATGTTTTAGGCTCACAGGAGGAAGTTGCTCATCTCACCTCTATTAGGAGCAGGACACATGCATTGTGATCCTGTGAGAAACATTATGCAGAGCACAGGCTGCACAGAATGGAAAGCTTTGCTGTTGTGGCTGTATGCTGTGTTGTGGGAGAATTAATTGAAAAAAAGAGAGGTATGAGTTTGATAAATAATGTAGCCATGGCGGATTGGTTGCCTAAGCCAACAGACGAAAAGACAAAGAATTCATGGAAAATCATTAATGTGTATTTATAGGCTATATATTTAGTCTGTGAGAGACAATAACCAGAAGGTGTTTGTATAAAGGGGTGCAAAAGAGGAGCAGCTATGGAGCACCACAGCAGACTGACAAGACAAAAACGCGTGGGACAAAAGTGTTTCTTCTCTTTAAAAAAAATAGAAATGCAAACAATAAATTGTGTCTTTTTTTTCTTTTTTTTGAGTGGCAGGTTGGGTGGGAGTTCAAGAGTTTTGTCTGTGGATCCTACAATGTTAGTTAACAATACTAACACAACAAAGGAACGTTTCAAGCCACCTACATCTGAGAACACACACCTGTGCTCTCATTGACACTGAAATAAAGACTTTTTGAAAGACTTTGTATATTCGCCGTCTCTCCTACACACCTCATCAAAACAGTTAGGCATGCTGAAGGTCTGTTGTTCCGTGCATAAACTTTTTCAGATAACTTTAGAAAAAACTCTAAACGTCTCTCTCTCTCTGTCTGTCTCATTCTTCAAGGTGTTCCCCCAGTCACTGCGAACATGGAGGAATATGTACTCAGTCGTGGAGAACCTTTCACTGTAACTGCTCCAACAGTGGCTACAGGGGAGCCACCTGCCACAGCTGTAAGCAACCAGTTTCATCTGAAGCTCTTTAAAATGCCTGAAGCCTAAAATTTATCTAGGAAGAAGTAGTGACATTTTTTTCCCTTTAACTTTTCATTTATTATTACGTGACACAGATTTGTGTATTTACACATTGAGCAGAAATGTAAGTAAATGTAAGTCCAACCCTTACTCTCTTGTGTTGCTTCTCTATACTCATCAACTAGCCGCCAGCTCTCTCAGCATGGCTTTGGGGTGCAGACGATGTCTTTTTGTCTGTTTTTTGTTAATAACTTTACCAGCGAAAACAGTAGAAGGCTGCTCATACATGCGTGTTATGTTATTTCCTACAAGAAAAGGTTAATATTTAGGACTTTGTACTATTTACTTAATAAAATAGAGGCCACATGCCCTCCAATAGTTATTTCACTTCCCTCTTTTTCTTCTCAGGCCATTGTTTCAGAACTTTAATTAGCCATGTTCAAATGGAAATAGGTCAGTCGGATTGGTGGTACTTCATTATGCTGAGTAAATTGGACTTCTATTCAAAAGTCTTAAAAGGTCGTATTTTTTGCTTTTTGACACCTGCAGATATCCCACTATCTCTCATCTTCGCTTGGTGTATTTGTTCAGTTTGAATATATGTATGTATTAATGTCACGTGAAGGTGTGTGTTTGAAGTTTGACAGACTGGATTTCACTCCCAGTGGACACAATCATCCAAAGGTTCACGCTGAAATCAAACACCCATCCAGCATAAAAAAATACATAATATGTACATTTCATAATGAATAATGAATAAGATTCTCTTGCAGAGAAGTTATCGGATTAAAAAACGTGCCTGAACTGGTAAATTTTTTATATGTGATATCAGTTTATACCTAAACCGTATCCAGTGCAGAGAGGGATGAAAGGTGCTCTAAATAGCTTCTCCCGATTGCATTAGGTACTTTAGAATTAAGTTAAACATGCTTTTAGTGGAAAAAAAAAAGCCTAAAAAGCTGTGGTTGGTTTTCATTGAAAGTTACACTTTACCTGCAGGCCTGTGGAGACTTGTGAATAACTTTGCCCCAAATTTGATATGCTGCTTCTTAACAGAAATAGCCCGGTTGGTAATACATAATGCAGAAATAAAGTGTCATTTTATCCACCGAGGAAAAGCTGAACAAAGAACAAAGGGATGGCATCCTGCTGCAGATGAAAGCCACAGTTTTCTCCCACTTCTCACTTCAAAGAGCACGCATCAAGTGCAGCGTCAATATCCGACTGCGACTTCTTCCTGCTTCCTTAATAGTTTGATTTTTAAATGTATGAGTTTCTCCTCAAAAAGTTTTTAAAATTGTTATATGGGTCCCCCACATATGAACTGCAATCAAACATTCAGAATAAATCACTTAATTTAATCGTCGGCCTTAAATGCGTTAGAAAAAAATAAGGGAGAAATCAAGAAAGATACGACGATGATTGGAAAAAGAAATATAAAGAGGGGGTTAGAATAGGAGTAAATGGGAGGCACATAGCAAGCAAAAAAAAGGAGAGTAAGTCTCAAGGCAAACTGTTCTTTCCACATAAATAGATTTCAACTGAGAGACTGCCTACAGTATTTTAGGTGAGTCAGATTAGAAATTAAACTGATTTTTTGCTTTGCTTGTGCCGCTGAGCATTAATTGAATCCTTCTACACGCTGGTGGTGTGAACAGCTCTGAGCTGGATTAGGGCCAGGTCTCCCTTTTTCTCTCTCTCTCTCTCTCTCTCTCTCACTCTCTCTCTCACACACACACACACTCACATCAGGGCAGTGTCTTGGGGAAAAGTTAAACAAGCATTGACGTGGCTGTTGCTGCTCATAGATGGACTCAGACATATTCCCTTGTGGATGTGTGTGTGTGTGTGTGTGTGTGTGTGTGTATTCTACACAACAAGCATTATGTAATCGTAGGGATTTATATAATTTGCTTTCATCTAATTTTTTTTTTTCGCACAATTACCAGTTTTATTGTTACAATTTTAATTGATGGACACAAATTTTAATTGATAGATGTTTTTAATTATTTGAAAATCACCAATCTTCTCATGTTTCCATGATTTTTTTTATGCACATACTCTGGGTATACATGTACATATGTACTGGTGGGCATGTAGTCTGCTTGACTTTTATACTGAAAACAGTCAGTGACTATCTGGTAGGGCTGGGCGATATATCGAGTTTTTTAAAAATATCGATGAGAGCAAGAAATGTGTAGCGGTGATAGTAGAACAGTAATGAGACTTGAAAAACTAGAACAAATATGACTGGAAATGGAGAACATTAGCCTTGAAAGTAAAAGCTCTGCCTCACTACTGAATTTTAAAAACTTGTCATATATCATTTGAAGGCAAACACTTTCTAGTTCCAGGTTGCGGTGCACCTTTCACAGTTTCACTACTAGTCAGCAAGTAGTTGCTGAGTGTTTGCAGACAAATGAGCATCTTTCTTGCAAACTAGTGCTAGCAACAAAATAACAGGGAAGTTATGACCACTTTTATCTTGCAACTGTTGGCAATCTTCAGCAAACAATTGCCTAGATGACTTGCCCATGTAACTGGTGCCTATGTAACTACAGTCACACTAGGGAAAATTATTGGGACTGTGTTTGATGAACTTTAAATTTCATTGCCTTTGAAATCTTTCTTTCAAAGTCAGATCTGCAACCATTTACAGTCAGTCGCTGTCTTCAAAGCAACTTTAGCTGCTGAGATGTTGCTATCAATATGCAATTACATGGGGTCAATTTGACAATTACATCCAACCTATTTGTGATAAATCCCAAAGCCGCAAATCCATTGCCATCTACATACACAGAATTTCAATTAAAAAGAAATACAACTATTTTAATGTCTCCATATTTAGAATCCTGCCAGAACCTGACAGGTCTGGAACAGAAATTTAAATTTAAAAAGTCCCCACAAATAGTTCAGTACTTCCTGCACAGAAAAGTACTGGCATAGGAGTTTGACAACCTTGCTTTCTTATAGGAACATAACCAGAATGCATTGAATTGGTAACCAGTTGATTTAAGTTCTATTGCAAAGATATCAGTGGATATCAGAGTGACTCAGATTGTTTGCAACATTTTGGAAATCAGTATGGTTTTATAAATTTAATGTCTGTTGCAAATCTGCGCAATCGCCTTGCAGTAGAAAGTTTTTAACAGAACATTTTGAAAATGGCTGTCGAATGCAAAAAAGTGAAAGCAATCCCCCGCAATAAAATATATTTCATAAGCTGAAGTCTTATTTTTACTCTAGTGTGACTGAGCCATAAAGCAAGTGAGTTATTTTTATGTGATGTGACACATAATGTATTAACTGGTAGTGTTGGCTCTTTATATAGATACAACAAATAAACAAGAATGTATTTGTTGTTTGAAATTTGTATCATTCAATTGCCAATATTAGAAATAATAAAAGGGTTACATCATGTGAATTCAGTTTGACTGTATCGCCATCCCACGTCTGACTGCCATTTATTAGGATGCATGTCACGGTTTAATGGTCCCAAGCGTAGCTAAGAAATCAATAAGTGTTGATCCAGTTTATTAAAGTTTACGTTTTTTATTGTTTTCTTTTCCTCAGCAATATATGAACAGTCATGTGAGGCATACAAACACAAAGGCAACGTGTCAGGGCATTACTATATAGACGTGGATGGCAGCGGACCAATCAAACCCCAGCTGATTTATTGTAACATGACAGGTATGGTACACAAACGTATTCTGTTTCCTTTTAAAGAAAATGCGCATTGTTTTTGTTTGTTTCTTTAGTTTGAAAGATTGTTTGGCTCCCAGCGTAACTATGTGCACACCTTCTCTTGGTCTTTTCACCCTGCCTGTCTCTCCACCAGAGGATAAGACGTGGATGGTGATTCAGCACAATAACACAGAGCTGACCAGAGTTCAGTCCTCCGCTGAGAGAAACCAACATTTTGCCTACTTTGACTATTCCTCTGAAGAGGAGCAATTAGTGGCTGTCATCAGCCAATCAGAGCACTGCGAGCAGGAGCTGTCCTATCACTGCAGGAAGTCCCGCCTCTCCAACACACTTGGTAACATCTGGAGAAATAGTTGTTAGTTATTATGTATTTAACATAAGATATTCAGAAGAAGGGAGGTGGTGTGAACTGCTGATGTATTTGATTTAGTAAGAAATTAGAAATCATATTATAATACTGGTGCACATTTGTTACTGTCTTTGCAACACAAATTAAGTGGATTTGTTTGGTTTTATAATAAAGAATCATCCATCTATCCATCCATCGATTCTCTTCTAACATAGGGCGAGAGGCGTGGTACACCCTGGACACAATCACACCTATGGCCAATTTTAGAATCACCAGTAGAATCACCACTGACTGCACTGACTGACTGAGTGCTAATCACTGTGCCAAAGATAAAAGAAATGATGAAAAAATAAAAAGTAAACGAATTAAAACAGATGAATGATAAATTCTCTACTGGGGATGTTTCATCATTATCTTTATAGGAATCACCGTCTTCATACCATTTCAAAATGACTGTGAAATTGATTGCATTTGCAGTCTAACTCTTCCCTGTAGTGAAAAATAAATTAATGCTTAATCACGTCTTTATCTGTGTGTGTGTGTGTGTATGCTCAAGAGGGTGCTCCTTTCAGCTGGTGGGTGGGAGGCGCCGGACCAGGTCAGAGCCAGACATCTTGGGGTGGAGCCCTGACTGGTACCCAGCAGTGTGGTTGCAGTCTGCAGGACAGCTGTCTGGATCCAAGTCACGACTGCAACTGTGATGCCGACTACGACCAATGGTACTGTACTTTGGAACTAATGTGAACTATTATGGTATCACTCCAGGCTGTAAGTTCTATTTAAATCTGGGTTTTTGATTCTTTGCGTTTTAAAAGAGAATAGCTTTTGTTACCATATCATGGAAAGCAGGCAGAGTGTGTCACTGCATTTTGAAAACACGTGCATGTCTCTGAGATTCTTTTACAAACTGATTTGGTTGCTTCCCATGACATTCTGCCACACTGAACAGGAAAGAGCCATAAAACAACAAATCCCAAGATATTTAAACGCCTCTCCCTTTTTGTTATCCACTCCTTTTTTATTCAAATCCTTTTATCCATCCTGTAAGCAATTCTGTATTTAGGTCACCTTCTCCAATCCTGTGACCAGTTCTGCAGTTAGACCCATGTTGTAACCAATCCTGCTGCTGCCTGCATAGCCAAAGGTCCTTCATTCTATTATCTCTTAGCCTAAATCTGTACTGGGGAACTCTATTTTTATAGACTCTTCTCCTGCCATCAATATCTCATCAGATGCACGGCCGCTGGATGCCGCCTAAAGTCCCAGATTTATTTTTTGACTACATTTCACAGCAACAAAGCAGACTGCTGGAATTTGAAGCACCACAGAGCCGAGCTCGTGTGGTGAATTTACAGATTAATCACTCGACCTGCGTTCGTTCAGAGACGGTTTTCACAAGACATTGTTTCAGACATGTTGTGTCTGCTTTTCTCAACATCCACCAGTGAGCCTCTGAGAGCAGACAAGCACAGTCGAGAAATGAGGAGTTACTAATCTAAATACGGCCTGTCCTATTTTTTCAGACACAGTTTTGTTTGAGTTTTAATGGTGACAAGTTTTAGCTTTGCTTTGCATGCATGATTATTCAGCTTTCTAATACCGATGCTTTCTCACCTTCCACACTCTCTTCCTATTCTTTCTTGCATTTCTTTGCCTTTTATGCAACCCTCCTCCTCTGTCCCCTCTTGTTTTTCTCATCTTCCCTCTGCTGTCTCTTCTTTTCATCCTTGTACCTCAGGACTGAGGACTCAGGCCTGCTTACCCATAAGGAGACCCTCCCAGTAAGGTCTCTGGTGCTGGGAGACATCCATCGGCCTGGGTCAGAGGCTGCCTATAGGGTCGGACCGCTACGTTGTCATGGAGACAGTAAATCCATTTAAATTGGTTATGGTTTAGCACAATGGGGGATGATGTTAAATATTGAGACCTCAGTTTTCTCCATGTGAATATCATACATATTGATGATGTTTTGATGGAGTACTCAAGAAGTAGGTTTTATTCAACCACAGCATGAAGAGAATTCAAGTAATTAGTGTATCCAATCACCCACCATTTAACTTGTTAATGGGAAAAGAGTCTGCGCAAGCTAATTAGTAGCTAAAATATGACTTTATTTTTGCTCTTTAATAACAACTAACACAAAGATATATAGCAAGCTAATGTAAGTGATAGATTTTACCTTGTGTTAATTGCTTCTAATTTTACCACTTAGTTTAATGACTACATAAATAAATGGCTTGCTAGATAAATCAGCCTAAATGAGATAGCATAGCTGGAGTTATGCCTTTATTCTTAGTTAATTAGCTGAACAGTTGGTTCATTTGTTTACCATGCGATTTTCATTATATAGCCATCATAATGAGTTTTCTTTTAATAAGCTTTGTTCCAAAGTGATATATCAAGTTTTTATAAGAAAGTTTTACATCCCTTTTTTATGAGCAAACATAAAGATATGGTATGACACATTTAAGAAGTGATTTTCTTTTTCTTTGCAGAGAACTTCTGGAATGCTGCATTTTTTGATAAGGAGACATCCTACCTTCACTTCCCCACCTTTCAGGGAGAGTTGAATGCAGACATCTCTTTCCTGTTTAAAACGACATCGTCCTCTGGGGTTTTCCTGGAGAATTTGGGCATCAAGGACTTTATCAGGATAGAACTCAGCTGTAAGTGAGAACTTAATGTCCTGAATAATTGTTATCGAATGCTCAATGCTTTCTTGATTTATTCTAAATAACTGATAATGACAGTTTATAAGAGGGATTATTGCATTTCTGCTTCTATTTGAGATTAACTGTGCAGTTGTTTCACGTTAACTTGGCAGAGGAGAAGATTTTCTCAGTGTTTACAAATGTTTTTATTTGTTCAGACACTGCTAACTTCAGCCTCTAGCCACAGATGCCTAGAGACTGCTGAGTGACTCCCTGGCAACTGCCCCTCGCTAGAGAAAATGAGTCGACTAAAATCCTCCTTAAATTGTTTGCAAGAAGATTGCGACAGTCTCCTGTAGTTTCCAGTTTGTGCCAAAAGTTTTCAGGTCGTACTACTGCTCAGCTCTTAGTTTATAGAGCAAACGTGCATAGAAGTCAGTAGCCGCATGCAAACTACAGGCTGCCAATTATGATGATTAAATTGTCCCATGTTTTTGTTGATCTTCTTGCAGTTGACAGTCCAGTCAAGGCAAATAACAAAAATCACAGCAGCAGTTCCTCAAAAGCCTATTACAGTACAAGAGGTGGCTAAAAAAATATCTGTTCGTATATATCAGGAAGTTGCAACTAATTGGCCTGTAATTGCAATATTTTTCCACCCAACTGAATAAAAAAAATCAGAAAATTAAAATTAGATTACAGAGTGATTCCCAGTGAGCCTAGACATGTATTACTGAACATTAGAATTATCATTACTTTTGATTCCAAATTAGGCTTGGTTGTAACAGTCTCAGCACACATGCAATTTCCCACACACAGATACACACAGGAACAAACAGATGTGAGTCTTTTTTTTTACTGCCCTCGGCTGGTCTCTAAATCATCTCAGATCTGCGTCCAGCTGTCTGTCCATGCTGCCAACAGATGGGCCGGTGGGAGGAAGTCACTTCACACTTCTGCCAACATATGATGATGGACGAACATGACTGACTAATGGGTTTGCTGAAAGACGGCGCAGTCTGCAGCCAGACTGCAGGGAGAAAGAAGTCTATAAAAATATCACTGAAAAAGCCACAAAAGAGTTTGATACACTTTAGTTGCTAATAGAAAAAACATGAGTAAAAAAAGAGATTTCTTGCAAGTCAAAGCTTGTTTTCTCAACTGTGTTTGGATTTTTCTTTCTTTCCTCTTTTTGAAAACAAAGCAAGAATCTGACTCCTTGCAGTCATTCTACTCTGCCCACATGCTTAACTAATACAGTTTGAAATTAGTGTAATTATTTGATTTGGCTATAATTTAATTAAATTTTTTTTTTTTTTTTAAATTTTTCCAGTTACAGCAATATCAAGACGACTCTGGCACCATCTGATCTACATTAGCTTTAGATTTGAATATACGTACACTATCATGTGCTTTAAACTGATTTAAGCCAGAGCTTCATCCTCCCGCTCCAACTACTACCAGCTTTGCCTTTACTGGACAGCTAACAATGAGAAGATGACAGTAAGCATTGGGCGTATCAGACCGGAAATGAAGCATGGTCTGGCACTGGCACTTATCATACACTGGCCCTACATTTTGTGCAGTTTTTGTCATCCATAAATAAATGATCAATGATAAACCTCTTAACTTCTTAAGCCTTAACTTCAAGAGGGTCATCAGTTTTGGGACACAGTGTGATTATGGACTGATCTTTGGAGAATCGTGGTTTGCAGTGAAAATAAGCACCCCTTTGATCATTTTCAATGAAGATTTCCGTGAATCAGATGTGGTCTGCTGATGTGAAGGCTTCTTCACCCAATCTTTGTTTTTAAGGCTTTTATATGATCTTTTTTATCTGTGAATAATCCTCTTCAGCTTCTACGGAGGGTTGTCTTCTCCTTCGATGTGGGGAATGGGGCCACTGGATGTACGAGTGAAGACGAGCCTCCCGTTGAATGACAGCCTGATGGCACAGAGTGCAAGCTGAGCGAAATGTGAAGGAAGCATCGCTGCGTGTCGATAATTTCCCCGCCGCACGCACGAAGCTCCCACTGACGGATCATGCATCTGCAGCTAAAACAGCCAGTTATTTATAGGTGAGGAGCAAAAGTTGACTTTTTTTTTCAAATATTAGGGTTTAAGAAACCTGAGGAACATTTAAGTGAGAAATGTCAAAGGGATTTTTAGAATTTAAGGTTATCAAGATTAGGCACTTTGTGAAGAAAAATATTGTCTCGATTTGAATTTGATGGCAGCAACGCATCTCAAACAGTCTCAAATGCCAGAAGGCAAGTAAACTAAAAAGAAACAGCTGACAATAGCTCAGCAACAGGAGTGGAGATTTAAAAAAAGCAACTTAGAGAGGCAGAATTTCTCAGCAGCAAAGGTGGGCAGATGGAACAAACTTCAGGAATAATGCCTCACACTGTAAAGGTCGTGAATACTTCTCAGCAACCATCTGGAGTACATAATATCATCAAAACAGAATCTAGAGAAATGTGTGTGCAAGGGACAAGGCTGAAGAGGCTGAGTGCTGACTGGCCGCATGCAGTTGCAGTTAAAGATGTTTAGAGCACGACATAAAAAAACAGGACTGTTAGCTGCTAGAATACAATATCAGACAAAAACATGACACTGTTCCTTCCCCACAATTCCAGGAGCTGGTCTCCTCAGGCTGAATTTTAAAGAGGATGCTGCCATCAAATTCAAAATGAGCTCAAATGGGATTTTTCTTAAAATTATGTTTTTCACTTTAAACATTTGTTTAAAATGTTTTCTGTGTTATGTTTTGAATAAAATATGGGTTAATGAGATTTGCAAACCATCATTCTGTTTTTTATTTATATTTTACACAGTGTTACACAGAATTGGATATGTACAAACACATGCAAAGACAACCTGATAAAAACAGAATTTAATTCTTGCAGTTTCTACCCAACCACACAAGTCCCACATGGACACCTGTTGGAGGTGGTCGTACTGATTATCTGCATAGTGTATGTAAAATAAGAGCAAACCTTACTGTTAGAGTCCAATCCAGTTGGTTTTTAGGTATTTAGAAAGTTGTGAGGAGTGATTAGAAGAGCTGATGATTTTGACTTTACCAAGAAAGAATTCTGCTATACTGTATGCAGGATGTGCTGAATTCTGTTTTTCTAAACAATAATTACTCTGGATAAGTAATGTCCGTTTGTGTGTGCTGAGAAAGTGTAATGTTTGGTGTGTGCGATTATAACCATCACAAACCAACTGTGCATTCTGCTAGGAAAATGGGAAGTAAGTGCTGCCAGTTATTAAAATTTGAAAAAAATACCTAGAAATATAGTAAATACACCAAAATTACTACATTTCTAATGAGCTTGAAACTCAATATTTGGCACGACCACTTTTATTCATCAGCATAGTCTGAACTATCCTAGACAAACTTTCTTGTAATTGTCTACAAAGCTTGTCTTTAGATGTTGGCTGCTTTTTCTTCTGTTCATTGTCATGAGGTCCCACACTGCTTTTGTCAATTTTGACAAAATCTCAAACACCACTGGCTGAAATGTAGTAAATAAAATAACAAAGTGTCTAATTTAATTTAAAATTGGTTCTTTGCTAAGTTGCCTGTTATATGTAGAGACGACACTTACTCATTTTTTCTGTTAGTTGCATTTTTTATGGTTGAATAAGTCATGACTCAGTGTAAGTGGCTAAATGAAAAAACTGAAAAAATATTGATGTGAAAATGGTCAGAAGTGAGGACTGGACTGAGAATGTGTGAAAAAGCAACCAATATACAAAGAAAAACTTTGGAACACTTCAGATAGTCTATTCTATTGATCAAGACCACTTACAAAAATTCCATGAAAGCCTGGCTTATTTGAAACAATTTATCTATAGTACTGTAGAAGATCAATAATAATAGGTGTAAGAGTTTTACAAGCACAAAAGAAATGACATTTTTTTAACCTGGAGATAGGAGTCTGTGAGGAGGTTGGCTTCTACAGACACCTCTATGATGCATCAGTGCAGGAAATTGGATACCAAAAGAGACTGATGAAATACCTAAATGATACAGTCTCTGAAATTTCAATCATTTCCTGTTTTCACTTTTTCACTTTTCTCTTATATTTTTTCTGAGCTGTGGCTCCAGTAATTGAGATATATCATTATTATTCCCAGAGTTTAAGTTCACCACATCTGTTAGACAGCTGAAGATGTTTTAGACATCACTGACAAAAGCAGTGTTACATGGAAAGTAAATGCAAACAAAAGAGCCAAAATGGAAACCTGTGCAGTAATGCTGACTAGTTAAGTTTAAAGGAATAAAGCAACTGCCATAGCCCTAGTGAGTTAAAAGCCATGGTATGGGGATACAGGGTTGTGAGTTCAACTTCACTATCTGAAAGCTGTCCGACAAACTGAAGATCTCAGAAAGCAACACACTGTGCTGCAATCTAAAGAAACAGCTAAGAAACAAAGTCATTGTCATCAATTATCATGGAGAGGGTTACTAAAACCATTTCTAGGCCTTTGGAGCTCCATAGTGAAAATCACAAAGATCTACAAATGAAAAAACCTAGAACAGTGGTGAACTTTTGCCAGACCCACCAAAATTACTCCAAGTAATCGACAATTAATGTAGGAGGTCCCAAAAGATGTCAGAATAACATCTACAGAACTGCAGGTCTCACTTGCCTCAGTTAAGGTCATCAGTAAGAAAGAGAATGAACAAAAATAGCATCCATAGGAGAGTTCCAAGGCAAAAACATCTGCTGACCAAAAAGAATCCAAACATTCAAAAAACATCTTGATCTCCAAGACTTTGGGGAAAATACTCTGTGGACTGACAACACAAAAGATTTGTGTCTTGTTACATCTGCCGTAAAACTAGTACAGCGTTTGATAAAAAGAACATCATAGCAACAATCAAACATTGTATAACAAAGTATACAATTACTCTGCCTAGTATACACTAAGCTAGCCCTAGACACTAGCCCACTAACAAGCTAGCCCTAGACACTAGCCCACTAACAAGCTAGCCCTAGACACTAGCCCACTAACAAGCTAGCCCTAGACACTAGCCCACTAACAAGCTAGCTCTAGATACTAGACCAGTGTCTAGGGCTGCTTTGCTTCTTCAGGGCCTGGACAACTTGCCCTAATTATTGAAATTATGAATCCTGATGGAAAATGTTTGACTATCAGTTCATCCCCTGACACTTAAGCACACTCAGGTTATGTGCTGTTATGATCTGAAACATAGCAGCAAGTCCACCTCTGAATGGCTAATAAGAATGAAGGTTTTGAAAGCCTAGTCTTAGTTTGGACTAAAATACAATTAAGATGCTTTGGCATGAATTTAAACACTTTAAACAGACTTTAAACAGGCCGCTGATGCTGGAAAACACTCCAATGAGGCTGAATTAAAAACAATTCTGCAAAGAAGAGTGAGCCAAAATTCCTCCACAGGGAAGTGAAAGACTCATAGTCGGTTATTGCAAACACTTGACTGCTGTTCTGTACCTCATATACAGAAGCAAAGTTTGGGGGCTTTCATTGAAAATACCTTCCCTGTTCTTCAGCCTCCCTCTTGGGACAGCCAGAGGCAACTGGTAGGTGACCCATGGGACCTAAATGTTAAATCCGAATAAATCCTGAGAAGAAACCAAAACCAAACAGATGTATTGTCTGACTTTCATCATTACCCACTCTGTGGCCGTGTAACCAAACGTCGGTTAGTTTCCACTGAAACACAAATGAAAATGGGTCACACTTTTAAAGTTACATGTAAATTCAAATGGCAAATGAAGCTATGTGATGTTGTTTTTAACGAACATTACCAAAACAACAGGAAACATTGACACTGTCATTTGGTCTTCTAGTGAGTGTTTATACTACCAGGGGAGTGTTTGTGGGACTGAATCAAAATAAATCACTTGTGTTCAATGAAGGAGCATGTCGCCTGGTGTGACAATGCAGCTCTGTGTATTTTGAGGCATTAGCAGAGCTCAGCAGCACAGGGGAATGAGCGATATCAGACTTTGGCTACATGCGTATACTTATTACCGTTTTTTCTTTTCATGAGATTTGTAAGAAGCAGCTTTATCATTTAGAGGAGATAAACCTAACTGTATGAGCGACACTTACTCTTTTAAAAAATGTAATATTGCCTCTTTAACATTACAATTTATACTGACTGAGCTTTCTTTTATTAAATCAATAGCTTTTGGTCATTTTTAGGAGATGTTGCATACATTTTCCCACCATTTTACTCTTAAATTCACCACTTCCCTCCATCTGTTGCAAACACGTCCAGATGCCTACACGTTAATCTATCTGAACTGTGCTTGAAAATCAGTCTTGTTCTGTAAGGCTTTGGCTTTGTTCAAATAACATTAGTTCATTTATTTTTGTAGGTATTATATTTTTTGAAGAGAAACAAAATCACTGGACAAAGTGTGATGAGACTGAGAGGCTGCAGAGAGATCAAAGTGGGAACTGAGTTGCTGGTAGTGTTAAGATAATAATCTGCTCTGAACAGCTAAAAAAGAAACGAACATCAGTCGTTTTCTTTACTTGGGCGGGATTTACCGGCAACACACGGGGACTCATTTGTTTGAACAGAAATGTGATTAAAAGGATTTTGAAGGACAATACTTTTAAGAAGGTGTTTTTGTCTGTCTTGACTCTGTTTTCAGTAAAACGTCAGTGTTTGGGTGCCTTTGCGCTCTTTCTGCAGCTTTATTGTTAATCCAGTGTTCACAGCACGCCCTCTGTGGAATCATAACTCACAGTACTGCAAAGACATCTGTATTACTATGAATAATGGACCTCATTTGTAATATATAAAATTGTGTAACTTAATAAGAAATTATGTTTGCTGGCTTAAATAAATAAACCTTAATATTTCCTTGTTTTTACGCTTGCAGTTTATGAACAATACAATACAGTCAATTCAGCAAAATTAAGCATGGGTTATGTTTTGCATTATTGTTACTTGGCCTAGGATGTAGCTACATTAATCAATGCTTTAATAAATCATAGGTGAGCGTACTGGTACACAGCACATCTGACTTTAATGGCACATACTGCTTTGGTGAACGAGTATCGGGCTATTAAATCCCTGTAGCTTGATAATGAAGTGTTCATAACCCTGTTGGTCATGGTTGCGTAATCGTTTTTTTGTTTTCTGGTTGATTCTTTTAAGGCTATACAGAGGAAGGCAGCTTTGTATTTATATGGCAGATAATCAGTAAATTCACAGGACTTAAAGCTCGAAATATTTCTGTGTCTGAATTATACAGATGAGAACATAATTATGAGGCCCCCCCCCCATGTCTTTTTAATAAAATATTTCCCAAATGCTGTTAAACCAAGCAAAGGAAACTTCAAATCCACCATCTGGCATGGGCCTTTCTGTGTGGAGTTTATATGTTCTCCCCGTGTCTGTGTGGGTACTCATGACACAGTCCCTTATAGATGGATGGCTAAAAAAACACCAGGGTAAAAATGATCAGTCCCCCTTCCTTCCTGCCATTCCATTTAAAATTCACTGTGCACACTTTTTTTGCGTTCCATATAATAATATTTCCACATATAGTAAAACCAACGTGTGAAGCAACCAGACAACATGAAACGTGCATAGTTTGGCACCAAGTGCAGGTGGAAGACTGGATGAAGTAGATAAATTCTCTTAATGCTCAGGACCTTAAGAAGGCCCTGATTGTGATTCCACCACCTGGCTGAGGCCTTTCTGTGTGGAGTTTGCATGCTCTCCCTGTGTCTGGGTGCTCCCGCTTCCTACCACAGTCCAAAGACGTGAATCTACATTTCCCAAAGATGTGATGGTTGTCTGTCTCTTTGTATTAGCCCTGCGACAGACTGGTGACCTGTCCAACGTGTATCCTGCCTCTCGCCCTATGGTAGCTGGGATAGACTTCAGCCCCCCCTCAAACATGACAAGGATAAGCACCAGAAAATGGATATGCATTTATTGTGTAAAGCAGAAACTTCAGGAAATCAGTAGACTTTTCATTTCCAAAGCTACAATATATATATTGTCAGGCTTTTTTTCACATGCCCAGCCCTGCTGAATTAGGTCAAAACTCTGCAAAATGACCATCTTGCAAAGCCTCAGCAGCTCGCTTCAGTCAGCTCACAGCCAGTATTCTAGCGGAGTGTTGATATGGCAGTATGCTCCGGGGTCTTTCGCTCCATCTGCCAATCTTCTTCCAAGATGGGAAAGTCTGTCTGTGCTTTATGCTGCGAGGCACTTCTCTACAGCCTTGATCAAAGCTGGTCTTCTTGGGATTATGTTTGTTGCTGTAACTGACTGCTGAGGTTGCTATCTCAGCATCTGCTTTGTGCACCTGCATGTGCTACCACTGGGAGCATCCTTTCTTTGGGCAGCTGCTGAAGATGGGTTTGAATCCTCCACCCAAACATTGTACCCAAGGCGTGTTGCTCTTTCCCCCAAGAGTGAAAATTTGCAGGACTAGGCAAACCATCATAGGTTGCTTCGATCAGGAAGCACACTTGGTAAAAATCAGCCTGCAATGCGTTTTGTGCTACATTAAAAAATTTCCCCTCCATTTATTAAATGTCTGCAGCCATTCAAAAGCAGTAGGACACAAAGGTGGAAAAATACACAGCCTCTGATTTTAGCAGTGCCGTTCCAAAGCATTAAGCATTGCAGCATTGAATACTAAGCATTGTAGTTCACCATTCTTACTATTCTTTTAACAGCAGTACTGTGTGCCATTGCTTTAAGCATATACTGCTTAACAAATGTATTAGAGAACCACCCAATGCATAGTTTATATCACAACTACCCTAAATGACCAGTACTGGTAATTACCAAAATCATTTTTTCAATGTTATTATTTTGTTTGTTATCATCTGTTATGGTTAGTCCACCGGTATGGGCAAGCTCTTTAATCAAAATTATTATTTTTAATGCTGCGATATAATCATTGTTGTCATTCATGAAAGAAAAGAGACAGAGAAAATATGTTTACTATTATTATTATTATTATTATGTTTATTATCTTCTGAAAAAGTTGCCAAATTGCAGTTATTCACTTGCATTAATAAACAGAACAATTAGTTTTAGTCCTTGATTAATTTCCGACTTCCAGGCTCAGATTGGAACCTGCAATTCAATTTTTCAATTAAAAAAATTAATTAATTTTTAGTTTTAAACAAGTTTTCTTTTGACAGATTTCTAAATTATTTGTGTTTCCTTGTTCTTCTCACAGATAGTCTAATACATTTGTTAAGCATTGTATAATTTCTCCAGAAGCAACCTCTCAGTTTTTGAGCTGTTGAAACCTGTGATTGTCTCAGCTGTACAGTGAGGAGACCGGTGATTGGATGAGAGTGAAATTATTAGTCACATCATTTCATCTGATTTATAATTCACTTCAGCCATCCCTTTTGCACTTACAACACGTACGAATGACCTAACAAGACCACTCTGAGCTTGTTGTTGCACTGGAGTTAAAACAGGGATCTGAATTATTCACCATAAAGTGGGAAAGTAAAACTGCTTAAATGGCTGAAATTCATGTTGTCATGCAAGGCTTTTCCTTTCACTCCTACAGGACTTCTTCCTCTGGCAGCGTGTGTCCTTTGTTTCTTTCCTTGGTCAGAGGTGGCATCCCTCAGGACCCCGTCCTTGTTTTTTTTGTGCACTGTGATCTCTTTCTTTCTTAACAGTCACAACCAGTACTTTCTAGAATCATGGTGTAGATTTGGCTTTTTAAATCATCCTTAAGCAGGAGTTTTCCTTTCTCTGTATTTCATTCTTTGTAGTCAAGCTTATCTTCACAGAACATGTTAAAAGACGCTAATTAATTTTCCTGCCAAGTGTGCTCATAATGTGTAGGCGTTTTATAACTTTTGTTGCAGAAGGAAGCAAGAGCCACACAGAGGTTATCGATTTTGTGGTATGACAAGCCACTTTGGCTGAACATTGACTGTGACAGTAATAACCTGCCAATAACTGTCTATGAAAACAATAACAACTGTCAGGAATGGATGCAGCCAGCTTGGAACTGTAATTTTGCCCAGACCCTGTGTGAACTGCCTATATTCGAATGTTAATAGGAAAATGAAAGGAAGCAGGGATTCGTCCGCACACACCAGATGGCTCAACAGCCAAGTAGTTAGTCCAACAGCGAGGACCAGTTTTAGGCTGTGTGACTGTGTCTGCCCTGCAGTGCAGACATGGTCTTGTGCCACAGTGGCAACTTATGGCTGTCAATCACAATTTACTGCTGAGAAGTATGAAAAACTATAGATCTGCGGTCTATAGTTAAAGAGGTTTGAGTCTGAGTAGGCAGAAAAAGAGCAATGGTGTATCAAGTGTTATTTCTTTCCTGGCAGGAGGCACTGCATCCAGACAGAAAGGCTTTTTGGGCTGTATCCGCTCTCTGCAGCTGAATGGCGTCACTCTGGACCTGGAGAAGAGAGCTAAGATCACGCCTGGAGTCCTACCTGGATGCCCAGGCCACTGCAGCAGCTATGGCTCGCTGTGCCAGAATGAGGGTCGCTGTGAGGAAAAAGCCAACGGTTTCTCCTGCGACTGTGGACAGTCGGCCTACACTGGAGCCTTCTGCCACAAAGGTACAGACACTCACACTGACAGTGGAGACTTTCTGCCACTGATTACACAGATCCATAGACTCAATTCATTGATGTTCTTTGTACAGACTCTTTATAAAATACTTCTTGGCCTGAAAACCTAATGGCAAACCTGCCTTCTTTCATCATTTTTATTTGTATGTACGCCTGTGAGAAAATTGTGCTATGGACAGTGTTGGTCAAGTTACTTGAAAAAAGCAATCAGTAACTAATTACTAATTACTTCCCCCAAAAAGTAATCCCGTTACTTTACTGATTACTTATTTTCAAAAGTAATTAATTACTTAGTTACTTAGTTACTTTTTAAAAACACAATTTACAACCTGAATAGGTAATAAAGCAATAGCTCTTTCAGCCCAATTCTACTTATTCTGCCTAATCCATCATACAAAATGTAATCAAATGGAAAAGTCTCTTTTTAAAACTTGTTTTATAAGTTTTAATCTTTTAACTTTATGCATCAAGCAACAATTATATGTAACATTCACTGACTGGAAGAAATTTGTTTAACATTTAAACCTATTTTCTTCACATTCCAGCACATAAAATTAAATATTTTTTTGTGTTTACACTCAGTCTTTCAAATAAATGCAAGTAAAACACAGCAGAAAATAAATAAAATCAAACACTAGTGGTCCTGTTGCTCTATTTTCACCTGTAAAGCAGGAGTGGGGTAGGCGGAGGTTTACCCTGGTGCAGGTGTGCCGCAGCGGTCAGTGGAAGAATCCGCGAGTTTCTCTGTGAATTTCACATTACGTGGTAGCGCACTCGGTGCTTGCTTGGAAGTTAATGGGTTTCCTTCCCACGCAGTGAACAGCGGACGCTAATGTTTTTGTCACTTTTTATGGAATCAAACTCAAAATAAGGTCAGTACTTCCACGCTTTAAACGCTGCACTCTCATACTCTCTCCCGCACTCGATATATGATCCATTGTTGATCTGCACACAGCTGTTGTCACGAACGTCGCACTCGCTTACGTCATTGTCATGAGACACTCTCGCAAGAAAATCACGGTTTTAGTAACGCAGTAACGAAGAGTGCTTACGGGAAAGTAACAGTAATCTAATTACCGTTTTTGGAATAGTAATCCCTTACTTTACTCGTTACTCGAAAAAAGTAATCGGATTACTCACGTTACTGCCCATCTCTGGCTATGGATCACTTGATTTGAGCTCAGTAAACACTGTATCACTTTATTGTCTTAATACCTTCTTTTAAGTCTTATAAAATACAGTATAATAATTATTTCATACATCGTGGTATCCATTTGAGTCAAAAAAAGAAAAAGAAGAAGAGAGCAAGATCTGCTTTCGAGTTGGCCTACTTTTTGACTGATATAACACCACTGTAGCAGTGCGCAGTGACCCTTGCACCAAGATGGCGACGGTCAAAGTCCTTGACAATTCAAGCTAGGATGTGCACATTCTCTGGCTCTGTGCCTTACTAAATATATTTAAAAGCAAATGCAAGGCTTCCTTCTATATTTAACAGATTAAACAAAAATTATTAACGTGAACTTTATTCATAACTGCAGACCCAGAAATCTCAATATCCAGCAGCCTCCAGACAAGAACGTCTAATATTTTAAGATCACAAGCTGCAGCAGCAAACACCTCAGGGAGCCATGGTCTATATCATAATGAAATTGAAAGGAAATCTCTAGAGTTGAAATTGGCTCCCTCCATATTTTTGTCCCTACTATTGCCTTGACAATTTCATTTTTTGTGCATAAGAGATGAAAGACTAATTCAGCATAAAATTCATTATAGGTTTGTGTCTAAGAAAGGCAGGGTACACTTTTAGATGCAGGATCTTTCATGAGATAAGGAATGAAAAAGAAATATTAGGGTGGTATTTGATAGCTTGAAGATAGTTATTCTGAAACACAGTTTTGTATTTTACAACCCTGCATAATATTCCTGTAATATTGAGAGACCTAGAAAGTGTCTGGTTCAGATCACAGTAAGCTGATTCTGTTCTTTCGGATGTAGTGTTGTCCAACATTTCATCACCTGTCCAAGTGTCGTCTTCTGACTCTCATATGTTTCTCCCACTGAAATGCTACGTCCAGAAAAATAAAATCAGCATTCTGGGATGATTGATATCTTGATTAAGGCTTTAATGGTAACATTTTATAAGTGCAAGAAAATATGTTTAGACACTTTTTCTTTTCTCTTTCTCTGTAATAAATGAACATCTTAGTACTTTATACATTTATATATTCCTGATGCTTTCATCACATTTTATAACACTTGTACCAACTTTTGAATGACTTTGAAAATCAAGAGTGATTTTCTTCTGTCTTAACAGCAGCTTATTATGTTTTTTTTATGGCACTTTATTTTGACAGTTCAGTCTGTGCATCCTATAGAGCTGCTCTCCAAATAAAGGAAAAGAGATTTGCTGGTCAATTTCACATATCAGTCACAGGCATTACATTAGTGAAACTCTCAGTGGAACGACATCTTCTAACGCTCACTGTTATAGTAAACATGGAAATAGAAGAAAGAAAGAAGAAAAAAGTATAAAACTTCGAATTAAAAGTTTGATTTATGCTTTGCCATTCATACACATAATGTTACACCAGAAAAGATCAGGACCATGTGTTGTCTTGTTACACTATTCAGGTTAATGAGTTTCACCTTTCCTAAAAGCAGTAGGGTAAGGGCAGCTAATATTAGCCTACAATCTGCTATGGCAGCGTTCAGGGCACGCAGTGGAGAAACACTATATGCAGTGGAAGAGCTAAATGAAAACACAAACTCTGGTATTGGTAATGCTACGTTGCAACTTCTACTAGAGGACACAAACACACTGTCACGGTGTACAAGGTGGACTCACGCGCTGGATTGATGCACACAAGAGAATTTAATATGAACAATGTCCAATGAGTGTATATACAAAGGTGCGGGGCAAAAGGTGAGCGGGGCAGGGCTCCGGGGGAAATCCAGGTGAACACTCTCGTCTCTCTCCAAACAATCCAAACACGAATCCACTCGAACACTCGTTGCTCAGGGAACACCAGGGAAAACAGTCCAGAGGGTCTGCACACAAAGAAACGCTCGTTAGATTCCAAACACACAACTACATGGAAAAACATTTGCTAGACGCTCGACTTTCACTGACGCGATTCTCACAACGATCCAGCGAAGAACAGCCGTTGCTTCCTGGCTTAAATGCCATCCACACTGATGAGGCACAGGTGTTTCCTCCTCCGAGGGCGCGGGCCAAGGGCGTGAACCCATAATGAGTTCCGCCCTGGCGAGAGAGAGAGAGAGAGAGAGAAATCGGCTGATCAGCGACCAGCTGAACCTCCAGGCCGTGACACACACTGACCATACATTTGGACTGCACTTAGTTGTTGTTATAGGGGGTAATTAAAGCGTGTCAGGTCTGACATGCCTGTTAGAGAGAAGGAGCAAACAAGAGAAACTAAATAAAAACTTTTGGAAATTTTATTTAGTTTCTCAAGTTTTCCATACAAAAAAATAATAAAAAACTTCAAGAAGGGGAGTGGAATAGAGCAGGTGTTAATTTGTGTGAGGCAAAGCACTCAGTGACCTATCTTAACAGTCTGCACCACCGAAGAGGCATTAATATACAATATTATGCAAACAATCTCAACCTACATTTCTTTATATACTGCTCAAAACACAAACTTAAAGGAAGACTTAGGAAATACATCAAATCTTGGTGGGGGGCAAAAGAAATCATGCCGGATATCAAGCAATGCTTGCCTTGCTTGCCCTGATAAAATGCCACAGGTAAAGTATGTTTTGCTGTTTAAACTGCTGATTAACTCGCAAAGCAACTTGTTGAGTTATTCATCAAAAAGTACTTACCTCCTTTGTTGTTCTCTACTTTGCTTTGTCTGGACTGTGTAGATAGGCAGTTTGAGAAGATACTGCAGAATCAGGGAGATCACAAAGAAGACCTTAAGTCAATATTAAATTAATTTTCAGATACTGCAAAACTCAAAATTTACTAAAGTATTCAACCAGATGCTCATTAACATTTAATCAAAGCCGCATTGTTTCCCTAATCTCAACCATTTGCTGCTTCGCTTTATCATATGAAGCTCAAGACGTCAACTCTGAATTTTTGCATCCATTTCGTCCACCTGGAGTTTTAAAAAATATTTTCTACTTTCTTCAGTTGATGTGATGCTTATCATCAAAACAGAATTTGCAAAGAGCATTAGTTGAATTTAGTCTTTAAACCAGCACATTCAGCTCCGACAGTGACACTTCTCACTAACTTCTTAACTCCCAGAGATTTCAGCCAGCTTTAAGTCAACAACGTCCATCACCTACATCCTGAAGGAGCCCTTTGAACTAAGCAGAAACAGCAGTGGCTTGCCTTCATCCATCTACTCAGATATCACACTAAGAGGAGAAAACATCTCCCTGAGCTTCAGTACCAATCAGAGTCCTGCTCTTCTGCTCTATGTCAGCTCGTTCTACAGAGAGTACCTGATCCTGCTCATCAACAAAAATGGTGAGGACTCTCAAATGGCATTTTCTCTTGGCTGTCTTTTGTTGATAAATGATTGTGTCTTTTTAATTCTGCAACCTATTTTCTTATCTCATTGTTCCTGCAATTTGTTGAATTAAGCCTTTCCTCTCTCCTTTGCTTTCTCCTCCCTCTTTGTCTGTCCTATGCTGCTTTTTTCCAACAGAGCCTGACTAGTTGGGTTGGGTTTGAAAAAAATATTTGGTGCCGATATAATAAAATGATCATTTATTTTTGAGAGGGGGGTCTTTTTTAAATTATTTATTTTTATTTCTTTGTTTTGTTTGTCGTAGTTGTTTTGTCATTGTATTCAAAGTAAGTAAACTGGAATAATAGGAAATACCAATCAGATTCAAAACTCCAAAGGGGCTGATTAAACTATTTGGATTTATCGTCTAAGCCACTGAAAATATCCTTTTTTGTCACTGTTATGAATAGAGTTGTTGTTGCTTTGTAGACACAATATTGAAGCTTTTTAATGACACAAAGAAAGCAAGTTTAAATTTGCTGATCAAGCCAATATCAAGTATCTGAACTTTTGCTGAAGTATCCAATTAAATCCCAGGGAGAGTTTTATTTTGATTGTGCCAAAGCACAAATCAAAGCAATTTCCTTAAGGCCTCTTCTACTGCACAGAGAAAGAATCTCCCAGCTGACTCAGTTACTGAAATCCTGCAAGACACTGCTCCAGCTATAAGTCTTTTTATTATAAATATATGGCTTTATGATAAGGGAATTAATCACTAATAGCTCATACTGAAAAAAGAGTCAAAATGAGAGAAATAGCATAGAGTATCAAATTATATGTGCAGTACTAAAGAAATATTATTTCTTATCATTTCTGTTCATCTTTTAAGCCTGCAAGAATCTCAGAACATTCAAATTATATCCGCAGCCAAGGGATATAAATGTAACAGTGAAACATGATCAATTTTGTATCATGGAGTTTAATCTTAGATATAAAGTGTTAATTCTTACAGTATTACATGGTTTGTAGACGATCTATTAAAATATTCAGATATGTGGCTTGTTTTCTTCTTTGGTTTTATTAAACAATAGTTTCTTTCATCTACTACCCGAGCTAACCCAAGTTTTTGGCCTAATAACCCCAACCATATAGCAAGCAGGTCTGGCCTGGATCTGGTATCAAGCCGGCACTGCAGGCTGACTTCTGGCATGATACGTATGTCTTTCAGATATGGGCAAGGCCTGGCATAGATGGCATGACATTTCTGGTCAATTGTGGTTTGGTTTATGTGGCCCAGGCTCTTAGAAAACAGGTCTGGCCCGGATCTGGCATCAAGCTGGCACTTCTGACTGACCGGTGTCATGGCAGGGTGTATGTCAACCAGATGTGGGCCATGTCTGGCAATGATGGCACTATTTATGTTCCTATTTTCCTATTTTACTTAGAAGACCCAAATGCCATGTTGCAATACTATACTGCTATGGTGGCCAACGTTTCAAATGCAGGTTTGACAGGTTTGTGAGTGTACACTTTATCCAAAACCTAGTGAGAGTTTACTCGTGTTTACTACTTGGTGGCTGTAGCTCAGGAGGTAGAGCAGGTCATCTACTGATCAGAAGGTTAGTGGTTTGATCCCTGGTTCCTCCAGTCTGCATGTCAAGAGTATGCAGTTAGGAAGCACTCAGTTTAGAGAAAGTGAGTGAATGTGGCTTGTTGTATAAAACACTTTGAGTAATCCGGAAGACTAGAAAAGCGCTATATAAGAGTCAGTCCATTCACTGTCAGAACAGAGTTTTGTCATGTTATGTTCTGGCACATGTTGTTGTTACATGGCTTGATTAAGGTACATATTAGGCTGACATCTGGGGCCAGAGCGGAAACTGGTCTGGGCTAGCACAGGGCCAGCAGTGTGTCTGCAACTGGCCCGTGGCTGCACACAACTTACAAATGGTCCACATACTGCGAAGAATGACGGCCCTTTGGTTGCCCAGATCAGGTTTGCCAGACCTAGTCCACACATGGGCCAGCACAGGACCACCAGTGTGTCTGCAACTGGCCTTGTGCTGGCCCGCGTGTGGGCCACATCTGGCAAACCTGATCTGGGCCATCAAAGGGCCATCATTCTCTGCGGTATGTGGGCCATGTGTAAGCACATTGTGTGGGCCAGATCTGGGCCATACCAATTTTGCTATGTGGATAACATCCTATTAACCATATTGTGAATCAGGTGACTGTAGAACTCGACTCCCGCACATCAACTTGTTTGTTTTCAGGTTTGAGAAAATTTGCAGTTGTTTTGTCTGGCCAGATTATGAGTAGTTAGAGGAGGTGATGCAATGAGAGACCATCAATTTAGTCAGACATCTAACATTTAATATAGCAGTAGAATACAGTCAGATTTAGCTTCTGAGCTCACCACTTCATGTGTTTAAAATAAGGGAAGTCATGAGAAAAAGATTTACAAGTGTGGGCGAGGTGCAGCACTGGCTGCTGTTTCAACCCTTCAACACGATACATAGTAGGAGGGACACTAACATGTTAGGAAGGGGATTTTGCAGGGATAGGATATGAAGAGAGTGCGGCATGTTGTGCATGTCTGACACAGTGCAGTTAAACTAATTTACTTGAACTTTATCACAGGCTTTGCTCCATTTGTGCCAACTGCAACTGTAACTGCAGACATGTTGAGACCAAAGATCACCAATTAAAGAATAATACGGATTCATATTTTGCATTATTCCATGAATAGATCGACTTTGTTGTTTGTGGTCTTTAGTAACATTATACTTAACACATATCTAACACAGTTCTCGTCATCGTTTGAGAACACTTTGACCAAATGACCACTTTTGACTTTCTGACTGTTTTATTCTGTATCCATTCGACTACAATTGTACTGTTGCTTTGTGTTTGTGAAGATGAGCTGGAACTGAGGTACAAGCTGCACAGCGGCAGAGATGTGGAGACGCTGAGAAGCAGAGTCGTAAACGTGGCTGATGGGCGCCTGCACACAGTGATCGTTAGGAGACTGGCAGATATCGTCTCTGTGCAGGTGAATACAAACACACGGGACATTTTTCTTACTCTCTCTTACAGGTTTCTGCTGCTTCTGCAGACATAAGCAAGCTGGGCTGTTACCACCAAATGGAATGACACACAGGTTTTTCTTCCTCCAGAACTCCACCAACATTTAAGTCTAAGAGCTAAAGAGTACATTGTTTAATTAATCTGCTGCTCACACTGCTTTACCCGCTGGTGCTATAGGAGTCCGCTGGCAGGCTCTGAGTGGAAGGGAAGTATTGTGGGCTGATGCTTGCAGCTATTTCTTTAATTTAAAAACCAACCCTGACCACAAGTATGCTTTTGGAAGCAAAATAAAATATAATAAATGGCAGATTTCCTCTCTGTAGTCAAGCTATGACAGCCTCTCTGTTTTTTATCGCTCCACTTAAGTCTCAGCATTAGCAAATGTCTTATTGACAAATGAGACTAAAGCCCAAATGTCATTGTTTCCTAGCTTGTTTTTTTTTAAATAGAGAGGATCTCTCTCAGACACGTTTACTACCTCAGTATTTTCCTGCTCAGCTGCTGTGAATCGCACAGTCACATTTCAGACTGCCTCTCATTAGAATATGCAGATCAGGCTCCAGGCTGAACATATAATCCTCACATGTTATGCTTTTTCCTTCACTGTGGCTCACATAGCCGTCGTCATTTAAACACTTGACATAAGAGTCTTTGCTTAATGTGGTTTTCAGATTGACCAGAACGCCAGAGAGGACTTGAACTTGACATCTGATGTGGAGTTCAACAGCATCAAATCACTCATACTGGGCAGAGTGGAGGGTGAGTGTGGCTATCTTAGGACATGCATCAGTACTGGCTCATTTGAATAACAGTACTGAGATGTTTGGCCTCATGTGGCAAAGTGGTGTTCTGGATCCTTGTGCTGTTCTCTGGTCATCAAGTTGTCTGGAACAGAGGGAAAGCTGCAGCCCAAGCAACAGCTGTGACTCTGTGAAGCAAATCGAGCTAACATCCATATTCAGCTGGTCACTCTCTTGAAGAGATTAGAAAAGGACAGCACTCTCCGAAAGTCACTGCGATGTAGATGCATCTAAAAGTATGGTAGGTTAAGATAATTGTGTAAATGGCACTAGTGCAGAAGTTCAAAATATACCTGCGTGTTTGTGCAGTTTTATCTGTGGTATCAGAGCGGTGAGTAACACAGTCTTTACATCTGTCTAGCTGAGCCAGGCTTCAGACAGCTGTAATCATAACAACTTCAGAAAAAGGTCCTTCACTTTGTATGGTAATGAGGAGAGAATGAAAAGAACAAATTACTTAGAAGATTGGAGTCAGCACCTTCAATTCAGCATAACAACCAAAAAAATCATAAATCTGATCTGCTGTGGGTAGGGTCAAACTAAACCAGGAAGTCAGGAGGTGCCGTTCTCCCTATTCCTCTATGACAGAATGTTGTATTTCAGCATTGCTGCAGTAGTTGCACAGCTGATTTATCTGCAAGGAGTTCTCATTATGAAAGAAACACTTAAGTGAATTCCCTACGCTGTTTTTGAATAGCATCACTTGGGATTTTTCACTGCTGCTAGAACCTGTGGGCGTTAGAAAGGATTTCATATTGCTAAATTAGGAAATCAAAATGTAGAGGTAGCACAGGGTAAAAGTGCTGCAACACCTCTTAACCTTTGAATTCAAGTGTTTTCAGTTCAAAAGCTACAGGTGTAAAACATCAAGCTCCTAGTAATGCAGTGTCTTTACAAACATTTGTGAAAGGATTGGTTGTTATAAACAGCTCAATAAATCTGAGAGCTCTTATAATATGATGCCACCACCAAAACACGTCAGTTTGTCAAAATTCTTCCCTCTACAATTAACTGTAAGTGCTGTTATTGCAATCTGGAAGCATTTAGAAATCATAGCAACTCAGCCATACAGTGGCAGACCATCTAAAGTAGCAGAACAGGGTCACCCCGTAAATAGTGCGTATTGCTGACTCAATAACTGCAGGGTCCAAACCTCCCCTGGCATTAACATCAGCACAAACAGTGTGCGCCAGGAGCTTCAGGGCATGGGTTTCCAAACAGCTTCTGTAGGTGTAATGTGTAGAAGGCTCCGAAACAACCCAGTATCACAGCAAAATGTGTAAATGGCACGACATCCACCATCTCCATTCCACAGTTTGAATCTCCAAAGTGTTAAATGGACATGCAGGCAGGAATTGTATTGCTGCATGCAGAAGTTGCACACTAGCAGGAGTGAAAAATTTTTTAAAGCCAAGAGGCTGGTAGTGAACAAAAACATATAAAGTGTATTCCAGGCTGCTTAGTCGCCAGAAAGCTAGGCGGCTAATGTGTGTAAGAATGTCTATTTAAACACTTTCCCTTGCTTCTGCATCCATGTCTATTTCATATCTATTACATGCTTTAGACCGGCGTGTCTATTTTGCCATGATATTGAGTGGCCCAGTACTTTTATCCATTAGCCCTGGCCCTAAAGTACATGAGCCAAGGGATTAGCAACGCTTTCTGAAACCAGTTTTGACTCGTACATTTTTTTTTTTTTTTGTAAGATCAGGCCTCTCATTTCACTATTCCCTTATATATCTACGTGTAGGTTTTTTTCTATACTTTTGATGAAATAAGACAATGAGTTGGAGAGGAGGATAAATGGAATGAACATAAAATACATTTGCTTTCTGTGTTGTGAATAAAATGTGATTAAATTACATTTTGTTTTAATTGACAATTTGCACAGTGTCCAAATTTTATAAAGCAATTGGGGCTATATTTTGTTTTTGTCAGGAAGCTACTGAACTTCTTCCTGCGCTTGGTTCACAAGTAAGAAACAGATATAAATTGATGCTGTTGCTTTTTTTTAGGTCCTCCCTGTTATGTCTTTTTTTTAATTATTCTTGACCCAGGCTGTGTTAGTATGTAACCCCACTGCCCCCATGCTGAGCCAGAGGACTCAGGCAGTCATATCAGTATCAGAAAGGCAGCAAAATAGTTGATATACTGTCGCTCCCTGCCAGCCCTGTCATCCATCAGCCTAACTAATGGACCAAGAAAGAATGGAGAGATTCAGATGCTCACAGAATGAGACAGAGACAGTGAAAGGAGGTGGAAGTAAAGTTTTTTTCAGTTCATATACTGTCAGGGTTTGGCTACATAAACACCTTTTGACTCTTTTTAGCATTTTGCACCCAACGATTATTCATTGTGTAAGATTAGTATCAAAACTTTTGCCACATCAGCTGTAATGTTACTAATACATGTTGAGTTTGAGATGTTCAATTCCACATATTTTAATTTTTTATATATATTTTTATATATATTCTTGTATATTTTTTCTCACAAGAGGACATGTTGTCTTCTTAATACATTAGGTGGTTAGACTTGTGAGCCTGCATGCTGTGTTAAAGAAATTAGTTTTCTTTCAAATACATCCATCATTCTACCACCACAGCTTTTCCTTTTATTTTTTTTCCTGTCCTCAGTCATACCTTGCTGACTCATGCATATATGCACATGACACAAGATACTTAAATCAAAGTCAATTTACGCTGAATTTAAAAACTCAACGCCTGATCAAATATGCAGCTGATAAACTGGCCTCTCCAACCAGGCCACTCTGCAGTGTCCCATTAATGTGGTGAAAAGTTGTTTCTCTCTGGTAATAACTTAGATGACTGCCAGTGATGTGCTGTGTAATCAAATTGCACTGCAGGAATAATTGTGGTTTGTACTGACATTTATAGCTGCTTAAGATGTTATTTAGCACCTGCTGCCACACATAGCGGGGATGTGACTGTATTAGAAAGTAAGACTCACTCCTTAAAGAGGTATGCACATGAGAAATAGGTACGCTTTTTTTATGCTGGGCTGGACCCAGCTTTTGTCTTGAGAACTGTTCATATTGCCATGAAAGAGTCTCACAATTGCTGAAGATTGTTGACTACACATCCATGATGTGAATCTTTCATTACGCTTAATCTTAAAGGTGGTCTATTGGAATGAGATCTGGTGACGGTGGAGGTCATTTGAGTGTAGTGAACTTACTGCCCAAGTTTAAGAAACCAGTTTGACGTGGTTTAAGCTTCGTGATATGGTGCATTATTAT